>NW_020955221.1:2262103-2322009 GCF_003031625.1 Empidonax traillii
GAGCAACGAAGCTGGTGAAGGGACTTGAGCACAAGTCCTATGAGGAGAGGCTGAGGGAGCTGGGGTTGTTTAGTCTGGAGAAGAGAAGGCTTAGAGGTGACCTCATCACTCTCTTCAACTACCTGAAGGGAGGTTATAGCCAGGTGGGGGTTGGTCTCTTCTCCCAGGCAACCAACAATAGGACAAGGGGACATGGGCTCAAGCTCTGCCAGGGGAGGTTTAGGTTAGATGTTAGGAAGAAATTCTTTACAGAGAGAGTAATCAGGCATTGGAACGACCTACCCAGAGAGGTGGTGGATTCACCATCCCTGGAGGTTTTTAAAAAGAGATTGGATTTGGCCCTTAGTGCCATGATATAGTAATTGGAGTTGGATCAGGGGTTGGACTTGATGATCTTGGAGGTCTTTTCCAACCCAGTCTATTCTATGATTCTATGATTCTCAGAGAGTTAATAAACTCGAACTTTCAGATATTAACCATGTTATCATAGAGATACCTAACCGTTTGCATTATTAAATGATATTATAATAATTTTCACAAAAGTCACACATTAAATGCTTTAAGATTCCTAGATCATTATTATTGGTAAGAAATGTCTAAAAGTGATGTCTGAAAGATATTTTTAATGGTAAATGTTTCCTTTCTCTCAATACCTTTGAATTACTCAAAAGAAATTACTCAACAGTTTAAAGGTTCAGGACAAGAGATCAGAAAAATCTGTGAAGGAAAGTAAGTGTCTGGGTTTTTTCTACAAAAGCAGTTATTTGAATGTAAGCCCCTGAATTTTTAATTAATGCTTTTTAACAAATCTGTGGGACCTGATGGGATTCATCCCAGAACACTCAAAGAGCTGGCTGATATCATCTCAAAACTTCTCTTGATGATTTTTGAGTGGTCTTGGAAATCTGGAAAGGTTGCAGCTATCTGGAAGGTGGTGGATGTTGTCTTGATTTTCAAGAAGAACAAGAAATAGGAACTCAGAAATTACAGGCCTGTCAGTCTCACTTAAACACCTGGTAAAGTAACTGAGAAGATTATTCAGGGAGGTATTGAAAAAACAGCTAAGACAACACTGTTGTTAGTCACAGCTGGCATAGCTTCACAGGAGGACAGTCCTGCTTATCCAAACTGATTTCCTTCTATGACAAGGTAACCCACCTAGTCAATCAAGGGAAGCCAGTTGTTGTCATCTTTTTGATTTTAGTAAAGCTTTCAGTGCTGTCTCTCATAGAATCCTTCTGGACAAAATGTCCAGCACACAGCTGGATAAACACATCATGTGGTGGGTGAGCAATTTGCTCACGAGTTGAGCACAGAGGGTGATGGTGACTGGGGTGACATCAGACTGGTGACCTGTCACTAGTGGGGTTCCTCAGGGCGCCATCTTACGCCCTGTGCTCTTCAACATCTTCCTAAATTACTTGGATGCAGGAGGGGACACTAAGCAAGTTTGCAGATGATACAAAACTGGGAGGAGCTATTGACTCCCTCGAAGGCAGGGAGGATCTGCAGAGAGAGCTTGACAAATTAGAGGACTGGGCAATCACCAACCATATGAAGTTCAACAAGGGAAATTGCCAGATTCTGCACCTGTGAGGGGACAACCATGGGTATATGGACAGACTGGGGAATGAGATGCTGAAAAACAGTGCAGTGGAAAGGGACCTGGGGGTCCTGGTCAATGGCAAGTTGAATGTGAGTCAGCAGTGCCCTGGCAGCCAGGAGGGACAACCGTGTCCGGGGGCATCAGACAAAGCATCATCAGCCAGTTGAGGGAGGGGATTGTCCCGCTCTGCTCTGCACTGGGGTGGTCTCATCTGGAATACTGTGTGCAGTTTTGGGCACTGCAAAGAAATATATTATTAAGCAATTAGAGAGCATCCAAAGGAGGGCAACAAAGATGGTGATGTAGAGGAGCGGCTGAGGGCTGTTCAGCCTGGAGACTGAGGGGAGACCTCATTGCAGTCACAACTTCCTCATGAGGGGAAGAGGAGGGGCAGGCACTGATCTCTTCTCTGTGCTGACCAGTGACAGAACCCAAAGGAATGACCTGAAGTTTTGTCGGGAGAGGTTTAGCTTGGATATTAGAAAAATTTTCTTCACCCAGAGGGTGACTGGGCACTGGAACAGGCTCCTTGGGTAAGTGGTCACAGCACCGAGCCTGCCAGAGTTGAAAAAGCATTTGGACAGGCACATGGTATAACTCTTGGGGATGATCCTATGCAGGGCCAGGAGCTGGACTCAGTGATCCTTGTAGATCCCTTCTATGATTCTGTGAACTAAATGTAGTTGAATAGAAATTCTGTGGCAGAATGGTCACCCAGAGAAATCTTTCAAAGTTTTATGATTGGAGGTAATTAATGATAGTGCAGTGTTCACAAGACATGATATAGGTAAAAAACTTGAATTCTGTAATATTGCTAATACTTGCCACCAGCAAATAATTTACAGTAAGTAGATTTAATGTATAGATTACTGTATATATTCAGTGAAGATGAAAATATTGCTGCAAAATGTATCTCCTAGTTTTCAGTCACAGTCCTTCTTCCACAAAATCAGGGCAGTTTAAAATATGTGCAGTTTACAGAATGTTACCACACTGTGTGGATGTAGTCACTCACTCTTTTCAAACATATTGGGATTATATGTTTTGCTTTCTTATGAGCAACTTCTTTAGCTTAACTGTATTTCCTAGAACAGAAACTGTATCTTTAAAAGAAAAAAAAAAAAGAAAAAAAGAAAAAAGTGCAGCATATTGTACATGCCAGCCAGCTCTGTTTTTTTAACACATGATTATTTTATTGGGGTGTACATTAATTAATCCTGAAATAAGATCCTGTGTGACATTCAAAGTTGTGTTGAGTAGCGCAGAGTTTAAATATTTTAGTTTTACAACTCTGTTATGCTGGCAGCAAACAATAGTATCTCAGTGAAGTCAGCATATGAACACTGCTTGTGATGACATCTGGAAGGCATGTTTTATCTATAAGCACAGTTGTAGACAAATGAAAGCAGACAGATGTAAGGTTGGTGTGGCATCTTCGCCTCAAGCATTCTCCGGCTGTACATTTTCCAGTGTGTCAAAAACAGGGAGCTTTTCTCTGGAATAAAAACATTCTGTCACATCTGTACACCAACTACTGTGCTGCCTTCTCTGAGCTCTGAGGTGTAATGGCAGATATTGTTCAAAATTTAACACAAAGCCAAATTTCAAAATGCTGAGAACTGCTAGAGTGTTTGGAGTATGAGTCACCAAGGGACAATAAAAACCACAAATTATGAGCTTACATTCCTAGTCTTATCAATACTACCTAGTAGGGAGATGATTTTGATGTTTATGGCAAGGATACACAGATATTTCTAAAAGTATCTTTCACACTGATATTTCATTAAAGTAACAAAAGCATTTTAGGGAGGATAAGAAAAAAATCTACCTGTGTAACAAGGTCTCTGAATGCTTCATCCTTTGAAAAGTGTAGGCTGAATCTTAGCACAAGTCATACTTGTTATGTGGAGTGACACTCTTAACAGGCCTGATACTCTTCTGTGTAGAATTAATTTTCTAGAGAGAAAAATACTATGCGTTTGCAGGAGATAAGGAGGGAGGAAAGTGTAGGCACTATTCTATGGAAGGGTTTTTTTGTTTGTTTGTTTTTTGTTTGTTTGATTTATTCTTTTTTTTTTTAATGAGTTGCTTTCCTGTAGTTTTCACCAGGGACCTGAGCTGATTCAAGCAGTAAAACACACTGCCCCTGCTATGGTACATGCAGTTCAGACACAAATCTCTGGAGGTTTGTGGATTAAATACTCTATCCAGTGTATGTGTCACCCAAGCTTTTGCTAATTACATGTAAGCGTATTTTTTAAGGAACTGGAAACTCTGGACAGAATCTAGTTTTTGCTAGAAAGGTTTCATTGTATTGTAAGCTAAGCAAAACAAAGAAAAAAAGAATGTGCATTGCTAGGTTTAAGTCAGCAGTAGCAGACACTGCAGAGTTAAAATTGGAAGAGAAGTCCAGAATCACGCACCAGCACTTCTGACTTTCTTGGTATCTTTTGCCTGAATAGAATCTGGCTGCTTTCAATTACAGCATACCTTTATACTCTGGAAAAAACAGTAGCAAAGGTGGTGAAGTGCACAGGTTTTTTAGTAATAGAGAATCATTACACTATTAACTTGGGAAATAGAGTTGTCCATTTCCTGTTTGTCCCCAGCGCAGTACCATCAATCTATTCAGAGTGCTTTGTATGCAGAGCCCAAGGGCCCCAGATAAGTGCCTTTGTGTACATAAAATGGCACTTTTTTGTTTTACATGCTGTTAGCATAGGGCAAAGGAAGTGAGTGTGTAATCGCATATGTACAGCAAATAGCCATTTGTACCTGCAAGGAGCAAATGGGCCCACTCAGATGGATTGGTCGGCCTTTAATAGCACTTGAGTGAGCTGATAGGCAGACATAGATGTACCTGTTACACCAGAGACCTGAGGCCCTTGTACCTTTGCATGACTTTTCACTTAAAAACTACTGTTTGTGGTTCAGTGGCTCCATCACTCTATTTGTGTTCCTTTGCTTGTAAGACCATGGACTGCTCCTGAGAGTCCTGGTTTCTAAAATTTTAATGCTGTAATGCTGACCCCTTAGTAATGTTCCCATATTGGAAAGCACATTAGCCTTAACTTGAAGGATGTAGTTTAACAGCCAGCAGTAAATATTTTACTTTGTTCTTCTCAGCATGTTTTTGTCTGGTTGTTTTTTTTTTCATGTCCGAACTGTAACAGAAGTAGAAAATCCTATAGTCTGACCTTAGACCACCATTTCAAAGCCACTAAAAATTCATGTCTCATCACCTAGTTGATAGAGCAGAGAAGTGAAGAAATAGAGGCTGCAAAAAATGTAAGTACTCTATGTACACTGACACATCATGACTCACCTATACAAAAGTAAGGAATTAAATCCGGTATCCTGTGATTTGGTGTGGTGTTGTTACTGCAATAATTTTGTTGAATTAGAATAGCAAACATTTTCAATCCTTCAGTTTAATATTGCTGGCCTTTTAGGTATATCTAGGGTGAGAACAATAGCTTTGACCTGTGTGCTATACATTGCAAGCCAACTGAAAACCCATCTGAGATCAGAACTACCGTAATTTGTTTATAATTGACTGATCTTTTGCTTCCAATACAATAAATCCTCTTTTTCCTGCCTATTACATTACCTGGTTTTTGTGATTTAAAAAACATTTTGGAAGTCTCTTTTCTGTAGCTTTTTTTTTTTTTTTTTTTTTTTTTTTTTTTTTTTTTTTTTTTTTTTTTTTTTTTTTTTTTTTTTTTTTTTTTAGTGTCCACTACAACTAATTGTGTGGGATTGGGCAATCGATTTTAATTGCAAAACTTGCTGGAGATTTTTTTCATAGCTGTCTGTGGGGCTTGTAATATTTGCTATTTAAATTTTGGTAGTATTCAGAGGCTCAAGCTCAGAATTTGTGCATGCCTATGCCAAGAACAATGCAGATATAGAGTCAGTATAGGACTACCTACATATATCAAAAGTAAGTATTTTGGAAAGTTTATTTTCATATATGATTTTGTGAAGTACAAGTACAAAAAATTCTACTCCAGTAGAATCCAGTTGGACACTTGAAGCAATGTTCAATGATGTGTCCAGTCTTATTCAACTTGTTTGTCAGTGACCTCCATGAAGGGATGGAATGCACCCTCAGCAAAGTTGCTAATAATATAAAGCTGCGGGGAGCAGCATATACCTCTGATGGCTGTGCTGCCATTCAGTGGGACCTCGATAGGCTGGAGAGCTGGGCAGAGAGAGACCTAATGAGGTTCAACAAGTGCAAGTGTACAGTCCTGCACCTGGGGTGGAATAACCCTGGGTGCCAGTATATGTTGAGGGCTGAGCTACTAGACAGCAGTTCTGCAGAGGAGGACCTGCGAGGCTTGGTGGATGACAAGTTGGCCATGAGACAGCAGTGAGCCCAGGCAGCCAGGAAGGCCAGTGGTATCCTGGGGTGCATCAGGAAGAGCATTGTCAGCAGGTCAAGGGAAATGATCCTGCCCCTCTACTCAGCCCATACTGAGTCATCTGGAGTGCTGTGTCCAGTTCTGGGCTCCTCCGTACACAAGACATGGAGCTGCTGGAGAGGGTCCAGTGGAGGGCCTCAACTATGATCGGGAGTCTGAAACATCTCTCCTATTAGGAGAGACTGCAGGAGCTGGGCCTGTTAACTCTAGAGAATAGAAGGCTGAGGTAGGATCTCATCAATACATATAAATATCTCAAAGGCAGGCATCAGGAGGATGGAGCCAGGCTCTTTTTAGTGGTGCCCAGCAACAGGATAAGGAGAAGCGGCCATAAACTAAAACGCAAGAAGTTTCGCTTCAACATCAGGAAGACATTCATTTTGTTGGGGTTGTCAGAGCATTGGAACAGTCTGCCCATGGAGATCATGGAGTCTTTCTCTGGGGAAACATTCAAAACCCATCTGAATGCATTCATGTGTCACCAGCTCTAGGTGACCGTGGCTTGGCAGGGTGGTTGGACTAGATGATCTCCAGAGCTCGTTTCCAACCTTAACAATTCTGTGAGTCTGTGAAATTAATATTGTAAGTAAATAGATGGTGAAATCTTCATTAACTATTATGGAGATTTGGTTTTCCCCATTATTCTCTCTTTTTATAGTGACAGTTAATTGTTAATTTATGTATAATTTTATCCAGTTTATTGGAGATGATCTCAAAATGACATTTTTTTCTGAAAGCAGAATACAGACTTCCTCTTTTGTCTAAAGTGGACAGCTTACTTCTAGCTTAAAATAACATAACCTTTAACAAAATATATGCTGATACCAGTTTAGTACTTGACTGTCTTTTCTTTGCATGTTGACTGTGATTTTTATTATCTTATTATACAGCTGGGATTGTTTCTTTCTGCTGCAGTAGAGAACTAGTGGTACACCTGTGAAGATGATCTTTAAAGCTGGGTACCTTTTTTTCTGTGTTCGTAAGCATAATTCAATGGTCTGGCATAACTGAGTTTGACTGGCAACATCTTTTGACGGGAGAACCTCAGAGCTGAGGCACAGCAGAAGATACTGCAGGTCATCACAGACAAATTTTCAGTATGGTTGTCTGCGCTACACTTTGTATCTGCCCACGCTTTGGGTCTCATTCTTGTCAGACAGGTTTTTGCATTCCAGTGACATTGGTTTCTGCTGAACACAGCACAGATGATAGTCTTACCCAGGGTCTGATTTCCATCAGTTTTACCTGTAGTTAGTTTGAACTTTCCCTTACTGCTAACTTGCACTGACACCAAACATTCACCTACTCATTGTGACTGGAGCCTGGGCATTGAAACATGGATAAGTGCTCTTAACACACGTGAGAAAAGCGGGGGGAATTTTGAATTCCCTGTTGTCATCACCAAACACCATGACTAATTTCCCTTTTTTTTTTTTTTTTTCTAAACAGAAAAGCAATTAGTTTACATAGCTTTACCTTTACAGAGGGGCTGGCAGGAGAGTTGAAAATCTGTCACACCTCATGCACTACAGTAAGTTCTTCTTTTAGTATATAAGAATGTATAAACATACACACATGTTACTAATATTAGAGTATAATGGTTTTATGTTCCCTATAGTGGAATGAAACTAACCTGTGTCATCATCTGTGCCCTTGTCTTGTTCTGCTTAGCTCAGCTAGTAGCTGTCAATAATCTGGGAAGGGTATTTCTTCTTCCTTACACTAAGTGATGAGCTCTTTTTTCTTATTGCAAAAGCAGGTTTATTTTAATACATAATGTTATAATTTTGGTGGTCCAAAACCATGCTTGCATACTTAAAATGTGCTCTTGTACAGTCCACCAGCATCCATGTGGCTAATTCAGGTCTTGTGCTTCCTCAGCTAAAAAGTACCTATACAGAAGATGTTCCGTACTTATTACATCTAACAGTTCTTTCATCTTATAATTTGCATTAAAGAATGTTTTTAGGCAAAAAATTGTATGTTCACTGAGGGATAAAAAGAGAGATTAAGTAATAGACCATCCAGGATAAAGGAGGCATTTTAGACTCTTTCTGAGTGTTCTGAGTTTGGGTATTCTTTTTGTCTTCTGATTATTTCCAGTCTTATTCGTTTCTCTCTTGTGCTGGCATGAAACAGTAATACCTCAGATTTGCATGTCTACAAGTGAGATGCACCTCAGACTCAGTAATTGCCATGGCTTGCAGAATTTTACTATTGTAACAAAATGCAAGCCATCAGTGCCTCTGTAAAGAGATTGGTGTTTCATGAAAACATCCCATAAGGCACTGTGATGACCTTCCATTTTATGAATGTCTACACAATTTTTATTGGGTTTGGCACATTTCTGTAGCTATTCTGGCAACTTTGGTAAGTGCATCTAAGATCAAGTACATTTTGTGTAAAAAGGTGTGATCAGTTGTTCTACTTGATAGAAGAGAATAGGTAGCCAGAACACAGCTGGAGAAGTGTGAAGAAAGAAGAGTACAATAGCAGAAGCAAAAATAAGGAGACGAATGAGGAACAAAAAGTTTATAAATTACAGTATTGCTATTATATTTATACTTCATCTAATGAGATAATTCTTGGATTCAATTAGTCCACTGCAGTTGAGAGATAATTGGGGATGTAGCCTACGAAGGGTATTACACTAATGAATTGTACTTCTCTCTTGTTAATTTATCTCTTATTTGTCTGCATTGCCATTCACTTTGCCAATGTGCTAGTTATTTTTTTCCCTGTATGAAATCTCAAAATATTTAGACATTTTTTTTTGTCTCAGTCAGGGATTGGCTGGATGACTTTTTATAGCAGTAGAAGCGCTTATGCCCATAGCTCAGGTACAGCAGCTCCCACCACACAGACCTACCTCTCGTTTGCACATAGTCACAATGTCAAGACCTCATTTAATCTAGTCTGGTTCACTGAGAGAGGGTAAGCAAGAAGACTACACATGTTTTGAGTATGGGTTTGAGCGTGATTTTGAAATAAATTCCCCTTATTTACAGTGGTATTTCATTCCAGAGATCACACTCATTTTTACTTTCATTGCTTTACTTTTCATTGCTTTACTTTTAAAATGTTTACTAGCCATACTGCCAGCCAGTGGGTACAGACTCACTGGGACCAGAAGATGCTTTTGATCCGTTAAGAATTTCTAATTGGTTTTGTATGATACATTTGGCAGAAGATTTATCCAAATCCATTAATTCAATACTGGTAAGGAAATGGACTGTAATGATGGTAAAGATTGTTATCAGAGAAAGGGTAAATACATTTGGCATACCTCCTTGTACTTCATTATTTGCACACAAATATCAATACAATTTGGATAAGGAGTACAGGGGGACTCGTCACCATGTGTCCTTGTAGAGGAAAATACATCCTTTTGAATTTTCAACAGACTTCAAACATCAGAAGATTTTTATATTTATGTAGTCCAGCAGTCTCTTCATAGGGAATATTGCAATCAAAATTGCAGTGTGAAACCTATGTCAGTCCCTTTTAACTCTGGGAAAAAAAAAAAAAAAACCTGTGATAGTTTGAAAATAGCAATTTTTTTCCCACAGAACGCATCTGTGCTGAAAATTTGCAAAACTTTGAGTGCTTTTGGATAATGAATCTAATCAGATTAGATTTTTGTTGATTAAAGCACAGAAAATTCTATTTTTAAAATCCAGTGTCAATAAAGTAGCATATGGAGACCTTTTACCTGGAAACATTTATATAAAATGTAAACTAGTAGAGAAAGTCTTTCAGCCCTGTGCACAGCGTTAAGAAAACTAAAGCTTTGAAGCTCTTCATTCGTGACCCAACAGCAGGTGAAAGCACAGTGATTGCTATCAGTCCTGAGTGCATTTGATGTTGAACCCTTCTTGGAAGGGGTTCTACCTACTTTGGCCCATGCAAAATTGCCACATATGCTCTCTAGCAGTTGGCTCAGGCCAAACAAACACGATTTCACTTAGGCAGGAGAAAAGGGTATACATGGTTTGTGCTCACAATAGAAAAACATGTATTTTCAAGGGCCCAGACTTGGAAAGGGCTCGGGTTCAAACTTGTTCTTCTGTGCTAATCCAAGGCAAGTCCAAGGGTATGACCCTGTTTCCACTGGCTTCATTAAAACCAGACTTCATTCCTAATATTTTTAGCATGTCATATGTAGTAAAATCTTTAGCAAAGCATATAGGCATGGCTCAAGAACTCTTCCTAGAGACCTAAGAAGTGCTAACTCTATGTAAAAGTTGATAAGCTATATCTTCAGTGATTGTTATCCTTAGCTTCTCAATACATATTGGAATTAGGTATACATGTAATTTTAGATATTTTTAATAAGAAATTTTCTTGTGTTATAATATTTACCTGTTGATTTGGCAGTATTTTCAATAGTTTTTTAACAAAGAAAAATGCTGTTTGTGATTTGGTATAGTGGAGCTTTGGAAAGTATGATGAAGATATGCAAAATCTGTGATACAATTCTCTTAAAAAAGAGTACACAAAAAAACCACCCTAGCAAACAACTTGGATCCTATCAGACTTGTACAAGAACAGAAAGTATTAGCATATTTATGTGCTATATGGAAATATTTCAGTAATGTTCAGTTCATGAGTGTTCAACCACAGCAGAAAAAAATCCAAGAAAAATAACTGTCTCTGTAGCTGTGACGTTTGTGAGCAGTGAGGTGGAATGATCTTTATTTCTGATCTACAAGATAACAGGATGATCAAGATGCTATATGGTTTTCGTAGCATTAGGTCAGTGTCTATCCAAGCTCCTAGTGCCAAAAAATTATAGGTAAGCTGCAGCTGAAACAAATCATCCAGATGTTTAAGAGATCTCAGATTTTAAGACTAGTTTAAGTCTTCAGATTTTGCTTTGTTATAAAATAGCCTAGTTATCTTGTAGATAGGTTTTAAGCTGTCTTTAAAATGACAAGTGTACCATTAGCAATTGGATTGCCTAAGGAATTGAGCAGTAATAAGTATTAAACCAATTCTTAACACTAAAGAGTAGTATAGTTTTAGCTTTGACTTTGAATTTATGATTAGTTGTTATTGAAATATATAAAATCCAGATGCCAGTATAGGCTTGTACTCTTTGTACTTGTCTTTATAGATGTGCACATTTCCGTCTGTAATTTAAACCCAAAGCTTTAGGATTCAACTTCTTTCTACTGTATCATGGAAGTAAACTTTTGAGCCAATGCTAAAAATTATTATCAGGACATTTCAAATATATCATTACACCCAAACCGTGTTTTTACTGAATTCTTTTTACACCACTCAAGTAATTTTTTAAAAAAGTAATTAAATGCAATTAGCATTTTTAGGGGATGATATTTTTTTTTCCCACAGGAGGAATGAAATTTTAGAACTTTTTCTGCTGCCACCTGCACTGTCAACATTTAACTTTATAGTAAAAAAGCTGTACTCATGTCTAGTGTTCATGGAAAGATATGAGGAAAAAATAAGTGCAAACAGAATGTGAATGCTGTTTCACTTGGTGTACAATGCTGCTAAACTGGTATTGATGTTTCTGACTTCCTAACTGGTTAGTTTGTCCTGCATCATTTATAATGTAACAGTTTGAGACTGGGAAGCTCTGACAGTCTGTAGAATGTAGGTGCAGTACGCTAGAGGTCTTGTTAAAGGACCTATCAGTGTGTTTAGGAGAAATGATGAGCTATGATCATTGGGCTGATCTGCAACTTGAACCAATTAGTACATTTTCTTAGGATTAGCACTAATCCTGTGTTTTGTTTGCAAAATCTAAATTCGAAAGTTATATGATTTTGCAAAATCAATCCCAACCATAGCATTACTCTTGTCTGATGACAAAAAAAGAGGCTAATAAGTGAAAAAGTTTAAGGGTGTATAGGGAAGTGACATTTAGAAATATCTCCAGGTACAACTGGTTATTGGAATTGTACTGTCCTCCACATTCTCCCTTCAGAACATACAGGCTTCAGAGACTGCTCATTCCTTTTGAGCAGTGACTCCTACTGTAGTTTTCTGTTGCACTGTAAAATATTCCCAACATGAATCCTGAATTGCACTGAGGAATTAGGATAAAAGACACTGTTTGATTTATTAATTTCTAGTGGATTAGAACTACAAATGTTTGCTATGTTTTTAATTTGAGAAGTAGAGAGAATCACATCAGCTTTTAATTATGCATTTTGTGTAATGCAGCCCTGAATAGAGCAGAGCAAAATTAAAATTGTGGATCAAATGCTAAATCTGAGTTGTGACTGAAGTGAGCTGTAGTGTAATGCTAATGGTTTTGCGTCTTCTGGCATTATGTCAATAATAGCTCTAATCACATTAAAGAGAGAGCCCATTAGCTTATTCTCTTCAGCAGCATGCACCATAGCAACATATCGTGAGCCTTGAAATAACTTGAAATTTCTTTCAAAAAGCATTGCTGTCTGTGAGCTAAGGCGGGTGTTGTATTAAACATCATAACAAAAAAATCCCTAAACCTAAGAAAGCTTTCTTGCATCTAAGTAATTAAACCTCTGTTAGCTTCCATTTAATTTAAGAACATTAATTTCTACTCATTCCCTGATTTAGGTCATTTTAGTGAGAATCTGTGGCAGTTTTGTGAAAGAGAGTGATTCTTACGTCTACTGTACTAAAAAATTACCTTTTACAGGATTTGGACCTAAAGGCAGGAACATTTTCAGTCACATTTATGGAATGATTTTTCTGCCAACTTTTTCCAGCATATATAATTGCTTTTATATTATCATATGTGCATAGAAAAACCATAATCATAATGCAATCATATGCATTCATAATGATCAACCTTCACCTGTTGTTCCATTAAGCATTCCATTCAGTATTTGTCATAGACTAAATAGATGGTTATTCGTAAAAAAACCCAACCCAAAACAAACAAAACCAAAACAACAATAAAACATACTTTTATTCAGTCAGATTGATCCACAAAATTCAGGTTTTAAATGCAGCATTGCTGGAAAAATATTGTTAGAAATCCTTTGGAGATGACAGAATTATTCACAATTTATACCACAGAATAAGCCATATTCAGAGGAGAGAGCCGAATTTAAAGGACAGAGTCAAATTCTGGCCTTGTATGTTCACATGTATTTCTGGTTTACTTCAGTAGAGACTGTAGGGTTTTATGTGTGCTGGGAAGATTTGACCACTGTATTCCTAGGCCTTTCTCTGCTGGCTCAGCTTGTCAGCAACTGACTTCCTCTATCTCCCACCACAGGCTCCTGGTCATAGCTAATCCAACCTCTTTTTCTTCTCTAGCTTTTGCTATTAGATATAATCTATGCCTTGTTGGCATCTCTGTTTCTTCTCGAGTCTCAGATGAAAATATGACTTTTACCTGTGCCTCCTAATTTCTCCCTCTGCTGCTATTTACAATATCAGTGTAACACTAGGATATAAGTCTGTGCAGCATTTTAGGATACAACTTGTTTGAAAAATGCTACACTAAATAAAACTGTGGTTTATGTCTGCACAGAGAACTATATCCCGAGTATCTCCCTACGTATCTATAAATCATTTGCTACATAAATGACTGATTCTGTTTGATACCAATTTTTGCTTCAGTTACTGCTTTTGCAGAGTGTTTTATTTCTATTACATCACAAACAGTAAATTACCAGAAAAAAATAGATACTTGAAATGAGTCCTAGTTACAGCAGGGAACAACTGTTGTAGGAAGACCTATTTGCTAATATCAGGCTTAGGCATTCTTGTTAACTTGCTTTATCCACAGAAAGGAAATTCATGTTCAGGCAGATAGCCGAAGAAGCAGTAACAAGGATCTGGAATGCCCAGTCCAGTATGCTTTTGCATACATGGATGCCTCAGTGAATACAACTGAACTGGTTTGTCTCAGAAATCTTTTGATGATTTGAACCTCTTCAGCCTTTTGCTTTCATCTAACAAGGTACAGGAAAAAAGACAAAATCCGTTGTTTTAAATTAAATATGCAGTGTTTGACATGATACTTGAAGTTTCACTTTTCTTGTTCTACATATGCAGAAATAATATCTTGCTTATTTTATTTAAACCAAAAGAAATTTCATTCTTAACAATCAAGTTATAAGTAAGTAAGTAAATAAATAAATAAATAAATAGATGCTAGGGAAGGTAATTTTAGCCAGTTCAGCTAGACTGCAAGAATTGATTTTGAGGTTTTGTTAGTATTTACTGTGTAATCAAAAATTGAGGTTGTTAGAAAAAAATACCTTAGGAAACAATACACCCTGATACATAATAGATTATAAAATTCTGACAAATACTACACGCTTCATATTTTTTCACTTTCTTTGTCAACCAGTTTTGGATTATTTAAGTAAACAGTTAAATTATTTTCTGCCCACAACATGCCATAATTCTCCTTATCAAATATGAAACATCAAGGCAACGAAAAATACCAAGTGAGGGTAAGATCTCTAAGTGGTATCACTTTTATCATCTT
Source organism: Empidonax traillii (assembly GCF_003031625.1). NCBI lineage: Eukaryota > Metazoa > Chordata > Aves > Passeriformes > Tyrannidae > Empidonax > Empidonax traillii. The sequence continues at coordinate 2,276,601 of NW_020955221.1, forward strand.
TATGGGCCAAACCTTTTTGCTAATATGTTTGTTCAGAAGATCCACATCCATCTTAGGGCTGGCAAAGGAAAAAAAAATAACATTAAAGGAAAAAAAGTTGTAGGAATTTACAAAAACTATATATGTGCAATTGTGTTCTTTTTTTCTGTTGACATGCACGCAAAAGTGCAGGTAAATGCTTGTGCATCATGAGTGAACACTACTGAAATATTGGATATCAGGGTTCACACTTTCAAAGGGATCTCATTTTGGGAGATGCATCCTCATCATACAAAATATAATCCTATGAGTTTAAACTTTAGTTATCTTTTAAAAAAATATGCTCAACGTTTTAGATTTCTAACATGAGTATGTCTTTGAGTCACTTTCAGACCTCCCAAACTCATTCCTTTCACAGTTGATAGAAAGGAGAGCTCACGCTGCCCCTTTTGTCTGCACATTTGTATAGTGACTTTGTAGCTCTCATGCTGTCATTGTCTTTAAATATGCTATGTAATCACTACTGAATGATACGAAAAGCATCGTGTCCTTTCGGTCCCCACAAAACTGGGATCAATAAAACTGACAAAACCTTAGATTCTTTCCTGTTACATAATTTTGACGGTAAATTGCTACTTTCCTTTTCTTTTCCAAATGTGAAATTTTTAACTGTTGTGTCATTGGACACATAACTTTTCTAATGGCAAACATTTATAGTCACCACTCTGTTTCCCCACTGAAGTCTGCATGTATTTGCATGAGAGCCAGTACCAAGAGATTTCATTCCTATTGCATTGCTAGCCATTCCAGATTCCTACACTACTACCAAGTTCTTTATATAGATACTGGAAGTATTATATGGTTTTTCTAGCTTTTTTTTTGGTAAAATATTTGAAAAAAGTTGCCTAATTTCATAATTATTGCATGATTTGAGGAGACTGGCTGCATGAGTACATGGCTTTACAGTTGTTGCTTGAAATTAGGACTTACTTTTTATTTATCTATCTATTGTGTATAGTAACAGCAGAAATATACTTGGATGCCTCATTTTATCAGTATCTGGTAATGTTTGGATATCTCGATGGAGTATTAATGAGGAAAGATACATTTTTGGGTAGATAAGCTTATTCAAATTAATTTTATCTTGGATCATAGTTGTATAGTGACTTTAAAAAAATCCCATAATAATACTCACTTTTAGTCTTTGTTACCAACAATATGATCAGAATTAAACTCACAGAAAAAGAAGAGGCTGTAACACAGTAAGAATACTGTGTATTAATTTATCATTGAATAGTGGGTAAGAGAGCGTTGAAGGTTCCTTATGTTGTTTTTTCTGGTGATACCCAGCCTCAGTGTGCAAAGTATGCAGAAATCTAATCTGATTCCAGCACTCATGCCTCTCCTAACTCTTGTTTCTATTTTACGTCTGCAGCTAAAAATTAACTGATCTGGGTCACAGTTGCATAAGCACATGAGCAGTTTTACATCAGCAAGTAGTTGGACTGGATGGTTGTGTAATGTGAAAGACTGGAATTTTGAATTTTTAATATGATCTCTTTTAAATAGAAAAGGAAATAATGGTTAAGCACTCTGGTTTTGACAGTCAATGTTCTATACTTTCAGCAGTTTTGAAACAGTTTTTGGACAAATATTGTAGATAAGTAGGTAAATTTATTCTTAGAGAAATAGATAAAATAGGAACGAAACAAATTCTAAAAAAACCTGTCCTTTCTCCTCTTTCTCTCCTTTTCAATCTCATTCTTCCTGTTTTACTTCCCACTTTCTTTCTCCCCATCCTTTCCCCTTCTCTTTTTCTTCCCTTTTCTCTCTTTTCTCTGTTCTCTTTTACTCCCTCCCCCTTCCAACCTGTAAAACACCAGCAGTCATGCACTGTAGATTCATAAAAGGTGAGAATATTTCTAGCTCTGTGGCAGGTAGAAGACATTGTTATGGTCTGAATACATTTATATCTGAATAAATTCCCAGGGAGGCTGAGAACCACTGACATGGTAGGTATGTAAAAGCATGTAACTGACATCAAGGCCTGTTGCACTTGTGTAGCCTTATTGAATCAGTGGAGCGCTCAGTCCCCAGTGAGGCAGATGTCACCAGCATCTGCATTCCTGACAAGCAGCTACACCTGAGGTTCAGGGGACACTTACATACTTTTGCTGAGCTGTGCGTCACAGAGGCTTCATCACCATATTTGAAAAGTGTATTTTGAAAACCAAACCAATAGCTTTTATATATTGATTTGGTGTAGTGTCAGGAGTCATTAGAGTGTGAGTGTCTCTGCAAGCATTGTGAGTGCTGTGCTCGTGCTCCAAATGAGATTGGTTCTCCTTATAGTAACATCATACTGATACTAAATAATTTCAAAATACAGAAAGTGCACTGTGAGTCTCTTGTATTTTCTCTGAAGTTTGTCTTGAATGTGACATATCCCATTCCCTTTCCTTTCTTCTTTTGTCAGTTTTGTCTTATTTCAAAGACCTGTATGGCACAGGAGAGGACATTTCTTTTACTCCGGTTCAAGTATAATAGCACTTGAGTTACACAGAACACAAAATGCAAGCCAGATAAATGAAGTAACAGAAGAGCACTATCAAAAGCCGCTGTATATCCTACAAATTAATGCCAAAACATTCATATACAATAAATTCCAAGAAACTTCTATTACAATTGTTTCCAGGAATTCTGCCTCACATTCTTTGGCTAGACAGCTTTTACCTGGACAGTAGAGATGATGAAATGATCAAAAGTGATGATTAGAAAATTTTAAATAATAGGCAGCATTCTCTAGAAAATGTAGAAAAAATGCATGAAATGTGTGTGTGCATATGTATGTGTGTAACTATTTTAAAGCTAGACACTGTTGTCTTGGTTTGTTGCTCATCGATTCTGTGGCTAACCTAATGCTATGCCTTGCCATATGTGCTTGTATTCCTTGAGCCCTGGCTAATACGTGGGCTTCTTATGGTGAGTCTGAAGTTCCACTACAGGACTTTGAATGGAGAAGCTCTTGTGGCTTATGGCATCATCAGTACTTTGAGATGGAAATGGGGCTTTATGGAAATCAGTCTTCCTTAGAGGCCTTTGTACAATGCGAAGTGCTTAAAAATACTAAGTGAATGCTGCTTTTGCTGCTCTGGCATCAGCCCATTCTGTGCTCACTTGCGGGTGGTTATACTATAGATGGATGTTCTGTAATCACGGCTCTCACTGCTCTGGTTGAAAAATGGGGAAAAGAGGTGAGTAAATGATTGCAGAGGGAGTAGGCTGTTGTTTTATCCTCTTTCCAAATTCTCACACATAGGTTGTTTGTAACTTGTGCAGTACATATAGTACATTTTTTGCCTCAGTTTAAATTCAATGCTTTTCTCTCCCTCAGATCAGTAAAAGGGCAGGTGTAAGCCACTGCATTACTGCATGTTCTGGCCTCCTGCTGCTGCTGTTTGCTCTGTCCTTGCTGATATGAGTATACCACAATGTAATTGTCTAAATATGCTCACACTGCTGTGATGTTCCAATGGTGAATCCTGCATAGTAATTTGATTTGATTAATGGATTTTTGAAGGTGCTGTCCCTCTTTCAAGCTCATGTGTTTTGAGATGACCATGTTATAGGTAACCTTGCCTGTTTAGCTCCACCAAATAGAATTAATTACTCTGTAGTTCACTTAAGAAAAAAATAGAGAAAACAATTCTAGAAGATGATCCCATAATAATACTAGTGTTGCATTTCTAATGACTGACCAGCAATCATTTCTTGCTAAGAGGACTGCAAGACATGCAGGTGTATTTTAAATAGCTTATGAATTATAACTCCATTTACGATGAGTTTTACAGGATCCTATAGAAGAGGTCTGACCTTACTGTCCTATGTGGGCAAAACTGACATTGGTTTGTAGTGTTCAGTTTCCATTTACCTTTTCCAAGATTGCAGGAATATGGCCTGTCTGTAAAAGGTCTTCTGCGTTATTATCATGCTTCAGCCAAGCTCAGTTGGTCTGCCTGAGAACAAGGAAAGAGAGAGTCTTACATCCTTCACAAATAAACAGTTTCATTTCAAATAGTGTCATCACTAAGGAACAGCTGAAAGAGTCCGTGATTGCTAAGAGATTTGCTTTGTTCTTTTGTACACTATGATACCTTCCCTTTGCTCCATAGTGTAATACACAATGCATTTGGCTCCATATGAGTATTTACAGTTGTATGCACATTGCTATCCAGACTATTCCTTGTTTTCTTTTAAAATAGACGTGCATGATTTATTTAGGATCTGAAATGGAATCTGTTAATTTTTGAGGTTTCAGAATGCATATTCAAGATTGCATTTCCACATAAGATAGATAGATAAATAAATATAGGTAAAAAAGAAAATTATTTTAAAATTTTATTTCAGTCTCATGATGGAGTGCAGTAAATAAACAGGGTATAAAATATTTGCATCATCATGACTGTGGCCTGAATTTCATGCACCACCATAGCCTTGTCGTCTTTTGTTTTTCATATACAAAATCAAAACCAAAAGGCTTGTAATCCTCCATATATTGATTTTTTATTATTAAAAAGTGAAAGTTGAAAGGCAGCTCTAAGCCTGCTTTATCAGCCACACTTGGACCAACTTTGGATGCTGTTTCTAGGAGCTGGAGATGTGCCAAAGACATTAAAAGAAACTTTTTGCTTGCATTTTGCCAAACTATTCTTGCTGCTTTCTTTTTATGAAAACAATTCATTTTATTTGCTTTGCAACAAATATTTGTATTCAGGGGAATCTCTTCTGTATTAGACAGAATCTGTCTGTCCCCTGGGGTAAGAGGGCAGCTTGTAAAGTTATCAAAAGAAACTTGTAAGTGTGAGCACTGTTATTTCTTTTAGAGTTTGCTGTGCTAGAAGTAATCTAATGACAGTTTATTGGTGTCCATTTGGGGAAGAGGGATTGGTACTTTTATTTGAGAATTATTTCACTTGGGAAGCTCTGAACATAGTAAGCATGAATGAAACAACCACAACATAGTACAATAAAGGTCCTTCTCTGAGAGAATGAACTAGAAAAGGTGTTCATTGACTGACAGTAGCTTACATGTCCAAATACTGTAGAAGTGAATCCTTCCAGCTGTGTCCCACTCCAAAAAATGAGTGTGAATGTTACTGCAGTTCTCTTGATAGGCACTTTCTAAGTCTGTCTTTTAAATTCTTTTGTAGCTCCGTTAATTTAAAACCTTACTGCAGGACAGAGTTGTTTTAGTGTTTGTAAAGGCAGGTCAAGTTCACAATAAACTGTTTATTCAAAGTTCCATTGAATCACTGTCACAGAATCATTTAGATTGGAGAAGACCTCCAAGATTGAGTCCAGCCTTTGACTGATCACCACTGAATCAACTAAACCATGGCACCAGTTGTCAGATCCAGTCATTTCTTGAACACCTCCAGGGCTACTGACTCCACTACATCCCCGGGGAGCCCATTCCAGTGCCTGACACCCATTTCAGTGAAAAAATTCCTCCTGATGTTCAATCTAAACCTCTTCTGGTGCAGGTTGAGGCTGTGTCCTCTAGCCCTATTTCTAGTTGCGTGGAAGAAGAGACCAGCCCCCACCTTGCTACAACCTCCCTTTAGAGAGTTGCAGAGAGTGGTAAGATCACCCGTCAGCCTCTTTTTTTCCAGGATGGACGCTCTCAGCTGCCTCAGCACCTCCTTACAGGACCTGTGCATCAGACCCTTCACTAGCTCTGTTCCCCTTCTCTGGAAACACTCCAGCCCCTCAGTGGTTTTCCCCTTTTGAGTGGCCCAAAAATGAACACAGTACTGGCCTCCCCAGTACTGATTTTTCCCTTCCCTGGTCCAGCTGGCCACAGTATTTCTGACACAAGCCAGGATACCATTGACCTTCTTGACCATCTGAGCACACTGCTCGCTCATATTCAGCTTCCTGTCAATCCAAATTCCCAGGTCCTTTTCCACTGGGCAGATTTCCATCCACTCTTCCCCCAGCCTGTAACTCTGCCTGGAGTTGTTGTGTCTGAAGTGTAGGACCTGACACTTGGCCTTTTTGAACCCTATGCCATCAGTCTTGGTCCATTGATCCAAGCCTGTCCAGATCCCTCTGTAGAGTCTTCCTGCCCTCCAGCAGATCAACACTCCACCCAATTTGGTGTTGTCTGTGGCTCGATACCCTCATCTAGATCATCAGTAAAGATATTGAACAGGGCTAGCCCCAGCACTGATCCCTGGGGGACACCACTGGTGATCGGGTGCCAATTGGATGCAGCACCGTTCATCAGCACTCTCTGGGCCTGGCCATCCAGACAGTTTTTAAGCCAGAAAAGAGTGTACCTGTCCAAGCATGGGCTGCCAAATTTTTAGGGAGAATGCTGCAGGAAAAAAGTGTCAAAGGCTTACTGAAGTTCAGGTAGACTACATTCAAAGCCTTTCTCTCATCCACTAGATAGGTCACCTGGTCATAAAAGGAGATCAGGTTGGTCAGGGAATTCTGTATTACATATGGAATCATAGAATAGTGCTCCCTGGACTTCAGCCTTTCTGTGGCATATTTTGTATTGCAATCATGAAGTAAGGGGAAATATTGTCTATGTCCATTTTAAAGACAAGGATCTGAGACATGGAAAGAGCGTGATTTGTCCAGAACACACGAAAAGTGGCTGGTGAGTCTGGGATTAAAGCTTTAGTTTCCTTGAGGATGCCCACCTCCACCTCTTTCTCCATGAAAATGCATTAAAAATGCAAAAATATTGTTTTTCTTTTCAGGTGACAAATATTTGTTGTTTATAGATTTCTCTCTGATGATTTAGATCCTTCTTTAAACCCTAAGAACAGGTATAATTCAGTCGTTCAGTTTAAATTTCCAAGCATTTAGGTCGTTTGCACTTGTGATTCAAACAGTAACTCTGGAGCTGCAGACTGACTAAAGAAAATAAAGACTTTTTGTGTACGAATCAAAGTCACTTCTGTGCCTATGTCTGTCATATTATAAGGGACCATTTGAATGGAAGAATGAGGTGGGTGGCACAGATGCCAGCATGGCTTGACTTTGAAGAACTTACTCAAGCAGAACTTCTGTTTGGAAAAAGGGGGTTTTACCTGAATACAGGGTTAGACCAATGAATGGTGCTTGTTAATCTCCAGCATCTAGCATTCTTTTGCTTATTCTTCTGTTCAATCTATACTGTTAATATGTATCATTACTTTCCTTTATGACAAGGTAACCCACCTAGTTCATCAAGGGAAGCCAGTTGATGTAATCTTTTTGAATTTTAGTAAAGCTTTGACAGTTTCTCTGCTATTAGCAAAAGTCAGAGGCCAAAGAATCTTAACATTCGAAGAGACATATTAATAATTTGGAAACAATTTTTTCCCCCAAATAATATTGTATATGATAAAGCATTCTCTGTCCTTAAACTTTTAAACCATCTGTGTCACTTTACCATCTACATTATTGTTTTTTTTCCTTCAGCATAGAGAGAAAATAATATAGGGAGGGTGGAGGGTTACTGCAGCACTTCCATTTATTTCTGTAGTGGATACCCTGCTGAAAGTTGCATTGACTGAACAAAGGACAGACACAAAGATCAATCCTAGTAGAACCAAAACCCTTGAGGTAGTACTTACTCAAAATTGATCAGTCTTTTCAGTGACGGCTGTTTCATTTTCTTACCATTTCACTACAGCTTTTTCTTACAAGTTATACTGAGACCGTGGTCAAAGGTGCCACCTTTGTCTATGTTCTGTTCAAACCACTGTTATTTTTAGTAATATCAGTAATTTTTCTATATCTCAGTTTGTCCATTCTTTCTAGATATGACACTATTGTAATCCAGCAGCATAAATGTACACCTTACACTGATAAAAAGGTTTTCAGTGTTGGTGTAATATCCTGAATTACAGTAAATAATCACTAGGTTTTGGAGAATTCTTACCTTTAATTTTTCTTATACCACAGCTTAAACAGTCTTTCAGTGCTACCCTTCAGGATTTGTACTGTGCTCCAATTTGCATGTTGTCCTCCTGAATAAAATAAGAAGGTTTACTAAATGAGCAGATGTATAAATTATAAGGTAAAATCAAATACATTTTAAATATACAACTATGTAGCACTACCATATCAATGCATATATCATTTGTGAATGTATTGTATATGTGTACAAAATGTGCCCTCAAAGATGATAAAATGTGTTGTTGTGTAACCTCATTGCAGGATGCAGGGTTCATTTTCCCATTGTTTTCATTGTTTTTCCTGAGATCTGCGTGGCAGGCAGTTTCATCTAAGTAAAAAAGCATCTTGCCCCAAGAATCATCCATTTTCCTGGCAAGCAGGGAGTTTTAAGAATTAAATATCAGGTCTGAGGGGGAGTGAGAAGAATCAGATTCTGCTCCAGCCAGTGGTGAGAGGAAGTTCAGATGGTGTCAATGTGCTGAGCCTAAGGAAATTAAATTCGAAGCCACCGTAAGAAGCACATTTGTTACTAACTCTTTGCAACTGCGGTGCTTACCTACAAAACCAGTACTAAGAGACCTTCTCTGATTCAAGAAGGGACCTTCCTGGGGCATGCACTGTCTTTATTGTACTCTCTTAAATGAAGAACTTACCTCTCCAACACCAGTATAGGAAGAGGCAATATTTAAAACAACAGCTGTTGTTTTAACGTTCTTTACCATAGACTTATTTCGTCTCCGAGCACTGACCATGTATCACTTCTTGTTGAAGAGATTGAGTTGTCTTTGGTGAAAGAAGGAATCAAGGACAATAACAAGTCAACCTTCTTTCTCAAAGAAGGACATATCTGTCTCAGTGATGTCCTGCTACTAAAGTACTCTTAACTATGACATTGAAGTTGCCTCAGAAAATGGAATATACTAGGAAATTTGTATCTGCCAATTCTGCATTCCTCTCCTGAGGTAGATATTGTTCTGAAATGCATGCATTAAATTAGCGTTACTTGTGGTTTTATGAATGCTACTTCTGTTCCAACTTTGTTTGAATTTTTTCAGCTTAAAAAAATTCTCATGCGGTTTTGGTCAGAAACAACAGATATTGTGGAATTCGGCACAGCCCTGAATATGAGATTGTTTGGAAACTATCACTAGCTCATCTATCAACATTTCAATTAACGGAATAGTTCTCAAGAAGTGTTCATGGGATTACTACTAGTTTAGATTTCTGCAGTTCTTCTGTTTTACTGCCATTAACACTTCAAAACCTTCTTCCACCACTCTGTGTCCCATCCACTTCTAAATATATCTCCCAAAACATTCAGTATGTGTTTGCTAATTGTGATCAGGCTAAAATTCAAGTGCTGTGCTTGTGGGACATTTTTTTATCAGAAGCTGTATTTAAGTGATGACACACAGTAATTTGTTCATTCTTCTGTCAGTGTAATTTACAAGGCAACGACAGATAAACATAGCTATACAAGATTCATTTACAGTGACACAATGGCAGATACACAGAGCAGAACCCTGCCTATGAGATAAAGTGGACTGAGTGACTTATGCAGTAATTAGGGGATAATTGTCATTAACCTCGCAAACAGTAGTTTACCCATATTGTTTAAAAGGCTCCAGGATGCATAATGACAAGGTAATCTGTCAAAGCGCTAGGGGGAAATATTAATAAGATTTGTGCAAGCCTGGATAGAAAATATGCAGAAAGCAGCCACATTAAGCTAATTGGTGGATGAATATACACTTGTAAAAGTGCTTCTAATGGCACGTTTGCTGCTCTCCAAATGACTACTGTTAATGTGGAGAAGTGGGCTGCCTAGAAAGTCAGGACTGCTGGGACAAGAGGGTATTAAGACATGCAGGCACAGTTATTATTACTTTGTACACTGTAATATAATTCCCCCACTTTCTTTTGCATTTCAGTGCCTCTAATGTGTTCAAACTGATAGCTTGCTTCATGTACCGTGGCATTTTTATATTCCAGTGACCTTTGCCTTTTTGGTGTCACTCCTGCACCCTGCTGTCTCCCTTTTGCATCACATTGCCACCTATGGCACACCTGTGTTTTTCGGTGTAAATTTTTTCAATAAACAATAAAAAGAAAAAGGCCTCATTAAGATCATGTTGTATATATTGCAAGTAATAATGTATAGTCCCCTAATGAATAGTAAAGATGGAAATCAATCTCCTGGTTCTGCTGCCATTCATATATCCTGCATATAGTACAGCTGAATCCCCTTATTGAGACACAATTTGGTTTCAATCAGAAAACCAAGCAGGTAATGCAATCCAGTTTATGAGTGTAACTCACTGGCTCTTTTACTTCACTGTTTATGTCCGTGGGCAACTTCTCAATTCTTTACAATGCCCCTAGTTAGGCAAATTTCTTACTGACTTGGTTGGAAATTTTACTTATAAGCCCAGGAAAACTCAACTTCTGTTGGTTACATTTTCCAGTCAGGGTTATGAATTTAGTCAGTTTAAAGTGAGGAAAGGACCATATGATAATTTGATTTGACTTGACTGTTAGATGTCATACTCTGTTTTTAGTGCAGTTTGTGTTAGATAGAGCAAGGATATCAGACATGATTTGTTTGTATTATCACATTGTGGGAAGTTATTGGCTGAGGAGAGTCTGGGTGTCTCTTGTGGCTGTGTGTATTGCATATACCATACTTCATTAGTGCTCTTTGCGAACATTTCCTGTTTCTCATAAAAACTGTGTGTCATTCTTTCATTGTTGGTGAAACTGAGGCTCAGAAAGAGCTTACTACATTTACTGTAAGAAAACCAGAGAAAATACAACTTTACTTCTCAGTGAGTTATGCAGCACTAACACCAAACAGTAGAACCACAAGTGATTTTTAGGGACTGATAGTATCAAGGCAAATTTTCTTACATACCGTACCATAATGGGCAACTACATATGCAGAAATTGGTGAAAGTGAGTTTTAAAATCAATCATTTCTATGTGCATGATGGGTATTTCCAACCCATTTACATGCCAAATTTTGTTCTAAAGTTAATTTAGAGCTGGAATTATTTCAGTGGCTTAGCAAGTTTGTGTCTCTGTTTACACACTATCCTGAAGGGGGCTCATGGCACCTCATGCAGTATAAATATTTTACCTTCATACACCATGTACTTGGTGGTTTGATTGCCTTTAATAGCCATGTCTACCAAAGGACAAACACTCTGTTTCTTGCCACAAGGTAATGCTAAAGCTTCTCAAGACACTTCAATGAATGTTCCACTCTAACAGGCTGTAGGGAAGCAAAAGTGTCAGAATATTCTTCTATATTTGGAGTCCAAGGTTGTGAATTCAAATAAACAATTTGAATAAATTCTTGATATTCTACCATTTCAGTAATATTGAGAACAGGTGCCTCACCTTTACAGTGCATTAAAAATATTTTTGTGAGCCAATACCATAAAGCATCCTCTCACCTCCTATTAACTCCTCATTAGTAAAGTCTTTTGAAAGTCTCTACCAGAATGGATGATATAGAGAATAAATGTTTGCATTTGAAAATTTGTGTAGTTCTTGGGGTGAGAGGAGCAAAATACTTGGGAAGTGGCACTAGTATTTAAAAATAAATGAGGTAAGGACAACTGCTAAAAGATTACTTTGGATCTTCTTAAAGATTAAAGAATCAGTTTGTGTCCATGCTAACAAAAGTTCCACTGCTATCAGTGGCATATTTTGCCTTCTAATAGTTGTCAGCAATGTGACAGTTGTAAATCAAAGCAGATTTTGTTGACACCATAGTACTTTGTCCCGGCTTTGGCTTGGATGGAGTTGATTGTCTTCTTAGTAGCTGGTACAGTGCTGTATTTTAGATTTAGTATGAGAATCTTGTCGATAACACACTGATTTTTTAGTTGTTGCTAAGTAGCACTTACACTAAACCAAAGACTTTTTCAGTGTTTCATGTGCTGCCAGAGAGTAAGTACACAAGAAGCTGGTGGGGGAAGCATGGCTAGGACAGGTGACCTGAACTGGCCAAAGGATTTTTCATTACTCTAGGACTGTCATGCCCATTATGTAAACTGTAAGGAGTTGGCTGGGAAGGGCTGATCACTGCTCAGGAATAGGCTGGGTATCAGTCAAAAAATGGTGAGCAATTGTATTGTGCATTACTTTTTTCTCTACATTTTATTCCTCTCTCCTTTTCATTACCAGAGATAGTAGTAGTAGTATATTTTATTTTGTTTCAATTATGAAACTGTTCTTATCTCAACTCACAAGGTTTACCTTTTCTTTCCAATTCTTCTCCCCACTGAGGGCAGAGAGAGGGAGGAGTGAATGAACAGCTGTGTGGTGCTGTTACCAGCTGGGGTTAAACCACAGCAGAGTTGCACCACTGTGAAAACTAGTAAATGCAAGAAGAGTATCAGACCCTGGTTGTACTTAGATTCTTTTGCTCTAAGTATAGACAGACATCTAATGTGAAAAAACCTTGCCAGGCACCCAACTGTAAAGAGAATTGATGTCATTGCTTTGATTAAATAAAGCTTGAGCTGTTGTGATTAAATACATTGTAACCCCACAGTGATCTATCATAGTATTAAAAATAAAAACGCTTTATGCACTGTTATGCAGGAAAAAGAAAGCCATCATCTTGTGAATTATACATTCTTATCTGGTCCATAATCAAGAACGTTCCATAACAAAGTGAATATTCTATCAGAAGTCAAACAATATGTTTGAAAAATCAGAAGAAGCATTTAAAACTGGTGCCATTGCATCCTAATAGTTTCACTGGAGTTACAGAGGTGCATATGTATTCATGAAGAGTGGGAAAGAGTTCAAATTAATATTTCTTCCCTACCCACAGTCCACATAGTTGCTTTATACTTGGCATATAACAGAGTATTTTACGATTGATGACCTAATGAATAGGTATTCTGCAATCGTCATTGACTATGAGGAAATTCAGTCCCCAAAATAGTAATTTGATGGGATCCCGTATTTTCATACCACTCCATGCAACTTAGTCCATAACCAGCACTCCAGAAGGTTGCTTGTGCAGGGAGGGATCTGTGCTCCTGGCATACATCTCTGGGATGAGGCATGAAACAGAAGACCTGCGTACTTCTGCTCGATAAAGACCCTGCAGACCATTAAACAAGAGTGTGGATGGTTAAGGGCAGTGTCTTGGCTAGGTTTCTCCCGTAGTTATTGCATTCCACTGCCTTCTGTTTCATCTGCAGTTTCAGCAGGACATGGTGTTCCTCACTTTCACTCCAAAACCGTTGAACAGAGTTCCTGTGCATTGTTACACAGCTGCTGTGCTCCACCATGGTGGTACGACCCCGATATATATTCACACAGACTTGGCTCAACATCATGTTTCAGGGCTAAGTTATGTCGAAATTACTTTTCAGTGTGGTCAGTGGAATTACTCCAGATTTATAGTGCAATTACTCTGAATGTAAAGTGCAGCTGGATTCGCCCCACTATCTACAGTTAGGAAACTTTGCAAAGGTAGTTGTGGTCAAAACACAAACATTTTTGCCCCGAATGCGTAAGGAGACTTGGGAGTCTAAGGAGCAACCAGAGCAAATACTGTTACAAACGTGGCAACAAAGTAAGTGTGTATGTATGTATGTAAGTAAATAGTCTCCTTCATGCTACTTTTCATTTGAATACACACTTCCAATGCCATTCTCAGTGGTACAGCCACCTTCTTTTCTCCTGCTGTGGCATGCCAGTATCCTCATGTATGCCATGCATCTTTGGGGCAAGGAAAGCAAGTTCAACTAATAAGAGAAAGGGGGTTTCAGAAAGAGAGAATATCTATCAGTTTTGATTTTACTAGCAGAGCGGAGGCTGCCAGAAGAGAAAGATTTCCATTATTGACTGAGAACTCAGTAGTGCTGCACTGTTTGTTCCTGCTGCAGCAGTATAACTCAAGGAAAGGACTGCTGACACTTAAGAATGCATTTGTTCATATGGTTTCCGTTGGTGAAGGGAGGGTGGTGGGAGGTGGATGAGAAGTGATAGCTGAGGGAAAAAAAATTCAACCATGCCTCTTTGTAGACTGAGTATGTAAATCTCAGTTGCACGTGTAGAGTCACAGTGAGCAAGGATGCACACCTTCATGTTTACAGGAGCAAAGGTGAGCTAGGTTCACCACGGTAAAAACTCTTATCATGAAAATGAGCATCTGATTAAGAGTGTGAGTTTATATTTCTGTGGAAAACTAAACAGAGGCCTTACTTTGGTCCTTCTGAGGTCAGTGGGAGTTAGCCAAAATGAACTAGAGATGTTGCACATTGCCCCATCAGTACTAATTTGAGTTGTTGTGCTGTTGCACACTTTGAGTAATTCTTACCCCAAGAGTAGCAGGACTACCCATAGTGTAACAGTTTGAAATTTAATTGAGAACAAAGAGATGCTTCTGGGAATTTCAGCCAAACAAAAACAACAAACCCTAAATCATGGAAATTATGCAGGCTTTTCTTTATTAGAAACAAATGTTGATTTTTTTTTCTGTCTACACCCTAATTAAAGTCATCCTTTGCTATTATAGTGTGACCAAATTAATATATTTCAGTCTGCTTTTCAAATGTTACAGCTGCATTCAAACTGTTTCCTTGAGATCAGCTAGAAAATATATAGCTCCTAAAGAACAGCTTATAGGAGAAAGATTTGTGATAAACTCTAGTCTTGCCTAATTATTTATTTAAAAATGGATCTATGAAACATTTTGTAACATAGATACTTAGCTGATATACATGAAAAGCAGCAGTTTAGGGTGCATATGCAAACTTGCTAAAATATGAAGCTTATCAGTGAGTTTTTCTATATAACTTTGAGTGATTCTCAAAAGTTGTCACAATAATGCCTGCAAAAAATCCTTGAGTGTTCCCCAGAACATAAAGCTAGTTTAAGAAGCAATGTAATTTTTTCTAACCTTTCTATTAATTTCAACTCTTGTATAGTCACCTCTCACTGTGTATTCAGCTAGGTGTATATGTGCATTTTATCTATGCCAAGAAGTGAACCAGTAAGATAAAACAGAAATGCAAAAAGTCCGTGTATGTACATAAATGTGTCTATGTGAGTTCAGGCATATAAAATTACCTGCAGGTAATGCAGGCACAGGAGTCAGAGGAGCTTCTCACATAAAATGAGTGTTTGAAATAACTGGTTTCATAATGAGTGTTCAAGGTTTACAGTGTATGTTTAGACTGTATGCTTGTGTAGACTGTTCTTATTTTCTAAATAGGCAGTTTTTAAATTGGGATGTTTTAAAGCTGAATTGAAAGCCTGAAGTTTGTAAAGGCTAAAGACCTTCAGAAAATGAAGACCCACCTTCAGAATCCTCCCCAGTTAAGCTTCTAAAAACTGGAGTGATCTTTGTGTCCATCTTCTGTTGTAGCCTGTTTGTGTCATCTAAGATAAACATCTTGACACCCATCACTTTTTCTGCTTGACCCAGAAGTTTAAGACAAGATGTACCCTAATATATTGCGACACACACATCTCTTCCTAACATACAATCAGCAAAAATGAGGAAGCAGGTTCAGGGTGATTAACCATGACATTACATGATAGATCTAATGTATGTGCATATGTGGACCCATATCTATACAAATAAAAGAGTTGAGTGTGTGTTTAGAGTAAGAAAAAGATTTTCTCCATCTGCAGTTGTGTGGGAGAGATACACACACACACACACAAAGTAAAATTAAAACTAAAAACAAGGCTACATGGACAAAGAAAGAACATCAGTGTATGCTGTACAGGTTGGGCTTACATTTCCACTGCCTGACTTAGAGCTGTAAGCATGCAGTGCTATCTCTGTACTCACTAACTTCCTTGTACACATTGTCACAGGAGGCTTGGCTTAATCAGCTGTGCGCTGAAAAAAAGTAATATAAATTGGAACCTTTTGTCATGAAATATTTAAATGTTGATATGATTTAATGGCTTTGGGGAGAAAATTTAGCATGAGAGATTGTAAGAAACAAGAAAGCGTTTACATGTAAGAAAGGACTTGAACCTCTAATCAAATATTCCCATATACAGAAAGATCCCTAGCTACTTATAGCTAAATTCAAATGGGATAATGCTTGGATTTTTTGTTAATTTTAAGTTTTATCAAAAAATGACATTCCTATTCACTCTTTATCTAGTTTTACATAATACATGCTTACAGTGATTTATGGAAAGCTTTCACCATGTAAATATTGAAGCATGCAGTATCCATAAGCAGTGAAGTTTTTTATGGAATATGGGCATCTGTGCAACTTCTCTTTACTTTTGTTGGGCAAAAAGAGCCAAACAACTTCTTGGTGAAAATTAATAAGATAAAGCTTGGTATAACTAGTAGAAATAGGCAAACATCATTTAAGAGCAACTTTTTGATTTCCTGCTCTTTCTATGGCAGCGAGGGTAACCCCATGACAATCACACCCTTGACTGCCAGTTTCTCTGATCAGTGGGGCTTAGCTAAAAAAGATAAATTCTACAACGACCTACGCCGCCTTATCCAAAGGGTTCCTGCGGATAATAAGATCATTATCCTTGATGATTTCAATGCCAGAGTAGGAAAGAACTCTGAAGCCTGGAAAGGAGTTCTAGGCAAGCATGGTGTTGGGAACTGCAATGGTTATGATAATGGTCACCTTCTGCTAGAGTTTTGTGCTGAGCAGCAGCTTACCATCACCAACACTATCTTTCAGCAGAAAGATAGTCTAAAGATAACCTGGATGCATCCTAGGTCCAAGCACTGGCACCTCATTGATTATATCTTGGTCCAACAGAGAGATATCTGCGATGTTCATCACACCCGCGTGATGCCTAGTGCAGAATGCCAAACAGATCATCGCCTTTTGCGCTGTAATCTTAACCTCCACCTTAAGTTCAAACCTAAAAAGGGCAGCATTCCCAGAAGGAGACTTCAAGTTAACAGTCTTAAAACAGCTACAGTGAGGGACAGTTTCCAGGCAAATCTTCAATCTAGGCTCGAAGTTCGTTCCATAGATCCCTCTCCTGAAGCGCTTTGGCAGCTTATTAAAAATAGCATTCTGCAGTCCTCTGAAGAATTCTTAGGGTTCTCCTTCAAGAAAAACAAGGACCGGTTTGATGAAAACAATCATGAGATCCAGGAATTGTTGAGTAAGAAGAGAACTGCTCACCAAGCCCACCCTGCTCAACCATCTTGTCATATAAGAAAAGCAGCCTTTCGACTTGCATGCAGCAAGCTACAACAGAAACTTCGTGACATCCAGAACAAGTGGTGGACCAATCTAGCAGAAAAAAATCCAATAATGTGCAGATACAGGTGACTACAGGGGATTCTATGAGGCTCTGAAAACAGCCTACGGTCCTACACAACAGCTTCAAAGCCCTTTACTCAGTGCAGATGGCCAAATGCTTCTCACAGATAAAGTTTCCATTTTGAATCGATGGTCTGAACACTTTCAGACTCTCTTCAGTACTAGCTGTGTAGTTCAAGACTCAGCAATGCAGTACATTTCACAACAACCCGTGAAAACTGAACTGGATACTGCCCCCACCATGGGAGAAGTTCTTAAATCAATCAGTACGACCAGTGAAAATTGGCAAGGCAGTTGGGGTTGACAGAATCCCACCTGAAATCTGGAAGCACAGTGGCCAAGCACTCCATGCTAAGTTTCACGAATCTGTGGTGTGCTGCTGGGAACGAGATGAACTGCCTTCAGACCTTCATGATGCTGTCATTGTCACCTTGTACAAGAGGAAAGGAGATAAATCAGACTGCTCAAATTACTGAGGTATTACTCTGCTCTCCATTGCTGGTAAAATCCTTGTAAGAATTCTTTTGAACATATTAATACCCACCATAGCAGAAGATCTTCTACCTGAAAGCCAATGTGGTTTCCGAGCCAACAGAGGTACACCACAGACATGGTATTTGTTCTCAGACAACTGCAAGAGAAGTGCAGGGAACAGAACAAAGGACTCTATGTTACCTTTGTTGATCTCACCAAGGCTTTTGATACTGTGAGCAGAAAAGGTCTGTGGCAGATTTTGGAATGTTTAGGATGTCCTCCCAAGTTCCTCAAAATGATCATCTCGTTTCATGAGGACCAGTGCGGTCAAGTCAGATATGGGGACGCACTTTCTGAGCCGTTTCCAATAGCCAGTGGTGTGAAGCAAGGCTGTGTTCTTGCACCAACTTTATGCACGATCTTCTTCAGCATGATGCTCCAAAGGGCCACGGCAGACCTTGATGATGAAAACGGTGTCTACATTCGATATCGTCCGATGGGAGCCTTTTCAACCTAAGGTGACTGAAGGCCCACACTAAGACCTTAAATAATCTTGTCCGTGAGCTGCTTTACGCTGATGATGCCGCCCTCGTCACCCACACAGAAGCAGCTCTGCAACGTTTAACATCCTGCTTTGCAGAGGCTGCTGAGCTTTTTGGACTGAAAGTCAGCTTGAAGAAAACAGAAGTTTTATATCAGCCTGCACCTCAGGAAGTCTCCCATCATCCCCATATCACCATTGGTGAAACAGAACTCGAATCAGTCCGGCAGTTTAATTACCTGGGAAGCATCATCTCCTCGGACAGTAAGATTGATGCAGAAATAGACAACAGGTTAGCAAAGGCATACAGAGCTTTTGGTAAACTCCATGAAAGAGTGTGGCAAAACAAACACCTGAAGAAAAGTACTAAGATCAGTGTTTACAGAGTCACTGTACTGTCTACTCTTTTTTTTATGGGAGCCCCTGGTGGTCTAGTGGTTAAGGACGCGGTGCTGTCACTGCCGAGGCCCAGGTTTGATTCCCGGTCAGGGCCCCTCCCCGGGCAGATGGAGCTCATTAACCCTGTAGGGCAATCCATCTGTGTCCCGAAGACCTCACTGCCACCATCCAAGCTCACTTGGCCCCGGCAGATGAACCTTAGGATTAAAGGGTGGGCTCAGTTCCGCGCACACTGTGTCTCACCTAAAAAATCCAATGCGCAGGCTGGAAGGTGTAAAGACTTTCCTTGGTTCTTTGTTTGCTAAGACTGGCCATTACTGTCTACTCTTTTATGTGGATCTGAATCATGGGTCATTTACTGCCACTGCTTGCATCCTTTAGAACATTTCCATCAGCGCTGCCTCCATACAATCCTAAACATCCACTGGACGGATTATGTGACCAACACATCTGTCCTTGAACAGGCAGCAGTCCCAAGCATTGAGGCCATGCTGCTGAGAACACAGCTGTGTTGGGCAGGGCACGTCTCCAGGATGCAGGACCATCGCCTCCCTAA
The DNA here is from genome assembly GCF_003031625.1 of Empidonax traillii. Classification (NCBI taxonomy): domain Eukaryota; kingdom Metazoa; phylum Chordata; class Aves; order Passeriformes; family Tyrannidae; genus Empidonax; species Empidonax traillii. The sequence goes on from NW_020955221.1 coordinate 2,295,808, forward strand.
GATTGTACTCTGTGGGGAACTTGCCACTGGCTGCCGCAAGAGAGGAGCCCCAAAGAGGAGATACAAGGACTACCTGAGACAATCCCTCAGCCTTGGCCATACTGATCACAACCATTGGTCTACCCTGGCCTCAAATTGGGAGCCCTGGAGACACACCATCTATAACGCTGCTGCTGCTTTTGAGAACACACGCGGGATCACTCTCAAGGAGAAAAGACAACACAGAAAGAATCGCGTCTTGTCATTATCACCTGGGGAGTCTTTCTGCTGTGCCTTCTGCAACCGGACTTGTCTATCTTGCATTGGCCTTTTTAGCCATCAGCGCACTTGTAGCACACGTGGGTAGAGCCCTTCTCAAATCTTCATTTGCGAAGCCTAGCCACAATGGGGCTTAGCAGCTGCCAAAGGTCTGGAGTTTCTCATTGCAAGTCCTTAAATGAAACAAAGGGTGGTGGTGTCTCATGAAGAGGAAGCTCATATAGCCAAGTGCTAGCTTCTCTTAGTTAAGATGTGGAATAACTCCCTTAAAGTGTACAGAGAACCCCCGGATTTAGATGCCTGACTGCCCGTTCTGGGCATGCATTGCTGTGCTACCATCAAATGAGGGACTGTGTGAAACCACCCTTATGTGTGGGCTTCTGTTACAGGATCTGTACCTATTATTCTCCTGAGCTATTGTTGTGCTAGATGCATTTAATTTTTATTTACTTACATATCTGTTTTTGTAAAGCATCCATTTGTTACATAAGCCTGTGAGTGATTAACAGATTAAAGCAAAACCAAAACAAATTACAGTACTACATTGCAAAGCAACCTGCAACTGGCTGCAGACAGGAATCCTAATTCAATACATGTAAGCAGTGTAAATTAGATAATGCTATTTCCATCCTCAAACAATGGGAGTTACAGTTAGAAGGAATTAATACTTTTGGTTTAGGATGAGAAATACGTACATATAGATTGGCTCAGACCTGACAGCAAAGGTCTGGAGACCAAAGTCTGAACCAAGTCTGGTTTTGCAGTTCCAGATAGGAATTACCCATATATACAGGTGCTGTAGCTGGTCGGAAGTTTGGGGAAAGATAGGCATAAGAAACTTTACATCAGACTTTTAGGGAAAGTAGTGACAGTTAGTTGAGGGGGAAAAAACAAATATAACTTAGAGTTTTAAAGTATGAACCTGCCCTTTCATTATTTGTTTGTGGTGTTGATTTTTTTTTTTCTCCCACCCCTCATCCCATTTAGGGTTTATTTCACTTATTTTTGCTCTTGGGAGGATTTTTTTGGTGTTCTGGATGATTTCTATTAGATAGTACTGACTGCCTGTAAAATACTGTTCCATCAAGACAAATAGAACTGTAAGGGCATAGAAATTAGAGATGTCCACGGTACTTAAGCATGTTCAAAGTTGAGGACAAATGAGAACCGGCATCTGCATCATGATGTTTCATTCATCACTGTGTAAATACAGACTGAACATTTTCTACACGGAGTTGGTTTCTGGGGCTTTCCATCTGAGGTCAACTGGGTAAGATTTTCTGTAACTAATTGCTATTTAGGGTTTCCTTCTCTTTCAGGGTCTGATTTTGAATGTTCATGTGTGGAGCATTTCTAAAGATTTTGTAGTTGTATCCAAGGTAGTGAAACACACATGTCATTAACCTTCGGCATTAACTTTGTATCCAGAGAGTTGAACTGCACTGAACATGTCAGAACTGAAATAATAAAACCGAGAGTAATCAATTAAACATATGCTTTACTATTTGGTACAAAATTGTGTCTTCCAGTACTCTAGGAAAAGAAGAATCCATCCTCTGAAGACTGAAAAGAATTAATAAATAAATAAATAAGTAGAACTGGGGGGATGGGAGTGCTGGAGAGAAAGAAAGGTGTTCACAATCTTCATAATCAAAAAAGAGCTAGTATTTTTTGCAATCATGTGTAGTCCAAAATGTTCAGGTAAGGTTCTGAAGCTGAGATTCAAGATCTAAAAATATCAGAGACAGTATGTTGGAGTATCTTGCAAGGCTATTTAAGGCATGAGGAAACATTGAAATAATGCTGGTTTTGTGGCCTGCAACAGTTCTTGCTGGTTATAGTTACTGTGCTATTATTAAGTCCAGCGTTTGTCCAAAGGGAAAGATGCCAATAAAATGATGTATTCATTATATAAGTATTTTAATATGTTTTTATCAATACACGCTGGAATGGATTGCCTGACATTACATTGCAGAATTTTTAAGTCCTACCTTCAGGCAAATCTCATGCTTACTAGTAAAAATGAAAGTGTGAAATGCTTTTTAATGTATATTTAACAACAGATATTCTAGTGATTACTGATGTGTATTCTCTCTGGATTTTTCCCTTGCTATCAGAAGGCAATGCTAAGAGACAACATTTTTACACATTTATGCTATCTACATCCATCAGATCCTTACTTTTTACATATTTTTAACTGTTATTTATGTCAAGACTACAAAAAAAGTCATCTCCTGAGTCTAAACCGTACCAAGATTGCAAGCTTACAATCAAGTGTGAGTAAGAGTCCAGGGAAAAGGGAGTAAGGTACAACTATTATGTGCTGTTTTTAAGACATTTTGCCTTCCATCAAAGTTTCTTGTGAAATGGCTCATAAGTGACTTTAGTCTTACATCTGCTTATATTTAAGAAGCAAATCTACCAAATGCATTTATTTAGCTCTTTCTCATAGTAATACCTTTTGATAGTGATTAAAGTACAACTTTTGGTATTTTATAATGGCGTGTACAGCAGCAGTTCATGTTTTACACTGATATATTGTAAACAGTAGCATCACTGTTGTTAAACTGAAAGTATTGAAAGCATTTTAGATCACAGAGCCCCATGGTCTATATTTTGTGTACTCCGACATTATTAAACTCAATCTGTTTTTCTGGCTGTGACTGTAATTACAGTATTTGCATGACTGGAAAGTTTGTATATTTTTTTATGAAATTCTATTAACACTGTATGCATGTTGTTTTTTGAGCTTAGTGTTTTCATGTTCTGGCAGCAGAGCACCTTCTATTGAATTGAATAATTATGCAGAATCAATAATTTTTTTTCTTTGTGTTTGTCTTTGTTGTTTCTTTGATATGGCCTCTAGGATGCTGCAGGCAAGGTGCTGGACCGCTGGGCCATCATGTCCAGGGAAGAAGAGATCATTACCCTTCAGCAGTTCCTGAGATTTGGAGAAACGAAATCTATTGTGGAGCTGATGGCAATTCAAGAAAAAGAAGGGCAGGCTGTGGCTGTGCCATCTTCAAAGACAGATTCAGATATAAGGACTTTTATTGAAAGCAATAATCGCACCAGGAGCCCAAGTCTCCTTGCTCACCTGGAGAATAGCAACCCTTCCAGCATTCATCATTTTGAAAACATCCCGAATAGCCTTGCATTCCTGCTTCCATTCCAGTACATAAATCCAGTCTCTGCTCCACTGCTGGGGCTGCCTCCAAATGGCCTCCTGCTGGAACAGCCAGCAATGAGGCTCCGTGAACCAAGCCTTACAACCCAAAATGAATATAACGAAAGCAGTGAATCTGAAGTTTCCCCTACGCCTTTCAAAAATGAGCAAACATCCAGCAGGAATGCTTTGACCAGCATCACGAATGTTGAGCCCAAAACTGAGCCAGCCTGCGTCTCTCCTGTTCAGACACCTACGCCAGTTAATGATTTATCAAAAACAGAACACACTAAAAGCTCATTCCGAATTCACAGGATGAGGAGAATGGGGTCAGCCTCGAGGAAAGGAAGAGTGTTTTGCAATGCATGTGGCAAAACTTTCTATGACAAAGGTACTCTTAAAATCCACTACAATGCTGTACACTTGAAAATCAAGCACCGGTGCACTATTGAAGGCTGCAACATGGTTTTCAGCTCTCTCAGAAGCCGCAATCGCCACAGTGCTAACCCCAATCCCCGACTCCACATGCCTATGCTAAGGAATAACCGTGACAAAGATCTAATTCGTGCTACATCGGGTGCCGCCACTCCTGTGATAGCAAGTACAAAATCCAGCCTAACTCTAACAAGTCCTGGGCGTCCACCGATGGGGTTTACCACTCCCCCTCTAGACCCTGTACTACAGAACCCTCTTCCTAGTCAACTGGTCTTCCCGGCTTTAAAGACTGTCCAACCTGTTCCTCCTTTTTACAGAAATTTACTTACTCCAGGAGAGATGGTGAGTCCTCCAGCCTCACTCCCTACCAGTCCAATAATACCAGCAGTGAGTGGCATGGAGCAGCATCCCCCTCCTCCTTCAGAGTCATCAGTACCTTCAGTACTGATGCCCACCCCAGAGCCCAATGTAGACCTTGCCCCCAAGAAGAAGCCGAGGAAGTCGAGCATGCCAGTTAAAATTGAAAAGGAAGTTATTGATACTGCTGATGAGTTTGATGATGAAGATGAAGAGGTGAATGACAGCAGCACAATGGTGAATGACATTGGTCATGACAATCACTGCCATTCTCAGGAGGAAATGAGCCCAGGCCTATCTGTGAAAGACTTTTCCAAAAATGACAGAAGCAGGTGCATTTCCAGACCAGACATAAGAAGGGCAGACAGCATGACATCAGAAGACCAGGAGCATGAGAGAGACTACGAAAATGAGTCAGAGTCATCAGAGCCCAAATTGTGTGAGGAATCCATGGAAGGCGATGATCGCCTCCATGAAACTGGTGAAAAATCAACGATGCACAGTGACAGACCAGATGAAAACCACAATGACTCTTCCAACCAGGATGTCATCAAGGTGAAGGAAGAGTATACAGACCCTACATATGATATGTTCTATATGAGCCAGTATGGACTGTACAACGGAGGCAGTGCCAGTATGGCTGCTCTTCATGAAAGTTTCACTTCTACATTCAACTACAGCAGCCCTCAGAAGTTCTCCCCAGAAGCTGAAATGTGCTCCAGCCCAGACCCCAAGATATGCTATGTTTGCAAGAAAAGTTTCAAGAGTTCCTACAGTGTGAAGCTTCACTACCGAAATGTTCATTTAAAAGAAATGCATGTCTGCACAGTGGCTGGCTGTAATGCTGCGTTCCCATCACGGAGAAGCAGAGACAGGTCAGTAAATATTAATTGATTTTCTACATTATTAAATGTGTTGTCTAATGTAAAAATAGGCAGTTTAGGATATATGAAGAAAGAGAGAGATGCAGAGTAATGACAAGTGACAATTGTGTTCCCATGACACTGGGACAGATTTATCACTTTAAAGATATTCATTGTTCAGAGTTATATATATTATGCCATCCTCTTAAGTGACTGGTAGATAATAAATGTCATTATACTTTCTATGTGCCTGTGTACATGTGTATTGCACTTCTGTTTATAAGGTGCAGCCTTCATTACATTTATTTTCTTCTCCCTGCAACATTTAAAACAAGAAAACCTTGTATTAAATAGATAGTTAATTGTATACAAAACAAATATCTCCATGCATGCATATCAAACAGTAAAATAGGAAGGAGGGGAAGGAGTGGATGAATGGTTGGAGGAATGGATGGCGAGACAGAATGGAAGAACTGGAGTAAAGGAATGGTTCCCATCTCCATAGGGTCATATAAAAGTAAACAAGAAGCATTAGAAGGCTATTCTTTATTATCTTCAGTTTTTAAAACTAGATGCTATGTTGTAGTGAGAACAAAAAAAATGTTAGGAAAATCATTGTCTTTTTCCTTAGTAGAACTTACATCTCTATCCACATATTGTAATTTCATCTACATTATCTTCTTTTCTGCATGTGAGCAACTCCCTTTCCCACCAATGGGAATTATTCACATTCAGAGGGGAGAGGCTATACCCATACGTATTTTTAATATCAACCAGGGTATATTCTACTGACACTTTGGATACCATCATGCCCTAGCTGTGCTGCATCAATACTGAAAAGGCTGGGCTTAAACAGAAGCAGCTGGTCCATAAACTCTTTGGTTTGGGATTTTTGGGGGTTTTGTTTGTTTGTTTGTTTGTTTGCTTGTTTGTTTTGTTTTATTTTGTGAGTTTTTTGGTTTTACTTTAAATAGGCTTCCTGAGCCTGTTTACTTTAAATAGGATTCCTGAGGAAAATGTAATATAAATGGAATTTGTCGGGGTCATAGATAACAGTTATTTCATACTTATGGATAAAAGCTCTCGCATCTGATGATGATCATATTGTCACAACAAAATCTTTCTGTTTCATGGAGTGATGGTGAGATTGGCTCACCTTTCTTGCTTACTTGTGTTTCATATTTTTTCATTAGGCTGTAAAAATTCAGGAAGGAAATTAAACCTCACTAAACATTTCACATGCAACTTCTCATTTTTTTATTTTTTTCTTTGAAACTGATGTTGTTTGAAAGTGCATGTATCATATCTTATAAAATGAAAGCAAGTTAGTGTTAAGGATATCAAGGAGCCAAAATTCACTGTTTTGATGGAGAGTTTAGTCCCCAGATATCTCGTGTGTTCTCTCATCATTTATGAAATCCACTAAACAGAAAAATAGGAACATACATAAGAATGCAAGTTCAGAACAACTAAGAAGGATGATCTAGGAAGTTTGCATTTCAGTAGGATGAATCTACTGGACACAAAACAGGTAAATCTAAATTAAGACTCATTTTCTTGGGGTGTGCTGATAGCATTTATGAGGCACAAATTTGACAAGGGAAACATGTAAATCAGTGGCATACTGTGTTTACATGTGTGTAACCCTTTTCAGTTCCTGAAATTGCACAGCCTTTGTTAGTCAAGAATTTGGCTTAATCAGTCTGTTTCCTCAAATGAATTATGAAGTCAGTCATGTATTACACAAAACAGCTTTTCGTTGAGCATATGAAGTAAGAAGTAATTAGCTTTAGGATTTGGAACTTTATGTAGTGTATTAAATTTCAGCAGTAATACAGTGATAGACCATGGTAATAATAAAGGTAGCATAGCAAAGACTAAGATGTTCTAAGAAAGAGTGACTGCGATGACATACATAAAATATGTCTGAGATAAGAACCTGAAAATAGGGAACATTTTGAAAATACTTTATTGACTATGTAGGATACTCCTGTTAAGCTTACTGAAAGCAAGCCATGAAATAAAAACCTGATTCAGTAACTTAAAATGTAGACTGCATATTTAAAGATTTTTTTTTTCTTGCAAAGTGTTTTATTACCCTAAAAATTTTCCAATTCAATTTGTTTGGGTTTTTTTTTTCTGATCTTCCCTCTGGGATTTTTTGTTTGGTTGGTTGGTTGGTTGTTTTTTTGTTTTTTGCTTTTTTTTTTTTTTTGTTAAGAAGAGTATATACAATTTCTAGCTCTTCAGATTATGGAGAGCACCTCAAAGATAAATGGATAACTAAATAAATAGCATTGCAAAGCAAGAACTTCTTCCAGCTGCTTAAATCAATTTCACTTAAAAACTCGGGAGTGTTTAGCTTTTAATTGGTGTATGAGAAATAAGACTTAGCTGCTTACACCACACAGTAATAATTTCATTATTAAATCCATTTGAAATGGACTTGTGTTCCATTTTGGACAGATTACAAAAAATCTCTGTGATTTGCTTGTGCATAAGTCATTCACATAATCTTTGAGTAGCTAGAGTAGCTTAGAATTTTGTGCTTTACGAAAGAAAAAGAAATTTTTTTTCAATACTATCTTCTTAATGAAATCAGAGTTTTTGCTATCCTATAGCTTGCAGTCTTGTGAAGTTATTATCTTTGGTTTTAGTCACTTTATTAATTATATTACTAGTACTGTGTTAATAATATTATTAATCCTAATATAACTAGTTATAGGTCTATAACTAGCTAGAGGTCTAAAACTCACAATGCTAGCTATGTTCTATAAGAAAATACAAGCTTAAGTGGAGATAGATAACACTGGCTGATCTTTTTTGTTTTCCTTAGAGGCATCTGATTTGGCTCAAGTCCTTTTCCAATGTAACTCCAGTTAATCAGGGGTTTGACTGTATTCTCCCTGCCCTGTACATACACAAAATTCCTAATTGTTGACAGTGAGTAGGGCTACTGTAAAATGGTCTTTGCAGAGGTGGGGTTGTGATACAGACTGATGATTACCAGAGGCAGCATATCATGCCAGGAGAAAATACAGTGCTGCTTTGACTGAAGGAGGGGTTTTATCTGTGTCAGAGCTGCAACCCTCCCTTTGTAGAAAGCATCCTGTAGCAATTTATCCTAAGGTTGACCAAATCTAGCTTTACCATTCCTACATCATTTTTGCCAAGGTCAGCATCTGCATAAAAATCCTTCTGCCAGAAATGTTAGAATGTCTTCTGTGATCTTCAGTTAACCACTGCTAGTCCTTGTAACTCTGGGGTCAAGATAACCAGAAGATTCTGGAGTCCCACCTCACATGTGTTTTCTTCAACTCGGGGCAGAGGAAAGCAGAGTCCTGGTCCTTGCTCAATGCCTCAGTAATTTTGTCACACATTATAAAATTAAACCAATATTGTTTTCAAGTAATCAAGTTCTATTGAGCCTAGATTTTTTAAAAGGGCCTTTTTTCATCATTCTTCTGAGCCACAAGTAACATCACTAATTAAAATATCCTTATGCATACACCATAGATCTTTGGTAGTTTTCTCAGATTGAGAAGTCTTTCTGTCTTTCTTTTCCTGGAAGCACTAAACTTCAGTAAACCACTTTTTTTTTTTTTTCCCCATTCTTCAACAGCCACTCACTGAATTACCTGTTTTATCCATTTCTGTTTCTGTATTTACTTCATATCTCCTTTCTTCTAAAGGCATGCAGTTCAGGCTAGGTCTTTTTGCAAGAAGGCAATGGGGAGTAAATAAGAAAAGGGGCCATATTAAAAATTTAGTCGGAAACAATGTCATAAACCTGCTTTTGAACAGAGAGACATAATTTTCAAGTAACTTATTAGATGGAAAAGAGAAAGATGAGAAGAAGTTCCTGCAAGAACTGTGCACTTGAATAGAAAGATTTGTCCTCTCTGGACTTGGAGGAGATGTGTCCTGTGACTGAGGAGAATGGGCCTGTAGCTGCAGTGGTTAGATTCCCCTGGGATCTACTTCCTAACCTCATCAGTGAGTCCTGCTCCAGCAGATACTGAGTTTGTCTTACAAAAAGATAGATGTGGTTGGTCCTTGAAGTCAGCACTGAGAAAGAGGACACCAATGCAGAGGCGAAGGTCTGGAAGGTGCAACTCAGAGCAGTTGGCTTTATTTTGGTCTCTCACCTAGAAGAGCCAAGAATTTTGTGGTCACAACCACTGATGAAACAGGAGACAAGTGGACTTTTTGCTTTCTGTAAGTCTTGTCAAGAAACTGCTGTAAGATTTTAAGGAGAAATACAGCCATCTTTTCAGTCACCCTTAGCGCATGATAAATCCCCATTTCACCTCCGTCCTGACACTATTAAAATCTGTGGTTTTTAAGCTAGGGCACAGCATTAGTAATAATATGCTATCGCGTTTTCCTTTCTCTCAATACATGGAAAATAAATTAACTCTCAGTGTACCTGAGGATAAAAGCAAGAACTTTTTGTTTTGTCTGTCTGCTACTTAAGTAGGACTATGAATTGTGCAGGTTTGTCTTTTAAGTTTTCTCACAAAGTGAGCACGCGTGCATATACATGCATGCATGTGTGTGTGTGTTCCACAAGATGAGAAAGGTAATTGAGCCCCATGAATAAATTTAAAAACAAAATAATATCTGCCCAAGGTGATTTATAAATAAATATGAGGGAACTATTGATGCCAGGTGTCATCAAACCACTGATTGCGAGTTAAATCAGTCCAGATTTAAAAACATAAACTCCTTGATTTGTATGGAGCAAGACATCTGTAGGTGGTTTATTAAAACCTGCTGATGTCTCCAGAACTAAATTTGTGCAAATATAGGCCTCTGGGTAGCTGTGTTGAAAAAGCAGAGACATACTTTTTGTCTGGTTACCTGACTTCCAGCCCTGTACAGGTGTGCTTGAATAAATTAACATCAGTTACCTATGATGAGTCGCTGCATACATTATCAATGGAGGTGAAGATGTGAAAAAGCTGCTACCTGCCTCCTGTTATCACCTCCTTGACACAACAGTACCCATTTTTTCATAATCCTACTATGTTAGGAATCTTCTACAGATAACTTTTTAGAGAATTATTTTCTATAAATGCACTCAATTCCAGCTTCAGGAGATAAGATACTTCGCACCAGTCCATGATAATTATGACTGTATTTCCCCAAATAGAATTAGCTGTCATATACAACCTGAATTTCCTCCAACAAGAACAAGGAAATCAGTTTTTAAGATGTTAGGTGTTATATGAACCATTCTTCAAGAGACAAAAATTATACTGATAAATTTTTAAAATATAATCACATATACACCTGCACTACTGTTTCTGGATCTGATGCAGTTCATGGAGACTAGCTGCATATCTAATACATTTGAATGAACCATTAGGTTTTCTCTTGTGGGAGCCCCCGGTGGTCTAGAGGAAAACACACTGCACTGTCACTGCAGAGACCCGGGTTCGATTCCCAGTCAGGGCCCCTCCCCGGGCAGATGGAGCTCGTTAGCCCTGTAAGGCAATCCATCTACGTCCTGAGGACCTCGCTGCCACTGTCCAAGCGTGCTTGGCCCCGGCAGATGAACCTCAGGATTAAAGGGTGGGCTCAGTTCCGCGCACACAGTGTCTCACCTAAAAAATCCAATGCGCAGGCTGGAAGGTGGAAAGACCTTCCCCGGTTCTTCGTTCGCAAAGAGACTGGCCACACACAAGGTTTTCTCTTGCAGAGTCACTAAGATGTGTGTCATTGCTAATGTTCCCATAACTCTTCCTCACCCAAGAGAATCTGCATCAAAACATGTTGTGCCACCTCTAACACAGATCTACTGATCTAACCTTTTCCATGAGAAGTCATATTGAACAGAGACTGCTTGTCATATTGCATACTCACCAGTGTGATAAAGAGAAGCAGAATTAAAACTAAAATACGTAGAACCAGTTTCATCATAAGATTAAAAAAAATTATTTAAAAGAAAGTAAATATATTGAAGCAAGGGCTTACTTATGTGAGTAAATATTGAAGGATCAGCTCTGGTGTGAAGGAAGGTTTTCTCTGTCTACATATAGTCATTTGTTTGGGGTTTGAATTGGATGTGGCTGTTGTTTTTTAAAACAACCTGCTGTCTCCATTATCTAGTTCTGGTTTGGTACACAAAAGGGTATTTTTTTTGAAAGGGAGAATACAGTTTCTTATTTAGTTCAAGAAGTCTCATTTTTATGTCAACTCGCAAATAAGTCAATGACATGAAAAGCTTATTTAAACAAATGGCTACACCAGGATTAAGATAGGTGGGAAGCATAAGTAAAACATTGAAAATGCTAGCTCAAAGCAAAACACACATTAAAGCGATATTTTCCCCTGATATCTATTGTGACAAATAGTCTGAACGTTTAATGTGTTTTGTCCAATTTTTATGTGTAAGTTTTGTGTATTTATGTTTCGTGAAAAAGGTTATTTGGGAAGACAGGACTGTGAAAATGCTTATCATAATATCCTGGGTGTCCCTAGGTTCCTAGAAAATAACTGGAAGAACCAAAACTCTTCTTCAGAGAGTGGAAGAAAATTTCCACTTATCTGAGTAAATGTAAAGCTGTTCCCCATATACAGAGACATCCCATCTTCCCTAGAGTCTTTTGGAAGCAGGGTAAATAAAAAGTCTACCCCTGTTAGTTCCTACGGAGAAAGGTTCTAGATGTTCTTTTCAACTTAACAGTGGAAGGCTCTAAGATTTCTGCTGATGTGAAGGAAGCTGTACTTTACAGATAGAAGATAATACCAGGGCACTACTTCCAGAAGTCTGAATGGAGCAAGACACCTCAACTTGAGAGTTGTGGTCTTCTTAGGTGCAGGAGTCTGGAGAGAAATGATGAAGGGTGACACATGTCTGGAAGGAATAGCTTTGTGTTTACTGTCCTTTGGATTTACAGCTCTCAATGAAGAAAAGAGACACTCAGTAGACAGGCAAATGACCCCATACATACATTCATGATGCATTCATTTGTCAGCTGTGCATGTCTGAAAAGAGAAAGTTTCAACTGAAGAAACAAACTTTACATCAGATCTTACAGCCAAACCAAAGACTGCTAATAGCTGAGGCCATTTTCCTCTCCCCTTAATGATGATGGTGATGCTTTTCCCCCTAGATTTGAGCTATTTCATTCACTGGAACATGAACTTAAGTGATTGTGCTGAGGTGTATACAAATCAACATGACGTTTACATGTAAGTAAGAAAACTGGTGAGGCAAGTTCTAGAAATGACCTAGGAAAAAAATAACCCAAAAGGGGGAAAATTTACCAGTACGTAACTTCAGATAGCTGCAATACTTTTGTTGTGATAGTCCTACCAGTATATCTAGACAGAAGAAGACATTTCAAAATACTTTTTGAAATAGAATTATGTAGCAGGTGATCAGTATAGTAAAACAAAGCTTATTTGGATTTCTGTTCCATTGCTTTTTGAAAAGATAGGTCTTAGATAGTGAGACAGGGGTGATGGAAATATTTTCCAATGCAGTATGTCATAGTAAAATATGTTACTCAAAAATAGTTGGTAATTTATAGGTTCTGGGGAAGAGAAACACCAAAGCCCAATCTCTCTAAATCTGGCACATCCTTTTATGGTTATACAGGCTGCTAGGGGTTAGCAAATAGGACAGGGAGCAATAGCAAACTTACAAAGTAGAGCCTATAATTGCAGGAATATACCACTTAGTTAGGAACAATAAGGGTAAAGATAACCATACTGCTAACTACTTACCTCAGGGTAATCCTGAAGGAAGACATGCTTAGTTATGAAAAAAGAGTTAAGTGCTCCATGGTGTCAAGGAAGAAACCACTGTATAAGCACTGCGAGTGCACTGCAAGACACTGGGCACAGCTTCTTACTATCCCTTAATCCTGATCTGCAGTACTCGTAGTTTGTTTTCCTTTATATCTTCAGGAAAGCAGTGCCACACATCATGTGCCAGTATTCATGATGTTATGCTTTAGGTACTACAGTAGGAACTATTCATTCACATCCAGCACTTACACATAAAACATTCCCTAATGATACCTCTAGAGCTGTGTCAGATGGTCTGTTGGGGCCTGAGGTAACACAGGAATATCTCAGGTGAGATACCACTTACAGCTCATCACAAGTTGACCTTTTAATGGCAAACACTGGATATTTCCTGACAGAAGTTTTAAGCCCTACAATTCTAAAGAAAATCTAAGGTTTTTTGAGAGCTTCCTACTTTCCAGCAAAGTCTTTTAAATGAACAGTTTGCCCTGTGCTAAGCAAACTTTTATTATTATTATTATTTTAATTAAGAGCTTCTTTCACATTTAAGTTTGCCCTAAAAAGCATTGTTTTAAAAGATCTGTCTAAGAAATAATTTAACATTTTTGCCATAAGGCACTTTCAAGCTTTATATAAATGGACCTGGAAGAGAAATTAGGAAGTTTTAGGTTTGCCAGCAATGTGCACTCTCATAAAAGAGAAAAATTTGCAGGATTTTGGTGGCATTGTGTATAAATGTAAAGTGGTTCATTTTGAATGGGGAAGAGGCAGAGGAGAGAAAGAAAGAATAAGACTGTAATAAGAAGATATCTTTTCCTTTCACTGTTTTTGCCTTTTCTTTTTTTTAATAAAAAGAGAGAACCCCCCCCCCAAGCTTTATGTCTGTGTCAAACTATATGAGTATGAAACGTAAGATGTTTTAAAAGTTGTAATTTCCAATGATACTGATTTTGATTCTAGTACTTTCCAAACTTTATTGTTTATTTTACTTTCTAGGGAAAAGTGTTGCCCACTTCTAGTTCAATACTTTTTTTTCCTTTCTATCCCTCTTCTTCTCTCTCCCTCTCTCTCTTCTTCTTTTCTTTGTTATGCCAGAATAAAAAAACATTTACAGTTTAGCCGCTTACAAACGAAAATACAAATGTGACATGGTTAATTTTGCTGCCTTTAAATCTTACACTGTACTTTTCTGATTTCCACATAAAATGTGGAAATAAAAATAGCCCAAACATCCATGTATTTGTGTGTGTCTGCGGATGCATATACTTGAACACCTATATGTAGCTCTGCTGTTAGATAAGGATCTAAAAATACAATGGATAGAAACAGAACTTGGATTCTCTCTCAAAAAAGGTAAATGAGCCCTTGTTTTAAGAAGAAGGTGCACACAGATGATATATTATGCAAGACTGAGAACCAAGATTTCATGAGGAAAGGCTCTGGCAGGAAGGATAACAGATCCTATACTGGATGTCTCTGAGGTCTGATAGCCAGATAGGGGAGCAGCACTAATTCTGCAGCCTTTTTAGTCTCTTCTGTCACAGAAGGGGCACTGCTGGGTCAGTCAGCTCACTAGTAATTGTGTTTTACAGACTTCTAAAGCAATTGGCTCAGTCAGTCCCAATTCAATAAAAGTGTAGAGCGAGAGTGAGAGCACTTTTGTTCTATTTTTTACTTGAAATTATTTCATTCAGCAGTCTGTCTTTTTTATTACCAGGATTTGACATTAGCACTCCAAGCTATATTAGCATCCATTTCAGCAGTTCAGTAATGGTATTAAAAAAACACTTAACTTCAACGGTGAATGGTTGTATGACAGTACCATAAAAATCCACATTAAAAAAAAACTTATGTATTTGTCCCTGCAAATTATTTTTCACTCGTTTAACCACTTCAAAACTACACTTTCTTGACTGGTGTTTGCAAGAGCTTTAGCAGAGGGAAGGCTTGTAAAGGAGCTGCAACAATGGCAGAAAGAGAAAAATGAAGACATGAAAAGAAGAAAAATGTGATAGGAACATGCAAGCATATACATGCATGAAAAAGATCTCTCATTTTGGGTGTGTGCCTCTCATTCATCAGATGAAGTAAGATTTTTACTCACATCACTCGAGGTAAAACCTTTGGCATCTTCTGCTTTTCTGGGATTTAATTTTGAACACAGCACTCTCCAAGCTTGGGACAGCAGCCTAACTACCTTGGCACTGCAGCACATTCATAAATGACTGCATTAGGTTCTAAATTTTGATTAAACATTCTGTAATTAATCAATGGTAGACATGAAGCAGTTGGCAAGGTCCAGAGCTGCAAAATGTTTAAGACATAAAACATTACAAAGTAATTAGAATGTGCTCCTTCAAGAGAAGGATTGCCTTCAATAACGAGGTAAATGATAGCATCATGTTTATTGTGGATGTAGGCAGCCAGTGCAATATGATAAACTGCAGGAGATACACATATCAGTAATCATCCACGTTATTAGTGTCATTAATCATAATTCTAAAAATATGACAGCAGCAGCCAACTTTTTGACCAATTTTGCCTCTGCCTGTTGGCCGTTATAACTTCACTAATAGACTGCAGAGCTCCTCTGCGTGGCAGTTTGCATTGAGAATGGAAGGTTAATTATATTTGAGCTGCTGATTCCTTCTCTCCTCGGAAAAGACTGAGCACTTTGACAATCCCAGGAGCTCACTGCTGTTAAACCAGTAAAAGTACTTTATTGAGATTTTCTTCGTTGGTCAGGAATGAGTAGATGTTTCAAATGAGATATAAGCGCCAGGCTGGGACGGCCGCTAATGTTTCTTCCAAAATAATCCTTGGACAGCAAGCTGAACTTAGATATCTTTGCACAGTCTCTTGTGGATGAGTAAAAAGTTGAGAATTTAATAACTGCTGACAACAGTACGTATGGAAGAATCTCGGAGGATTGAAATTACTAAGGAGTTGGGGCATTAATGAAAGGAGGTTATAGGATAATCAGCTATCAGTTGACCTGATAGGGGTACTTATTTAGTAATGTAAAATTACTAATAGAGGAGCTCTGTTGAAGTGCCACATCATATTTGGTTTTATAGTTCCTCTGGTATTATATAAATAAATCAACATTTCTAGATAAACTAACATTGGGAATGAGAATTACTATTGCATTGTGACCAAAATAAATGGTTTTCAGATTTTCTGTGGAACGTGAAAATGTACAAAACTATCCCTAGAACTGAGGTTTTGTTATGAATTTGAACTTGAGGTGCAATCAGTAAAGTGTGTATAAACCTCCTAAACAAATCACGAGATGTGTTGATGTGCATCAATATCTGAGAGAAAAGAATTGGTTTGAAAGCAAAGTTGGTTAATTTTCTGTGTGTCATCTTTATTTCTGCATTTACTAAATCTTGAAGTTTAGTAAAATTCACAAGTGGGATGCTGAGCTGAAGGAACTGTTTGTGCAAAATCTTGCAAAATTATCAAATTTTTTCCATGGCTGTTGTAATTGTAAAATAAAATAAAGGATGAAATCTTCTGATTACAAAACCTGAAATATGTAATATTTAGTTTATTTAGATTGGAAAAGAAATGTTAATGCATGCAGTGGGCAACAGATTCTACCTGGATGTTGGCTCATATTCTTAAGGGAAAATACACCTTGTGTGAAGGACCAGCAAAATACTTCAACATTGTGGAGATGAGGACCTAACATGACTGCAGTGCACGACCCTGTGTACATCATCTGCACAACTAAACTTTTCTGTAGAGCTTTTGTAGACTGTAGAAACAGCTTTAGACTGATCATCAGCAGTGCTGAGCACCTGCTGTTTCCGTCAGAGGACTTTGTCATATGTATGATGACTTTCTCATGTGTGTAACATTGCTACACCAGGTTCACTTAGGAAATATTCTGTCAGACAAATCTTTTTGTTCTAAACTTTCTCAACCAGTTGGGATATTAGACAAGAATGCTATCTATTCTGTAATGAGTCTGTTTTGCTTCCAGGCAGCTGGTAAAGTGAGAGGTTGAAGTGTTGCAACACAGTTTTGATCATTTCTGAGTGAACTTTGGCAGCTATGCCAGTGGTTATGCTTTTTGTTTATAATATCTTTTGATCTTTAATGGATAACAATAGTAATATATTAAGAATACAACATGACCTTGATGCTTCTAAGCACACACAACTTTTGTGAAAGTGTAATTCTGTTTACACCATAAGGATTGTCTCACTAGACACCTCAACAGGGATGTACTGAATTACTGGGCCTTTCAAGAATCCAAACCTGACAGATTTTACGTTTAAAATTATTTCGTAGTGAACACTGCCATCAGGTATCAGTTTCACATTTAACCTGAGTATTTGCTCACACAGTCAGCTATCCTGCTTTTCCAAATGCTATCTCTGCATTAACATTTTTTATACATTCCATGGTGATGACAAATTGTTTTCTGACTCGAACTACGTATTAAGTATGCAAAAGGCATGTTTGCCACTGTCAGCAAACCAATAATTCTCACTAACATCTTCAGAGTTACAACATTTATAAAGTTGCAAAGTGGAGTAAACAAACCATCTGTTTGGCTTTGCCATATATGTCATGCTCTCTTATTAGCATATTACGATTCATTTAGTAAACAAATTTGGTGATTTTGTTCATGTCAAAGTTAGAGGGAGCTTGAAGATGATTAACATTCCTGGGACAGGCACATTAATACATTGCTTCCTCTGCAAAGTTAAATGGCTTCTCAGGAGAATCACCCCTTGTTGACAAGATGAGACTGTCAATTTTGTTTGCCTGCCACATTAGGGGCCGTAAGGGGATGGGAAGCTCTGAGAAAGAGGAGCAGTGTAGGCAGCATAATTCACTGCGAATTGAAAAAAGAAGTCTAATTCTGATAAATGGTCGACCCCAATACATCCTACCTGTTATTACAACAGACGTGCCGTATCTGTGCAGTAAATTAGTTAAACCCCTAAAGAGTTTGATGGGAGCTTATCTTCAAGTGAATAATTTGAGTGTAGAGGGAGCTGTCTTCGTGACCAGTGTGAGTGATTTGCTTCATATTGAAAGGGATTGAAATGACTGGGCTCCACATTAATTTGCAAGAACTTGCTTGTCCTTTATTTCCTGTATTTAATGAGTGCTGTTTTTTTTTTTTACTTTTTTAATAGGTTCTGAACTGTATTTTACGTTTTGGATTTTCTTTCTATGAAAGGTTAATATTTTTCAGATTCTATGCAATTTAAAGCCTCAAGAACTGAAGTTATTATCCCGTTCATGTAGAAATGCTTCGATTTCATTGAGTAGTATAGTATTTTTGCCTTGACTCCTTCGACAGTCTAACCCCTATACTTACTTTTCCCCTTACATTTAGAGGCAAATTAAACATGATCAAATACTTGGAAGCACTAGTGTACAGACCAATACCTTAGACCTATTCAGATAAATATGATTTTATAATTTAGATCAGGATTTCAAACCATTATTATCTTCACTTAGATCTATGAATTTTTTCTTTTTAATTGAAACAAAACAAACCCTGTATCAAAGACTGACAGAGTGGCAAAATTAGCAGTAACTGAGAAATATTTTTTAAAGGTTTCTATTAATAATTAAATTCCAGGAATTGTATCACTGTTGATTCTTTTAGTG
Organism: Empidonax traillii; assembly: GCF_003031625.1. NCBI lineage: Eukaryota > Metazoa > Chordata > Aves > Passeriformes > Tyrannidae > Empidonax > Empidonax traillii. Next base: position 2,314,288 of record NW_020955221.1, read on the forward strand.
AATTAGGGAAATGATTGCTGCTTCCTTCTTGAAGAAATATCAGAATTGAGGCTGTATTTTTCTCATAAATATGTACAGTTATATTTAACCAGTTATATTTAACTTTCTGGTTCTTTGATTTTAGCTGCATGAAACTCAGCATTTCCAGTCTTCAGAGATTCTGAGAAAGCATAAAATTCTGGGTTTACTTTCTGTTGCATTTGCATATTCTGAGCCTTTCTATGAATTTCAGGCTTAAATAAGCAGGAAAGGGACATGAAATTGATGCAAGACCACTTTGCCATATTAGGAAATTGTGTTAGCAATTAAAATCATGTGAAAATTTAAAACAAAACCATAAACCTTAATTGATGGTCTTTGAGGTTAAGAGAAAGAAAGAGAACTTTCCTTTAACATTTCATTACAGGTAAAAAGGTATCTGAATACTAAGCTGAAAATATGTGTGGAAAAAGTCTCATAGGAGGAATAATGAAAGTTTCATTGTTTATATTTTAAACCAGATTGATAGAGCTTAGTTTTAAACTAAGGAGGATAGCCTTTATGGAACCTGTACAACCAGAGCAGTTACTTCCTTATCCAACTTTAGCAAGAGGTTTGCCAGTCTATGTGTAAACCACGAGACAAATGTGTCTTGACTTTGATTTTCTAACAGAACCATCTTCAAACTGCTGATGATTGTGTGGTTTCAGGTTTTGCAACCCAATAGTATCTTCTTTAAAAAAAAGTTTACTATTACTTGGAAAAATCATTATTTAAAAGAAAATAATTTAATGTTTACTTTTAATGCATTGTCTCCAAATATAGTTTTATTGTGTTACTTAATGTTGGGATGACTTATTGATCTTATAGGAAAGTTGAACAAAGACTGATGAACCCCTGCTATGATGTCCTTCTTATGATTTCTCTGCAGTGTTAGAATGGTAGGGCTTGGTGATATTACATTAGCAAATCATGTTTACCAGAAAAGGCATTTGAAGTATCAGAAACTGAGATAGTAGCTTTCTTGGAAACATAGGAAGAAAGGTTATGGTGAATGGAAATAGAAATTTTGAAACTGATCATTTTAGAATTTTAATGAACAGTACAGTGTGCTTTGATGTTGTACTGATACTGTATTCAGGGAACTTTGTCACTTACAGTCAGCCAAGGAGAAACAAGGGGCCAATAGCTAGGACAATTAAGTGGGATATCAGTTGGCTTTGCCCTTCTGTCTGACTGCATTAGGAGCCAGAAAGTGGGTTTCTTTGATCCCTAACTGACTGCCTTAACAATTATGATTCTGTTTCATTGTCACTCTCTTTTTCTTTCTCATCCCATAATATTTAAGTATAATCATACTTTTCTCTTGCTGAAATAATTAAGAAAATGATGCTTGTGTTTCCTTTTCAACAACCTGTCCTATCCTGAAATGCAAACAACACATTCAACCAGATTTTTCATGCAGTTGATTTTGTGCCCTCTATAATACTTGAATATAAATAAACAGTGTTCTTTATAATCCAAATTCTCTAACTCTGTTGTGTGCATCCGAGATGAATTTTATCCCAGTGCAGATAGGATTGCAGCCATGGTGCATCCAAAGCTGGATCTAGGTCATGCATAGAATTTATGCCAATTCCTATGCCAGGACAAATTCTACTCTGATAAATTCCTTCTCACTCATTTCAAAAAGAAATAGAAAAACTGACTAGATAAGAATAAACTAAACTAAAGTGGCAATTACATTTTTTCTTTCCAACAAATGGAAAGATTAACAAAATCAGATTCACTAACAAGTAGAAAGAAACTGCTGAAGAGAACCCAGTCTGGATTTACGATCTGTGTACGTAGAATGTACGTTTAATTGCCTGTATTTCCTAGGCTTATAATCCCTTCCTTCTGTTGATGCATAGTGCATCTCTCACTGAGAATCTTCCTAAGAGTACGTAGGGTGGAACCCACAACGAATTCTAATTATGGTAGAATACTTCCATAAACTTCACAAGGGAAGGAAAATACTACCACCACTGGAATCATGCCCACAGGCAAAGAGCTGCTTTAACTACTGTAGCATCCTGCATTGCACTGCTACCAAAACTTGTAGCAGTGGTGAACTGGAAGGTAGGATACTTCACCACAAACATAGACTCCACATCTCGTCATTATCATCATCTTGCTTACAGCAGCACTTAAGGCTGAATTCACTTAAGTGAAGACTTTGCATACACTTTTGTCCACTATATAATTCATGAATAGTCACCTGAAAGAAGAAAGATAATTATGTGACAAAATCAGGCATTCTGGGTCCTAAAATAAACCAGAATTTGCTAAAACTTCCTTTCCTCAACAAGCTACATTTGAAAACATCTTGGAAAAATACTCTCCTCATTTTTAAGGGTACATGACGTAGTACAGTGCTAAACAGATGTTTGGACATTCTTTGGCACACCTAGTATTCTCAGAAGTGACCCTCTTCACCATCCTTTGTTGTATGGAATGTGATAGGTATGGTAACTGGAGCCAAGTGAGATATACCTTTAGCTAAACTCATTTGATCTCGTATTTCTGTCTGGAAGACTTCAATCACCAGCTGCCTTTAAGCAACATTTCCACTGCCAGGATCAAATGCCATTTTGGTAGTTGATGTACAAATAAGCAGTCTAAGATGTCCAGAGTCATTCAAAGGATTTAATTAGGTCAAATATTTCATTTTGTCACACACATATATATATCTGCCAGTCATTTATGTTCTTTAGATACAGCAGCAAGTGCAGTGCAAAAGACAGCAGAGGTGTCCTTAAATTAGCCAGCTCAGGCATGCGGAATAATGAAGCCATGGCACGTTGAAGCTCAGCTGGTTTTGGCATATTTTGTTTCAGGATTTTCTGCCTATTTGATGGCAATTTTCATGCTCTGGCGTAATTACTCTGCCCAAGCTGTGTCTCAGCTTACTCAGGGACCATTGTTTACACATACCTGGAAGCAGTATCTGGAGGAGGAAGGGGTAAGCAGCATTGTAAATCACATCAGGGAACAGAACAGCTGAAGCAAAAAATTGCAGGTGCTGTGGGAAGGAGCAGATGAACAAGATGACAGGGTGGTTAACAGTGGCTGGGGGCTGGCAGAGGACTTCTAGGCTTTGGGAGTGATGAAGTGGGGGAGAAAGAGTTGGATTAGAATGGAGTGTCTCCCTTTAGTATGGTGAAAGGGGTCTGGGGCTTTAGTTTTGTTATAAGATTTCCAAACTTCAATATCCAAATAAGTGAACTTTTTTCACAATTCATTTGTCCCATCCCTAGCAGTATGTTTTCACGTGATATTTAGGAACATTATTAAACACAAATGAAATAGATTAAGAAATGAAAGTAAAAGAATCAATTCTTTTGAACTGTGGTTGCATAATGGAAATCGACTGCTATGAATGAACCTATGTTCAGAAGTTATGAAGAGCAGAGCTAATGCACTGCCCTGAGTTCATCTTTATTATTACATTACACCTGAATCAATTGATAAAGTAGCTTCTTTTTAAGGCTAGGAATGGCACTTAATTGAATAAAAGTCAGTGTAATTATATTAGGAGAATCCAACAGTACTGCTGACAGCGGAAAAGGGACACTACTGAGCAGAGTGCCAGAACTGGTCCGCACATTTCTGCACATCGTTTGCCTGACAGATATTATGGGCTGGTACATACTTTAACTCAATTACTGATTGTTACTGCTGTAAGTGAGAATTGAATAAGGGAGGCCTATCTTCTTATCAGAGCATCAGCAGGGATTGTATCCTTACACTGGTCTTTCTTAGAATGGCCTTTGTCTTTCTGGGGCTCGGTGGCCCCTCTTTAATGTGGCAATTTGTTCTTATCTCTCTGTTTAGTGAATGCTGAAGTTATTTTCACTGCATGCCTGACTGTTGTTTTTCTCAGCAGCAAACCATGCAAATAGTAAGCATGAATGCATGGCAGCACTTACAGGTAGCCTGTCTATCTTCTATGCTGCAACAAGAGAGAGGGGGAGAAATCATTAGTAAACACATGAGTACCTTATGAATAGTTTGCAGTTATCCTTCAGATGATAAGCACAAATATGCTTTTATGGTCATTTAATAACACTGGTCAGTGTGGACAGGCCTTCACAGTAAGCATTGCCTGTACTGCAGTTAGCAACTTCATGTGGAGCTACATGCCATCTGACATTCAGAAGGCAAGGGACCATCAGGACTACTGTTTATCATTCATGTATGAGCACACTGCATGCATCTGTTCAGAACTCATTTCTGGATGATAATGGGGATGCTCTGAATATGCTTTGATTAATTTGCTTTATGTTTTCCATCTAGTGTGATTGAGTCAGTATCCATCAGGACAACAGTATAAGTGATACTACAGCTGAGAAAAAATAGTTTCACAGTCAAGACTTTTTTTTTTAAGTCTGTGTTTTATTGGTTTCAGATTTTTTTTTTTAACCAGATTTGTCTGGATTGGAATGTGAATTTGTTCTCTCTCTCTCTCTCTCCTCCCCCTCCCCCTTTCTTTCTCTTTTCTCCTCTCTTCTCTCTCTCTCTCTTTTGTGATCTCAATTTAGCAAAAGATTAGAAAGCTGATCTTATCACAAGGTAAGCTCAGCCTTCCTAAGTGCAGTGTGGGGATGTGCATAATTACACTTCTACGCCTCAAAAAAGCAATAGTGCTATACTTGCTTTTGTGAAAGGAGTATTTGCGATGTGGGAGAAAAGCACGAAATACTCTCCACTTTTTTTCACCCTTGCCCATACCTCTCAACTCTCTCTCATTAGGAAAGAAATTTTTCATTCTAGACCACTCTCTTACTGGAATAATTGCATCCCAAGCAGACACAATTCAATTAACTGCATATCAGTGTTATGTCAGATAACAGTTACCTGCATTTGCAGGTGTGTTGGACAGATCACTTCTACTGCTGTTTTCTTTATTTATTTCCATAAGTTATGTGCAACAGATAGATCGCAAAGTAAGTAATAGAAAATTACAGAAATTAACTCCACATCGATTTAATCTTCCTACATTTGCATTTTCTTTATTTATCTGCATTGTATTGCTGTACCATGTTTGGGACTTCAGCTGGTTGAGAGGTATGTTTCAAAGGGTTTCTTAAAATAAAAACTTCCAATAAGGAAATATTACTAATAGCTATTGTTCCTATTCTCCCTTTTTTTGTTGCTGTAGGACCTGAATGTCTGTAAAATATGTGATCGTTGTTATGTCTTCCCATGCCAATTTTATACCTAGTGCTTTTTTGAAAATTAAACTATTCCTATGTTAAAATTCTCTCTCTCTCTCCCCCCCCATCCCCATCCCATCCCCTACCCCCTTTTCTTTCTCCTTCTACATTTGGTCTCTGATCTGCAATTTATAATGGGCAGACAGACTGGTGAGTCTGCATGTTGTAAATTGCGGGTTTGGGTCCTTAGCTTGCACAGAATGTTATGCAGTAGAACTTCGCTAATTCTTTTTTTGCTGATTTGAAAATCTAGTCACCCTCCAAAGAATAAAAAATTGTCATGAGTAAATAATTGTCATTTCCTCAGCAATGCTGCATATTCTGAAAACTGAACCCTAAAGTTTTCTAATACTGAAAACTTTACACACATTTCTTATTCTTAAGCACTTCAACAAAACAAGCATGTTCTGTGGTCAGAGGTCTTTGAAGTCTGTACTGTTTGTTGGTTACATTGTTAATTCAGTAAATACAGTTTTTCACTACTGCAAATCAGTGATGTTCTACTGCAATGAATGAATAAAATCAATGTCAAAAGTGGAGAGTAAAATGGGCTATTTTACAAGTTACTAACCCAAAATCTTACAGTGCTTGCAAATGTAGAGCTTTATTTCTTGAGAACAAAGGCCCAGCTCCTGTAAAATGTTTGAGAATATTTTAATTTTCAACTCTTGTGATCTAGTCCAAAGACCACTTCCATCAGTGACAGTTTTCTAGTGTCTCTTGGGCATCTGCAGTGGCTTCAGCAAATACCTAAACCAAAGCTCATGCTTAAGCTTTTTGATTGATTTGAGGCAAAATTCTCACTGCCATTAGTAGCTTGGTTTTTTTACTGAACATTACACTGCTTGTGTCAGTCAGCACTTTATCATAGTACAGGGAAGAGTGGCAGTGCCTATCCAGAAGGATGGAACCACTGACTTTGGCTAAGATTTTCAGAAACCTACATGTAGATTTCAGAGACTTGTTCTCTTAAACCCTTCAAGTCTTGGATTGGATTGGCCCAATTCTGAATCTCTTTATAGCAGAATTAAATTACCAGAATCAGGACCTCTGACTATGTATCAATCAGTTACCTTTTATTTTATTCTTTTCCTATATTTCACTTACAGAGTTATGTGAGTTGATATACATATAAGGATATATATATATGTATGTATATATAAAGATACAGATCCAGATTTAAACACAGAAACACACACAGATGTTCTCTAAATTAATATTTTTTTCTCTTGAAGCAAGGCTTTTAGGAAGGTCAGCAGAGATTCAGGAATCAAGAAGAGCATTTTGCATTTCCTAGTAGTGCAATTTATTATTTTGTAAATATCAAATAAAAGGGCTGTAGCTGCTGCTGGGGACTAATGTTGAGGAGCAGCAGCTGAAAAGAAAAACAATATTGGGAGGGTAAATTGCTTGTTTTGTTTGGTTTTTATGTTGCAATTTGTTCACTTATAACAAGGCTGAAATTTGCAAGAAACATGGATAGGGAATATTTTCATGATAAATTATTGCTAAATCAGAATTTGTATTTGATGGTTAATGACTGTATGTTTAATCAAAAATACTGTACATTTTTCCTTTTCTCCCTTCCCTCTTCCTTTCCCAGACACAGTGCTAACATAAACCTGCACCGTAAACTGTTGACCAAAGAACTGGATGACATGGGCTTGGACACTTCACAGCCTTCTCTTAGTAAGGACCTCCGCGATGAATTTTTGGTGAAGATATATGGCGCTCAGCATCAGATGGGGCTTGACATAAGGGAAGACACCTCCTCACCTGCTGGTACTGAGGATTCCCATATGAATGGGTATGGCAGGGGCATGGCGGAAGACTATATGGTCCTAGACCTGAGCACCACCTCCAGCATCCAGTCCAGCAGCAGTATCCATTCCTCAAGAGAATCTGATGCAGGAAGTGATGAGGGTATTCTCCTGGATGACGTCGATGGGGCAAGTGACAGCGGGGAATCTGCCCACAAAGCAGATGCCCCTGCCTTAGCTGTAGGTATGGGCACCGATGTCCCAGGATCCCTCATGTTCAACAGTGTTTCGGTGAGCAACGGTGGGATAATGTGTAACATTTGCCACAAAATGTACAGCAACAAGGGAACCCTCAGAGTGCACTATAAAACAGTGCACTTGCGAGAAATGCACAAATGCAAAGTCCCTGGGTGCAACATGATGTTCTCCTCTGTTCGTAGCCGAAACCGGCACAGTCAGAACCCCAATCTGCATAAAAACATTCCCTTCACTTCAGTAGATTAGTTCAAGGATGGACACAGCATAATGCCAGCTCTCAGAGAGGGCCCACTATTTCTGAACTGCCATATACAGTCTCCCTTTATATGTATGTATATATATATATATATACATATATATATACATAAATATATATATAACCTTTTTCTTTTCTTTTTTAACAAAAGAAACACCAGGTGCTTCCCCCCCGCCTTGTTGGTTGTTGGGGTTTTTTCCCCCTTTTTTTT
>NW_020955221.1:2322126-2354533 GCF_003031625.1 Empidonax traillii
AAACAAAAAGAGAAAGAAAAAACAATCTACTTAGTTGTATTTGTGTCTTCTAAGCATTGGGGATAACGTTCTACTAAGCATGGCTGTTACACTTGTATATATATATTGAGCCTTGACAGGCCTATGATGTAAAACAATTGTATTGATGGTGGTTTAACTCTATTTTTTTTTTTATTAATTTTTACAGTTACATTCAGCTGTTAGATAAGCAGGAAAAAATAGTTTGCTGGCTAGTTCTACTCATTTATGTTAGCTTTAATGCACATTTTTAAAAGAACCACAGTCTTGTTTTAACTACCTGCTAGATATAAGTACTACAGAGGTGCTGGCATGCTTTACAGTACCTGATTTGATACAGTTTTTTTTGTCTTGTACTATTACATAAATCCAGTCATGCACTTTTTCGTACACTACAAGGGGATGTGTAATAATATCCATGCTTTTTTTTTTTTTTTTTTTAAACTATTGCCATATTTTCAGTAAGTGTCTTTAAAAAAATACACTTAGATAAAATGATCTGGTCAGTATGAGGGCATGAATGCCAAACAAAGAGTATTAGTGTTTAGTGTTAATACAAAAGTGCCAACTTTGCACACGTTTTGAAAAAAGAAAATGTAGTTATTCACCATTACCACAGTTGTAGTTTTTGGACTACACAAAAAAAAGTACTGGGGAGGGAAAAGGGGTAAAGTGAAATACGGAATTCTTGGTGCTTTTTTCAAGTGCCAATTATTACTAGAAACAATAGTGCATCCTTATTCCTTATATACTGCATTGCATAAAAGAAAAAAAACCAGAATTGTGTCATGTGAACCAGTAGAAACTTTTTTTTCAAACATGCATAATATTTGGGGATATAAATGCTGATACTACTTGTCACAGAACAAAGATGAATATAATTTTGTGTGCTTCTTATTATAGCCTGGATTTTTGTGGTGTTAAAAAAAAAAAAAAAAAAAACAAAAGGAACAGGGAAATAATGTTAACTATGTTGTTCTGTAAAGTTGTCTTTTTTGCAATGGAAAGTGCTGTAGTATGATTAAGGCATGTTTTATAGAAACAATCAAAAGAAATTAATGGCAGAAGCACTTAGTAGCTCTGAAAAACATACGCTGGACTTTTTATTGGGTTACTTTCCCTTTGGATAAAATTAGAGGCCAGAAAAAAAGGATGTCTAGTTGTGTAAATGTTTTGTGTTTCACTCGCATGATTTGTCAGAAAAGAACAAAAGTCCAGGAAAGATTGTGAGCAAGACAGCGAGCATGAACAGGAGACAGAGAAGGAGCAAGCAACTGAGAAAGGCAGAGAAAAAGAGAGGGTGCCCTCTGAATCTTTTTTGTTTCTGGTGTTCACACATGTTACTTGAGCTAGAAAACCACACTGGTAGCTTGAGTTACCACAACATACTGAATGAGTGATGGTATTTACATAAGTTCAGTCTACAGCCAAAGCCATTAGGATGTGTGTTGTAGACTCTTTTCTTTACAAAACCAATAACAATAACAAAAGCAAAATCAAAAATAAACAAACAAAAACCCGAGGGATATTTCAGCATGCAATAAAATATTCCTTCAGTGAGAATGTGTTCCTTTTCTGTATTTACTGACCCAGAACATTATTCTTCTTAGCCAAGTGTCAGAAATATTCCATTGTTTCAGCTTATTGCTGTTTTGTTTTGCTGTGCATTTTGATTATTCTTATTTTTTTATGTCCTTAACTCCTGTTATGTTTTCTAGAGGAAACTCTTAATATGGATTTCCTTTTTTTTAGTACTTCTTATTCATTTCAGTATTTTTGTTTCCAAAAGTAGAGATCAATATCTAATAAATCAGTATTTCCAGTTGTAGAAAATAAAAGAAAAATTTGTTCTAAATGAATTCTCACTATGTTCCTATGGGTTACAAGCCTCTGATCATTTTTGATTCTGTACACTGATGAAGCCCTGAAAACATTTGTGGGTCCCACAGAAATTATAAGGAAAATTCACCTTCCAGTTTAACAAAAAGAAACTTTATAGCAAAACACCAAGCTGTTTCACTGACACTTTTTTTCATCTTTTTTTTATTTTCTTCAACATTTTAACTACTTTGCCTTTTTAAATTGAGTGGAGAGATCTGCTTTGCTTTGTTTTATGTTGTACAAGCTCAGTGTCTTTGTGAGAAAGGGAAATTAGAACAGTAAGGATGAATTCTTCCAAAAAAACATGAACCTTTGTAGTGTTGTCTTTACTGTGCTCTCATGTCTCCTCCCAGGCTATTAGGTACAAATAATATGGAAAGTTTGAAAAACAAAATAACAAAAATTGAATTATGCATACAGAAAAAAAACCCCAACCCACATGTAGTATGTATGGTATAAATAAATAGCATTTTTAATGAAAACCACATTTGAGGTATATAAATAATTCCCACTGAATGAATCAATGTTCGTCACTCTCATTTCACTCTGCTTCTGTTAGAGTTCAAGTGGTTTTGGTAAACTTGTTTGGAAACTTAAACATCATCACTAGATAAATTACTGCAGCAGATTACTGACATAGAAAAAAGATCTGTTTATTACCATACTGAAACTACACATTCTAAAAAGTAAAGAAGCAGGGAAAACCTCCAAAAACTGTTAGAAGCTCAGCACCTACTCTTAACTTCATTCAGATTTTGCTAAGGTCATCATGTCTGTCTTATGGACAGAATATTACTCACTGTTATTTCTAGGCAAATCAAGTAGTTTCTTCCATGCTAGTGATACTAATGTCAGAACAGTCTGCTTTAGAAGAGCACATACACTTACATTGAATTGAATGGCATTTTCCTCATTCCTACTTACCATGCATCTCTATGAGAATCTGTGTTTATCGGAATTGTCCCTGTGGTGGAATTTGTGTCCTCTGATGTTATTTGAAAAATCCTTAAACGGGTTGTGTTTTTCTGACAGAAAGTAGCATATTTGGGTGATCTCAGCAGTGACCCAGACTGCAATAAGAATAATGACCAAACATCTCATCTGTTCAGCACAGGACATGGCTGTAGTGGTGTGATGACAAGATAAGTATTGTGCAATTACTTATGTTATCACAAACCTGTGGCTATCCATTCAGTTTCCAAACCTGTCAGTCTAAACCATTTTACAAGAACTAGACCAACTTTGAGGAAGAGACTCTTCACTTTACATGGAGTTTGTTCCTTCTTTTTTGGTTCCTATAGTTATTATGGTCACTCTTTCCACATTGTTTCACTGTTTTGTTTATTCAAGGTAGTTGTATTTTTTTCTGTAAATATCAAAAAAGCTTTGTCTGCAATTAGGAAAGAACTGTACTGAACCTTCTTTAGAAACAAAACTACTTCTCTGGATGTTGTTTAGGACTTTTGTTTTCCTTGGGGGTATAGTGTTTCAGGAAATAATAATGGTTAATCACTAGGTATCTTTTGAAAACCTGTATGGCGATTTGGAAATAAAACCAGCAGAGTCAAAGAATGGAAATCATGGGGTTTAGTACCACTGGTAGCCCTTTCTCACTGTTTAGTCTCATATAGATCACATCACTTACCAATTTATGTTTCAGTCTGTTAAAATATGGCTAATACTAATATGACCTTGCCCATAAGTATGCTCCTGTGAGGACTAATCAGCTGGTATTAGTAAAGAGATAATTTAACTCACACATATTTTTCCACACCTTATAATAATTAGTCATTTTTTTCTGAACTGTATCTCAACCAGAGACATTTTATGGCTGAGATTTAACTTTGCCTATTAAACTGCAGCTAACTCTATTGTGACACTGTAACCATGCACAAAAGGTATAAGCACTCTGTTACTAAGTCACAACTCAGTTTGACAAAATGTAGAAGGTATAGATTAAAGCCTAAAAGCACATGGACACTGCTTTTAAAGATCTCTCAAAGGCTTTTCATAACTGAGCTCGTAAAACTTGTATGTTTACTAGGGATCTGTAGATACTTTACACAGCAGAAATTGTGCACCATATTTGCCATGACTAAACTTCAGTGTATTTCCTTCCTTGCTTCCTTAGTTCCTTGCTTCCTTGCTTGCTTGCTTGCTTGTTTGCTTGCTTCCTTCCTTCCTTCCCTCCCTTCTAATGAGGAAACGAAAGTTTACTTTCTCTGCCAGTTCCAGAAGTTTATAAATTTCCCATCACCTGTGTGTTTCCCATTCCATCCCCAAAAAAGGAACTGTTTAGGACAACTGGTAGAGTCAGGTCCTAAACAGTGAAGTAGCTGCCAGGGGAGGTCAACACCTCAGCTGATCTGCTCTAGTACAACTAATAGAGCTCTGTGGGTAACATGAAAGCTCAGAAACATGATGGATGGTTCAAGGTCTGATCTGTTCCAGAGATAGAAACCATTTTCAAGATTTAGTTCCAAAAATTTCTTCTTCAGTGTGTATGATATTTTAAAATCAAAGTGCTTGGTATGGACCCATTTCTCACAGGGTCATTAAGGATGTCAGCTGCCATCAGAAAACAGGGCATCTTTTCAGAAATGTATTTGTACTCAGATTCTGCAGCACATTTTCACAGTAATGCTGGTGGCAGGAAAAAGAATAAAGGAGGGAAAGTGCTTGATCTAGGAGTGCACACATGCTTCTTTAATTTTTTTTTGCCACTTAGGTGAACAGAACTGTTACTTCTTCTGCCCCCAGAATGTTTTTGTCACTTCGTTCTTTGGGTTAACAGGATTACTCTTTATTTCAAAAGAGAAGCAAAGGTGTCTGTACTAAGGGCAAGGAGGCAGCAGTTCTCTGTGGGGAAAAGGTGAGTGGCAGACACATGATGGCAGCTGGTATATTCAGTTCCTTCTTAGTTTTGTTTTTTTCTTATACTGTGACATAAGAAAAAGACTTTGCTGCTATAGTAACTCAACAAAACAGTGACTGTAGTGCTACTTTGCTAGATAAGCATCAGCATATCCTGCTGTTGCCACATGATGAGTTGGGTTTTTTTTTCCTGTCCTGTAGGGACATAAAAGGAACTCTTTTCCATACCTATTTTTACTTCATGAACAGAGCAATATCATGTGATGGACTGAACCTTTCACCCACATGTTTGCCCAAGTACATGTCTGTTCCAGTCCCATGGTTTCTGTCTCTTCCTGCCAACGTTGCAGCATTATCACTGCCTTTAAAATGGCTGTAACATAGTAAAGCAGCAACTATTTTACATAAGTAAAGTAAGTAATATTATCTTGACTCTGTAGTTAACCAGGCTTGTTTTCTCTCTTCAACTCATGATGTTGAATGACAACTTTGATTTTTTGATTGAGGTATTGATCATGTATATCCCGATACTGTTGCTGTTATGTTTGGCACTGACACTTAAAGGAAAATGGTTGTGGACCACCAGAGGGTTAAAAAATGGACATGTTTTTGACAAGTCCTCTGACTTTTGCCAGTATTATTGTTCATTATGATGACACTGTGTTTTTTTTAATAGCAGCTGTAGTTGTCATGAAACTATTTTCCCATTCCTCTCCTTTAAAGTGTAATGTTGTAAATTCATGTGACCTTTCCTGCAAAGAATAAATATTTCTTTTTTTATATAAGATCTCAAGACAAGGTTTGGTTTGTAACGAATAGTGGCCCATTACAAAGCAGGAAAAAAACTGAGCTGAGCAGAAAGAAGCTTCAGTTCAATTTCACCTCATATCTTTCTAATAACTTACTTGTCACTTTATTACCTTCCAGTAATGTGAATGGTGCTGACACGACTGTCACACTAACAGCAGACAACACCCTCTCTTGCTTAGCCCCAGCTCTCCTGGCTCCTTATTGCACTGGCCCTGAAGGGACACAAACTAATAGTGTGCTTTCAAGTTCAGCACTTGGCCATCAAATATAAAAGGATGTGTAATTGCCTGTTTATCCCTTGTGAAGGCGAAATTGAGTGTAAGAACCAAGCTTTCCCTCCCCATTCCTTGACATACACACACACACACACACACACACACACACACACACACACACACGCACATATCTACACAGATACACCACACACACATCTACAGTAAGCGAAAGGAAGTCCCATCTGGAGCACTTTGATTTGTCTTTGGGAGGCCCAAGGCTGCCACTGGCTGCTCTATCGAGCTATCAGGCAGACAGTAACAAGATGGCTTCTTAGCAAAAGGTCAGCTGAGAAATACTGTCTGTAATGGCACTTTTGTCTGCTTATGTAGCAACTAATTGCTTTGTATTGGCATAAGCCATACTGTGCCTGCTAGAAATAGTCACGTGAATTTGCCACATCTTACTGCATAGGTTCAGTGCCAAACAGGATGTGCAGCTTTCGGTTTTTTTTTACTGGTTTAGCCCACCCATCAATGCGAGAGCAATGTCGTCCTCTCACATTCCTGTAGTGAATGCCAATTCCAGATATCCTATTCTGCTGTTACAGGAACATCTCCTGCTGAGGTCAGTGTGAACCTCTGTTAGAAAAACATATCTGAGACACAATCTGCTGTCCTCATACAAGGAGGAATTTTTTCTGATTTATCCCTTCATTTACAAGAGCACTGCAAAAAGTGTTCTGCACAGGCTCCAAAAGTGCTTCTCAGATGGGCCCATCAGAAGAGAGGGAGTTTTATAGTGAGGTAGCTTGACACCATATGCTATGTTTTAAGAAGTTCTAAGTGCATGAAGACCAGCATACCTGGCTCCAACCACTCCCCTTCCTTTATATTAAATGCTGACAGACTGCTGAATAGCAGTTGAAAATTCAAGTAGGCAGAGAAGCTACTAGAGTGTACTTTCCTTGCAGGGTCAGCAGCGTTCCTGTGCTGAGATTATACTGCCAGATCCTGTAGTGCACCTGTGAGTGCTGGGCACTGTGGGTTGAAAGGTGCTTGCAGCCAGTGCAGCACCAAAGAAGTCAAAGACAGGTTTCAGGCAAAGCCCAAGACCAGGAGACCTGAACACACCTTTGGATTGATTCATGGCATTGGTGGGCTGCAACTCCTCTTTGCTGGTTCTGGGTGCTAATGCTGTCTCCAGCACTGTGTGGTAATTTGATGTTTGCTGCAACAGAGGTGATGGTGCCCACTGTAAAATATGCTGAGATCTTTTACCAGTCAAAGGTCACTGATCTTTTCCCTCCTTTTCCTTCCGAGTTCATCAGAAGCTGCAAGGGTGAAACCAGCAGACAAATTCCTGAGGCCTGTTTGTATGAGAAGTCTAAAGGCTGAGCCCAGACTCTGTTCCCCTGTCAACTCCATGTGTACATGGCACTGACGGAGGTGGAAGCAGCTGGATGAGCTGACCTGCGATGATGAGATTGGGCAGCCTTTCTTGGTGTACCGTTTCTGAGGCTGTTTGTGGAATCTGAGGACTTTCTGATCGAAGAAACTTTGTGTACTTTGTGTGTGTGTGTGTATGTGTGTGAGTGTGAGTGTGACAGAGAAGGAGAAACAAACACAGTGTTAGAACAAAGAGCCTTAAAATGAAGACTACAAGTGAGCAAAATTATATCATTTTCATCATTACATAGGTATATATATTTCCTCATGCACTTAAAAGCACAAGAAGCATGAGTGATCAAATATCTAATGTGTAGAGAGGTTTTTTCTGGTATTCTACAGATATTGTATATTGCTTCCTTCAAACCTTTGGAGACAAATATCTTAGGAAAATGAAGAAAAGCATCCAGGGCAATTATATTTCTATGGAAGAAAGAGAGAGCAAGAGTAGCTAAGTGATGCATAAAGATTTTATAAGGCATCCATTGTCAAATAAAAGGTTGAGAATGATCAGAAGATAATGCACAGTTAGGATGGCAAATTCATCAATAGTTAATCACAACCTTTCCACTTCTGTCACGAAATGCAGGAGGCTATGTGCAGTGGCTCTGGGGCACCAGCGGCAGTTGTGCATGCACATGTCTATGCCTGAGTGGGGGAGCATTATGCAACCGTCACATCCAGCTCAAGATGTTGTCACATGGTGTACATTCCTTTCCCCCTCTACCTCCTGTACTGACAGGGCAGAATGCTTCCCTCCACCCTATCACCAGTGCTAAATGGTACAGAAGCCACATGAACTGTGATTCTAGGGATGTTCTTCTTAGATTATCTGACGACCTATGGATTAAATAGGGCCACTTAAGCTGTACAAACTAAGGCTGATTTATACATTATTTTTCAACTATACTTTTATGTTTGGAATTTTCCTTTTTTTTTTGACAAACCCTTGTACAATCTTCAGCCATTGTCTTAATTTTCCCATTTTCTTCACCTGTCTCCACCCCTTCTCCTCTTATGCCAAGAGAGTGTCTCATTAAAATTCTCTCAGAAAAGTAACACATCCTCCTGGTGTTCTTCATTTTGGATAGTTTTATGCATTCCATCTGTGTAAATGGTCACTGTTTGGAAAGTGGCAAAATTAATAAAATGGCCATTGTTGTTTGTGTGTATCTCATTTCGCTATTTATAAATATAAAATTCAGCATGCTGCTTGTGCAAACTTTGGTTCCTATGTCATATGGGGCTCCTTTCTCAGAACGTGGCTGTTTTTTGATGAGCAGCATTTGTGTTCTCAGTTCATCCTTCTGCCTCTCCTCCAGTCTATAAGGGTGATCTGTGTTCCAGTGCAATGTATGTGTGACAGATGTGCAAATAAGTTGATCTGAACCCTGAAGTATTCAAAGTTTACCCTGGTTGAAATTCCACGCGCTTTTACTTATAACAAAGAGGGTACTGCAGTCTGTTTGTACCTATGAATAACTCTCTGTAGGGGGCTTACACCTGTGGTCAAAGGGGTTTGGAGTTTTCATTATTTAACTGAAGGCTCTTGCTCACTGGCACAGTTGTTACTTCAACAATTTTTAAATGAGAAGGTCAAACATGGTGATTTCCTATGTAGCTGTCTGCTGTGTTTCAGTTCTCCTGAAATGGAAAGATGGAAACCTGACTGGGGGGTTCACATGGAGATGTAAACTGAGATAAACTGGATTTGAACCTTCATGTATTTGGGAGTTCTTAGGGGTCTGGCAGTGTGTTCAGTCACAGAGGCAAAAAGCCTGGAAGCCCCTTTCTCAGCAGGCATGGGAGGGCTCTCACAGCCCAGCTGCAACCCCCTGACACCCTGTGATGCACCGGCAGCAGCAAGGGGGCTGATGCACACAGAATGGCGAGCTCGCAGCTAGTTTGCAAAACTAGACTTGTTCTGATGGACTTTGTCAAGACGTGTTCCTCGCGTTCCCCCGACAGGCACAGGAAAGTGCGCGATCAAGGCCTGATGGACATTTTTAAAAAGGTCCTTCTCTGTTTGAAATAGAGGAGGCTTTCCATTTTCACTGTTTGATCTCAATGTGAGCAAAACATGAATGCTCTGCTGTCCTGCCTGCAGAACCAAAGCATGCACTGTAGAATATAGCTGTACAAGGGGATACAAGAAACTGCATCATGTTGATCTAATAATCGTGACATTGGTAGCTTCATAAATATTGTATGTACGCTAAACAAGTTTTTTTCCATTAGTAGTCTGAGGGAATTGAAAATCCTTTTTAATTTGACATTTCTTTTCTTGTATTTTCTGTACTGTAACTGTCCTACAGTATGTCTTTTGCATAAAATGCATAAGGTTTTGGGGATATAAATGGAGTTTTACTCATACTTTGTCCAAATACCTCTTGTAATTTGTATCAAAATTCTTGTACAATTTTTATATTAAAGATTTATCAGTCACTGACCTTTCTGTCTCTTTGTCTTTCATTTCTCTTTTTTGTTTGTTTGTTTTTTTACTGATTCAAATAATATACATTTCCGTGGAAAGACACATGGTCATGGAAAGATTCTCAGCTGCAAAATTTGCTCAAGGTCTCTTGTAGTTTGAGAGCTGCATGCTGCATTTAAGAGTTTTGCATACCTCCCAGAAATAGAACAGATTAAAGTTTTTTGGGAGGGGGATATTTTTTTTCCCCCTAGCTTGTACCCATTTCCTTAGAAATGTCATCCTTAGTTTGGTATCCAGGATCCTACAGCCTCACTAAGTTAGTCACTTGAATGTCTGCAAAAAACCCTTAAGATGGACACTGGTTGCACTTAGGTATGTCTGACAGATGAAGAAATTGAAGTGAAAGGTCTTGCCAAACTCTAACTTGGTATTCTATCACAGGTCAGTCTGCTTTTCACTTTTCAAAGCAGAGGCACACAGCTCATAAATCTCACTATTTGAATAGGAATGTTCTCTTGCTTTGAAATGGTGAGGACTTTGGCCAAATGTGTGTCCCCACTGGTCTTTGTCTAGAAATCTAGGACTTCTGCAGTAAAAATTTATTACCAGAGGATTTACTTTCTAATCCTTGGAATTGGTTTTGTACTCCACAATGACTAGAAAAGGGTGTTCTGTGGGGAGATGTTCTGAAAACCCATTTGCAGAGCAGAATACTTTGTTTTGTTAAGAAATCTCACTTTTCTTCTGAAGAACAGGTGTAGTAGCTGGGAAAATATGAGTAAGATTCTTTTGATGTAAATTCTTTTGGTTCATCCTGAGCTTTTATGGTGCTAGTAGTTTTCTACATACTGAACTTCTTGCCAATAAAGGAAGAAAGCAATCCTATAATAGGATAATTTGTCTATGGCACTGTGCTCATAGGGACAAAAAGGCCATGTTACAAGCATGTCCAAGGCAGTGTGTTGGAATATGATTCATTTTCATTCATTCTACAAGAGAAGAGCAAAAAAACCTCAGCTTAAGTGGTATGAAAAACTGAGCACTGGGGTGGTGATGCCTCAAAACGTGTGGATATGTGCTGAATTTTAAGCACACGTACAGTCTTGTTAAGCTTCATGGAAATGGACATGTGCTTGCAAATGAGCCCTTCTCAAAAGTATTAGCTGGACTGGAAACAGCCTGCTCAGTGTTTGGCAAGAGACAATAAGACTTTTTTGGTTGTCTCACATTTCCTTATCAGCAAAATTGAGGCAACTGGACTCACCAGCTGACTGTGGGGATAGGGAAAGAAAGGGATGTGAAAGCCAAAATAACCAGCATTTGTGAAGCACTGTAAACTTTCATCTGAGGAGAGTGACTGGTGGATAATACATACTCTCTGATGGATTAAGAATTTTCCCAAGGTCTATCTTTTTGCAGCCTTCCCAGCATGACCAAAACCCATTTTTCTGCAAAACACCTAGCTCTAAAAATCTTCGAATCCAGCTACTTTACAGGTTAAATTTGTGTTGTAAGACCTGAGATAAAAGCATACAAGATGTTTGCCACAGGTCCACAAACTAAAGGCTTGAGAGGGTTTATTCTATTTGCCTGTTTTTAAATCAGGCATAAACAGCTCAATAGTGAGCTGAATGCCTTTAGTCTGTTACTGACTTGCAGTATTTAGCTTCATGTCATTAAAATACACATCACCCATTGCCTTGCCTTGCCTTCCCTTCTCACACTGCACATTTCCATGCTTCTCCTTCTCCTTCTCCTTCTCCCCTTACATATTCTTTTTCTCCTTTCATTTATTTTTTGTCTCTTCCCCTCTCTTCTTTTTTTCTTACTTTTCCTTTTTTATTCCCCCCAAAATACTGCAAGTGCATGCAGATCCTAATTTCAGTGGGCAGGAAAAAGAGGGAGGAAGGGAGAAAAAAAAGTTAAGCAACTTTGGGGAAAAGTCAACCTTTGTTGAGGCATGTGGTTATCCTCCCCTGTTATTAGATATCATAGATGTGTTAATGTGGTTCTGCATGGAAGCAAAGCATAATTATAATATTTTAATCTGTCGTAACACATCTATAATTGGCATGAATTCCCCTAAACCAATTTTTTCTAGCATTGGGGTTTCATACTCAGAGAAGAGATATTAGCAGGCACCCATAAAGGCTGCTTTTGGCACAGCTCTGAGCTAACTGCCTGGGTGAGAGCCAGTTGAAGCACGCTGGGCCACTTGAAACCTGCTGTCTGCTTGTTCACTACCTTCAAGTTGACAGTGTGACAGTAGATTAAGTGCTGCTAATTTAATAAAGCCACTACTGCAGTGATGTTGATATACCAACAATGAGCAAGGGTGGTAAGAAGAGAGGGGGATAAAGGTACATAAGTTTGCCTGAAGTGATACTAGGGAAAAAACCCCACCTTCTATTGATCTTATGTGTGGTGTAGTTATTTTTAAGTCACCTGATTCATGCTTATCCAGTCCTTACCCGTATTCATCAGAGACAGTATAATGAACAGATATTGATTAACTGGGGTAGCTGGAGATATTTCCCAGCAGGGCTAGTTCACACTGATAGGTCTGCAATGGGAATACATGGAAGTATAGCCCTGAACATAACTTAGTGTGTTCTAGGTTCTTCAATTGATTTTATTTGAAGACAAAGTGTACAGTGACTCTCCTGTGACCTTTAGGTGAAACCTCTCTGTAAAGAAGAACACAAAATGACACTCAGACCAAATAAGCATTGCTGCTTACAGTTCTGTCTGTTGCGGTAGAGCCAACATAGCTATGTGCTGCATGGTATGCTATGGTCTCCATAGAACCCCAGTACACAGAACAGCCCTTCTTTCAGGTGGCAACTTACAGCCATTAGCTAAAAAAAGAAAAAGAAAGTCCTCTTATAGCCTTTATGTTGCTCCAGTGTTTCAGCTAGATTTCAGTTCTCCCAGCAATACACTGCTTTTCCTCCCATGACAACCAACACAAAGTTTAGCAAAATATCCTATGGATGTAGGGCCACTGAACAAGTAATGTTTACCTGTGGAGTACTAGTCCCAAATGCTGGCTTGCCGAGAAGCTTAAGTATTCTGAGCATTATGCCACATTGAAGTCATTGAATGACCCTTTTGAAGTTTCCTGCACTTCTTAGGATTGTTTTCTCATATCAGGTTCTCAAGAGCAGTGTGCTACTGATGTGGGATCCAAATCCCCATTTTAGCTCCATTCCTAAACACTGTAGCAGTGATATCACCTCCCAGTATGTGTCAAAAGGAATGTTTGTAGTAAGAAAAAAAAACTGAAAGGAATTTACAAAGACATCCAAAATTGTCAAGCCTAAAATGCATGTTTAGAAGTCTTAGGAACTTGCCAGAAGTCAAATTGATTCAAACTTTGCAAAATTAAAGCAAATAGCAAAATCCTCTTTCACTGGATGAATAAAGTAAGACCAAGCAGCAAAATAAAGATATTTTCTGATG
The DNA here is from genome assembly GCF_003031625.1 of Empidonax traillii. Classification (NCBI taxonomy): domain Eukaryota; kingdom Metazoa; phylum Chordata; class Aves; order Passeriformes; family Tyrannidae; genus Empidonax; species Empidonax traillii. The sequence continues at coordinate 2,335,267 of NW_020955221.1, forward strand.
AAGTACAGAGGCTTTCAAGATCAAACACGATTCCAGAATTTATTAGATGAGTCATTTCCATGGGAGTCTGGACAGCACCACCACTACTTCCCCTAATGCAGTTAGAGCACTGTGTATAGTTCTGTTGCCCATGGATGAAAAAGGCAAATTCAAAGAAAACTCAGTGTGCTTGCACAGAATCAAATAAGCACTTTTATGATGGTAGCTTAAGAGAGCTTGTTTTCCATAGGCAAGCAAATGAGAGCTGAAAGGGAGGCATGATTGTGCTGCAAAATAGATGACAAAGGAGCAGGGTGTAAACACTAGGGGAAACGAAGAACTATGTATGGTAACAAGAACAAATACTTATATATAATTTTATGATGGAAAGTTAAAGTGCTGAAGCACAGACATTCTGGATCAGTCCTCCAATACCAGCGGAAGAGGCCAAAATGAAAACTAGCTAGATGATAGAGACTGAATCCATTTATGAGGGGATTTAAAATTTGGTTATCTGCAAAAGCAGGGGCTGGACTTCCTTTCCATCTTATTTCATCTATACCCAGTGGTGTTTAACTATGTAACCAGACCCTTACGAGGATAAGTTCAACATTCTTTGGTATCCCCCTCTGTAGCACAGTGCACAGTAAATGCATTCATCTCTCCAACTTATTTTCTCATGTCTTAAAGAAATATCTACACTTTTGCCATATCTGAGGGTGATTTCTGCTTCTTATCAGCCCTTTCTTGACTCAGTGATTTTCTTGCCATAGGAAATCTTTTTTTCTTTCTTTCTTTCCAAAATGGTATTTTTAAGCAGCTCCTTCTCCTTCTTATCTTTACCTTTTTAATCATATATTTTAAGAGCAATTTAAGTTTTCTTGGGTAGAGCATTTGATTTAACTGGTCCAATATATTTTGATCCTCTGTAACAGAGTCTGAATTCTTTCCCATATGCCAGGACTCACAGAGAAAGCCATAATTGTGTGTCACATACTCTGTGTTGCAATGAGTGGCTTCACATTATTGGAATGTGTGAAGGAAAAAATTGTAAGTGGTTGAGTGTGGAGGTTGTCAGAGCCGTGATTATGTGCAGTATGAAGGTATTTGAAATTATTTTACCGCTTACAAGCTTTTAGCTTCAGTCTTTCAAACTCAAACAATATTAAAAATTCAAAGCACTCTCATGATTTTACTGGTTTGTGTCCTACAGTTTCAGTTTTACTTTTTCATTTTGTGTGTGTGTCCATTCTAAATAAAGAATTTTGTGAAATTTTGGAATTAAAATATCTAAGGCAAAAAACTTCCACAAAGACTGTACTCCTCTATAAGTCCTATCCTAAGTGCTTCACAGGAGATGTCTTGCAGTAGAATATACTTTAGATATTCTCATTCTCCCGTTGGGGTTGTACAATAGTAACATGCCTTTGTCAAAGATTTGGGAAAGGGGCTGGGAAGTATCAAATATGCAGGTTGCCTGATATATCTTCTACGACTTGAGAAAAGATAAACTTTGATATTTGGATTTTAAAATTTTATTTTCTAGCTGCTATGTTATTTTACAATATGTAAAACATTGCATTTGCTGTGTAAAATTTTCCATCCTGTTCCCATAGCCTCTGGCATCTGTTCACATAACTTTACATTCACTGACCTCCATTTTGGCTTGGGTGTGTTCAACCCAGCCTGGTGAAGGAAGTTTGACATGCCTGGGAGCTGGTAGGAAACCGGACTCTTTATCCTAGAGCTGGTCTTGTAATTAAAATCAGAATAGCAGAAGTCAAACATGCTGCAGCAGTCTGTGTCCACTGATTCCAGTGATAGATGCTACCTGAATGAAATGTAAACTGGAGAGTTTCATTATGGTATATAGGTACTACATACTGGCTTACAAGAAGTCAAGAAATGTACAGTGTTTCAAGTTTCTCTACAAATCCACTAAATTCTATTCTGAAAACTTCATGTTTTCGAAGTTTCAAGTTTCCTTAAACTGGCCACAGCCCAATAAAAGATTTGCAATGATTTCTTTTATTTTATTTTTTTTTCTCTGCAGTGTCTAAGACACTAAAGTAGACATTTCTAAAAGATGGTAAATTGCCAAAATGCGTATTAACCTTGTATTATGCTATTGCAAGCTCCAAGAGCAAAGCCATACAGAAAAGTCAGAGAAAGCTGTTAAGTCCCAAAGAATACATCAGGGAATCAATTCTGAGAACACTTTATAAATGAATAAGCTATAGAAAGAATTTATATGATTGCAAATGCCAGGTCATAAGAAAACAATGTCAACAAGCATGGGGTTAAACTTACAGCCTCTGGATCAGTAAAAGTGTTAATTCACCAAGATCACAGGTTCAACTATGTCTAATAAAAAAAAAAATATCATGTGACTAAAGAGCTTGCAAAATACAGTCATATATCACGTTAAGGCAAGTTCTCAAAGAGGAATTTTTGTACACGTTGAACAGTTGCTTTTTAGAATGGCTTTTTCTGTGAAACAAATGGAGAAAACTTCTCATTTTAATTCAGAGTAACTCATCAGAGCTGACTTGTGAAATAGCTTTAGTCAAGACCCTAAGAAATCACAATCCCAAAATAATCAGCTTCAGATCTTCTAGAAAAAAGCTTTAGAGGAGAAAAAATTTCACATGATAAATTTTAAGCCAGGACACCTTTAAAAAAATTGTTCAACAAAAGTATAACCTGTAAATTCCTACATACAGGATAGAGATTTCTTTAAGCAACCATAACTTTCAAAGTAAGTGGGAGAAACAGAGAGCAGGAAGGCCTAAAATGTATACTGCTGTTTTATTTCTAGCCTAGTTTCCTAACAAAATGAGTGTTAGGCCATCTGACTGCATACATATGGGTCTGCCTGTGTGCACTTCTCCTCCCCAGTAATGTGAATGCACAGACCTAGTTCAACCAAATTTAGCAAAAGGCTAGAAACACCAAGATGGTAGGTGTGAGTAGGGATAGGAAAGGAAAGAGAGGTATTGACCCTGGGAATCACTGCCAGGAGAGGAACAACTTCCCTCCATGCAGCTCTCCAGCACAAGACCCATACCTTGGGGAAAAGAGACTTTGAGTTAATTATCCCAGAGCTACTTGCTTGATGCAAACCATGCCTGTGTCAAGAAAAATTATGTTCCTGGGCCCTTTTTTTTCCTGTGTAAAGGCTTAACCCTCCCCTCCTGAGAGGTGGTGTAGTGCAGCTACTCGCTCAGCAGCCATCGACAGATCCCGGAAGCCCTGGGAGTTCTGGGCACCATCACTTCAGCACAGTGGACGTCTGAGGCCAGCCACATCAGAGTCATTCAATTGTTCTGGAAGGGTGATTCCCACCTTTCTCAAGATGGTGAGGATAGTTTCTGAGGCTATCCTGGCCCAGCAGCTAAAGTGGTAGCTATGGAAAATGTTTTGATCCCTGGTTATAATCCAGCGGTGGAGGACAGCATTCTGCACTCACCCCCTAGACCCACTGCCATAAGCTGGAGCAAGTAGAGGACAGAGCAGGAAAGGACACTACCCTCCTGTCCTGCCACCACCTCCCTCTAAACTCCACAGCTCTCTGGGAAGACCTGGGCCACGAAAATCCTGCTCTGTTGAGCTCTGGTGTAGGAGCACATTGCCATTCACCAAGCCTGACCCTTTCAAGGTTTCCCAACTGGCAGGTCACCCAGCCCAGGATCCTGCTGCAGCCTGTGGTTGACAGGCTGCCACCAGGGAAGACTGGCAGTTTTCCCAACATTGGCTGACAGCAATTGTTGCTAATGCTCCCCCAGAGGTTTTATTGTTATTGGGTTGGGTTTCTTTTCCACTCATTACTGAGTCCATTATTGACACTGCTTGCTGTTACTGAATCTATAAGGCCACAGTTTTGCACAGAGAGCAGGGCCCACAAAGGAGTACTAACTAATAACCAGAAAACCAACAAAATGCTGGTCCACCTTCCCTCATCATTCATGTTTGGCATTGCAGCAGCAGGCAACTTGTTTACTATTGCATTCCTATGCAAGCCACATAGTCCCAGCAACAATTTCAAGAGTCAAGGCTTGTATATGCTAAGTCATTAAAGCCCAACATATTTTAATCCATAATTGTGCAAGATTTATTTAATTTAAGGTTTTGTATTTATAATTCAATTGGGATTGTAATGTATTTTCAGCTCCCCATACAGAGATTTGTCAATTTTTACTGCGTCTTTTAACTGTGCTCTTCCACTCCAAGCACCAGCCATTTTCCAAAGTGTGTTGCTTGCAAAATGTCTTTTTCTTCATTGAGGTGGGGGAAAAACAAAATTATTTGCAGCTTTGAACTGAACCACCTGAAAAAGTGCTGATTCTTTTACTGATGGGAAGGTAATAGGTGCATAATCCAAACATGTGGCATTGCTGAAGCTGTCCCCACTGAACCAGGACTGCACCAATTGTTGCATCATCTTCTTTAAAAGGAAGGTTGTTTTTTTCAACTCATCACTGCTACAGCAGCTTAGCTGTCTCTTGGCTCTGCCTATGGCCCAGAGGTCCTTCCCTCAGCTGCTCTTTGCTCTACCTCTGCAAAAAATGCCATCACAAACAAAACAAAACAAAAAATTAAAATTTGATGTTGACCACCACAAAAGCAATGTGTTATTAAATGTTAGCATGCAGCCTCTGTGTGAAGAAGTGAGCTCTGAGGGACTGACTGGCTCAGCAGCTTCACTGTATGTATCCAGTAGTTCAGAAAGTAATGGAGTGAACATCCTTTCCTCATAACTTTTAATAAGACAGCTCATCAGCTGCGTTCACTGCATTCAGAGCAGGAAATTTGACGAGGTGCTTTGTACCAGGAAAGCACATCCAGTAAGCCTAGTGTCAGGTCCCAGTAAAGGCAGCTGTGAAGTATTATACAGATTTACCCTCTGTGTAGTTAAGAGGGCAAGCTGGGAATTCCAAGGGACAGAAAAAGCCACCCCAACTGAATAACTGTCAAAGTGATAATCCTTTTAAAAGAATATGTTTGCTGTGTGCTGCTTATTTATACAGAGCCTGTGTGCCTGGTGAAATTTTTCAGTCCTTGTGAATTCAAGGAGGTAAAGTTTCCATTAACACAAATGAGGATGTTACATACCAAGATCCTGAGGCTCTGAGAGTAGAATATTCCCTTGAATCACTATAAATGGTGGAATCTTTACAAAACCCTACCCTCTCTTTTTATTTTTTTCATTTAATAAACCTTTTAAATTAATATTGCAGTATTAATATTCTGCAGCAGAATTCTCATTAAAAACAAACAAACAAGCAAACAAAAAACCCAAACCCACCACCACATTTATGTTCAGAATCTTGATTTTCTTCATGCAGCAACAAAAAAGATGATCACAAAACACACAGATTCTGGACTAATTTTTCCCACACTGGTTGTCTGGTTGGGCCTCATTTTTGACAGGCAACATTACTGGTAACTTGGAGGTGAATTCTGCCGCTGAGAAACTAGTTCAGTATTGATGTGCACTTGACACTCCTGGGGATAAAGAACTTGTCTTGTCTGTGCATGCTGCTGTAGGTCTCCACTTTGACTGAAACCCATAGTTACTATACTAAAATTAAAAACTTAGTACAATGTCTCCCCTCTGATGAAATCAGTAGAGAGTGTGCATGTCTCTGTATGTACCTAAGAGGGATAAAATGAGATGAACTTTGGTAGAGTGACTGCCGGATGCCAGTGACTGTATTGAGTGAGGGTCTACCACTGTCTAGGAGATAAGCAGGTTTGTTACACCAAACTGTGGTGTGTAAGTATCACAGACTGATTGGCAAGCGTTGTCTTTCCTGGCAGTGGCAGAAAAGCCTGAATCAAACTTTCTGTTCCTTTCCTCATGTCCAGTCTGTGAAGACACCTGCAGGATTGGGTACTTTAACTTCCTCTGATTCTTCTGTTAATTTAAACAGGCACTTAACCTGTTTCAAGATTTTTTTTTTTTTTAATGAGCATTTCCTAGCTATTTCATTCTAACAAAGTGGGGTGGGAGTAGTTAATATGTCCATTTTCCCATAAACAAACATGCTACTTGCCTCCAAAATGCAGTTATTTTCTTTTACCTGTTTAGGAAATAACACTGCTGAAGTATCTCTGATGTAGGCGGGATGTTGCTTGCAAAAAAAATGGCTGAGGCATGGGCCTATTAATCTGCTCATGCTGCACTAATGATTTCACTAATGCTTTACTTTCACATGATTGAACAGGGTTTCCCTCAGATGACTGGACAAATGAGAACAGATGAGCAGCAGAGTTCATAAAAGTGAAATATCTGATAGCTGCACCCCTGTTGGTCTCACGATATGGGGGAATCTGCATGCAGAGGGGTGAGCAGAAAGAGAAAGGGAGTTGATTGTAAAACAGCTCCATAATTGCCACATAGATAAAGCTATGCACCAGTGAGAAACTTGTTTTAAGATGTGTACATTGCCATAGGCATGACTGCCAAAGTCTGCTTTCACTTATGCTGATAGAAACCTGGAACAATTCTGTTTTCAGTCAAGTGACTTCAATTTGCACAAGTAGAAGTGAGAGCTGAATCTGTTCCTTCAGTAAAAAACAAAAGAGATAGTGAGAAAATCATATGCAACCAATCAGACAAAGGGCACAAATCTCTGCATCCAGGTCCCTGTATTAATCTTATTTCCTAGTGAGACAGCTTCGCTTCCACATTGCAGTATTAATGCCTTATAGCGACTCTTTGAAGCTTCTTAGGAAAAATGTGGGCACTGTTTGCAGAGTCCAGTCTTTATTTTTCTTTTAGCCTGAATGATTATTTCACTCTTACCAGCCTAACCTGCAGTGCTAACAAAACAAGAAGTAATAAATCTTCATCAAGACTTCTTGGTGTGGAGTGAATAACCACTGCTGATGCTGATTCCTTAAAAAAACTCATTTCTTGTACCGTAAGCTCTGCTGAAGATGGTCATGTCAACTGATTAGACTTTTTACTTGGCCATATTGATTCTGTTCTACACCAATGCAGCCCATAATGCTGGCTAATGTTATTGACGAGCCATCAGTCCTGCAGAGACGTGTGGGGCTTGCAGCTCTCTCTGAACCACAAAAACCTATCCATAGACAATGATTGAGAGGAAGAGGAAGATGCAAGCAAAGCACTCAGGCTGGCTTCATTCAGCCTGTAATACATTAATGAAAGACATACACTCTGTGGGAAGAGACAGATGTGCCTCTCCAGAAGCCATTTATTTATAAAATAATTATGAATGCATGGTCAAGTCATGGATTTTCATTACACTGTGCATGTCTAAAATTCTTTCTTTGCTCACGTCGTGCTCTAAAATGAAATATAAAAGGAGAGTGATAGCAGCAAGAGGCCTGAGAGAGGTTACTCTCTCCTTCCCTTTCCTATCTATTTTGAAGCCTAAAGGACAGGTGATATCTGGCTTTGTCACAGTAATGCAAAGCTGCTTCTGGAAGGCACACTTCAGTGGCATCAGAGAGGCTGCCTCTACAGAAGTGCAGTAGAAGGCAGCATCCCAGCTCACTATATGCTGGAACTTGTTTGAACGATGCAAGATCATTGATACCAGCTGCTGTGTGGAGAGGAGTGAGTTTGATCTTGAGGACTGCTGAGTACAAGGCCTAACCACTTAATTCTCCATTTCATTTCCTTTTTGTTTCCTTTTCTATTCTTCCTTTTATGCTCTGCCTTTTTGAAAGCCTAGGGTAGAGGCTTTGAAAGTCAGTCTTTTTCTGTCTCAAAATGAGAAAAGCAGAATAGAGGTATGACCTAGTCATTCAATGACTTCTGTTTTTTGAAGAGGAAGAAGACTGGGAAACTGGAAGGAAGTCAATTATTCTATCACATCATTCAGTTTCTGGCATAATGCTTCTTTTGTAAGCTGTACTATAGTAATAGCGAGATAGGTAAACATTAAGAACTTACAGCCAAGAGTTTGCTTTGTAAACCTTTCTAGAAAAAAGCCGTAGGATCAGAACAGATCAGAAAACCTAGGACAAGAGGCCTTTCTGCAGGAAATTTTGGTGTAAATTTGAGTCCAATCTTGCATCTTTACAGTCTTTTTTCTGCTTTTCATGGCATCTATACTGCACAGGTTTTTTAAGAAGGCCCATTTCCTTCGGCTCACTGGATTTTTAAGTACAAATATTACTGGGGTTACATCATGTCTATGGAAAAATATGCCGCTTAACACAGTCCTATAAGTTTGCTAAAGAATATATCAAATAAGCTAGTAGCCCTTCCAGTGTCCATCAGTAATTAGCAGCACTCATTTCAGGACTGCAAGCTGTATGTTTGTAAGATGGGAAAAGTATATAAGAGTATAGATATTAATATTATTACTGGCAATCTACCAAGCAAGTGACAGAACAGTTCAGGCACAGTATTCTGACCTGATGCACATGTCATGCATGTGTCAAAGGTAATGCCTGTAACAGGAAATTAACAATAGGAATGGACAATAAGCAGAGGAACTGAAGTAATTTAGTCCTGTTTTAATAAACAACAGCTCACAAGTAGTCTGGAGCGAAAGGAAAAAAAAATGCATTGGGTGTAACTTCAGAATCATGATAGTCCATTTTCAGTGGAAATTTTGCAAGTCCATGCCTGCTTACAATTTTTATGAGAGACCAGGCTGGGAAAGTGGCTGAATTCATAGGGCTCAGTAACGTGAAAAAACTCTTGCAGAATTTTTTTTTTTCCCCAAAGTTCAAAAAATGGATGAATTTTGCAGAGCGCAGCTGCAGTGATCTATATATATTATTACAAACAAGATAATAGTGTTCATAAGCAGAGATGAAAGTGAACAGGAGCTGGCAAAATAAATGTTAGCTGAAACTGAATCCTACTAACCTCCTGTGGAACATTTGTGATATTAACCCCCTGCACACCCGCAACAGAACACTTATAGGGGGAGGCTGAGCACAAAGCTTGGTGATGTTTAATTTTAATTTAACACAGCTTATCCAAGAGAGACCATACAGCTCTGTGGCATGGCTGAAAAGCTACTGAAGAGAATGTGAGTGCATGTCTGTGGGTATGTGCATGTGTTCTAGATACATACATTTGCAGTTGTAGCCAAAATGAAGTATCAAAGCAGAGTGATCTGGTTTTTGGATTGCACTTTGGATCACATTATGTTGGTGTAAATCAAGAGAAAACTTGTATCACAGCGTTGGGTTGGTTCTGTACTCAGAGATTAGAATTTGTGTCTTTCTCATGCTTTTACGGGGTCTTTTATTTTTATGTATTGCCACGGTCTTCCTCTTGAATGTTATTACACTTCCCAAGACATTAAAAATTGATTTTAGGCATTTAACTATACCTCCCCTCAAAAAAACCTGCAAAACCCACAATAACAAAAAAACCAAAGAAAATCTTAAAACTAAAACCAAATTAAAACCCCAAAAAATCAAAGAAAAGAACCCCAACCCTCACTCAAGTGTTACTGCATTTTATATTGTGACCATTTGACTGTTTTCAAGCTGTTAGTCCATATATATATATCAGCAGATGGAATTGGCCTCAGTATACTGTCCTCTCTTAGGAGACTAACAGTAGCCTGACTCAGCCCATTCAGTAATCATCTTCAGTTCACAGCTAACATGAAATCTTGACCGTACTGAAGCCAATAGAAATGCACTGGCACCAGAATTTCACTGTGTAACTGTCAAAAAATCTGACTGAAGCGTATTCCCTATTAATTTAACTAATCCTAGGCATCGCTGAAGCCTAATTTCTTGTGAATCTCTGAGGTAATTAAATTATTCTCTTTTGGTCCTCCAGAGTATTTCCTTTGGAAACTCAAGAGATTAAAAAGTAGCCTGTTCTTATGCAAACATAAGTAAATTCAGCACACAGATTCTTTAATTTCTTCAGCTGCCCTTTACAGTTCCCCTTTATGACCAACTGGTAATTTTTGACACGAGAGAGCTTAGAATAGAGTTTAAGTACACATCATTTGCTGAAAATGGTTTTACATGCAGAGTTTGAATGAGTTTCCATTCTTTAATCTTAAGTTTCTCCTTTTAGAAAGCAGGAAAAATTATACAGCCTATTTCACAACTGAATATCAGTACCATTTATATACCATGCAGGCTACAATTCCATCAGTTGTAGAGGGGAAAACCCAACTTACCAATTTGATTTGTCAGACCCTTGCAAGTGAGTTTGTAAACATGGGTTCCCTGAAGTCTCTGGCATTTCTCACTTTCTGCGCTGTCATACTTGTACTTCAGAAGAGGACAACATTTCTAGCTTGGTATGTGCTAGAGTGAGAACTGCAACTTTATTTATTTACTAAATATTCTGTTCCTGTGAGTTTTCATCAGTTGCTTAAGCTTCCTTATTTGCTATGGGCTTAGTACATCCCAAACTTAGCTCCATTGTCATTGTAATTATATAAACAACATAAATTTATTGCCTGCACACAAAATAAATAACATGTCAAATGTTCTTCTTTTCATTCTTGCTCTAACTTTTCTTATAGGTTCCCCTGGAACTGAAGAGACCTCTACCCTTGCTCCCTTGTTCCATGGTTTGGGGAAACTGACACCAGCATTATCCCAAGTAAAATTTTTGATGGTGGAGGAAAAGGAACCATCTTTAGGAGCAGTATGTTCTCTGGACTGGTGACTCAGAGACTTCTTATTTGTGCAAAACTCATGTGATGCAAACCTGTTTATAAACATAGTTCTCTGTCATTAGTTGTCTGCTTCTGCCTGAGCTGCTCTTAGCCCCATATGCACCCAGTGAATAATCCTCAGTGCAGTATATTTCAGCTCAGGAATTCTTAAGCACTCTTACGCCTGCATGTTGTATAGTATTACTTGGGTTACTATTCAGGCACCTTTCACCTTCTGCCCTGCAGCAGTGAGCCTGAAGCAGCAGAGTCCTGTGCTGATGATACCCACAAGAGCACCTTTAGTGGCCTTTTTGTTGGGGGCAGGGGGGAGTAGCACAAAAGAAGTCACAGGCTGAAAACAATAATAAAATATTCTTGTTACATTGTAAGCATGCAGACAGCTCGATTTCTAGCATGTGGCAATAGAGGAAGAACTCCTGGGCCCTCCCTTCAGAACCTAAATCAAGGGTATTTTAATCTGCAGTCCCTGCTTCCTTTCCCACAATGAGACACAGGACAATAAGAGGGAATATATTTCTCTTGCAAGTTAACTCAACATGCAATATGCAGAAGATTACTCAGGCTTACTCAGTGCTAGCAATCCACAGTTTATTGATCTCACCCTATCACTGCTTACATTTTTTATTCTTTAATTTTCTTTCCTTATTTGCTCATTAGTTCAAGAGATGGAGGGAAGGGGGAGGGAGTGTTAGAAGATGTCATCATTTTTAAGTTGCATTGGAAGAGGAAAATCAGACAAAGGCATTGTCAAATAGCAATCCCTGAGGAGGTACTAACTGCCTAAACTTGTTTTAGATGATTTGTCCCAACTTACACAGCATAGCAGCATCTGGCTAGCCTTGCAGCCATCTGCAGAGGTTACTTTTCTAGTCTATATGGTTCTTGTTGTGAAGGGATCATTCCTGCACCTTAGATTGGCATAACCAAGTTACCAAAGAGGTACCTGGGAAACAATCCCCACTGAGTAACTAAGAAATGGGTCCTTCTACTCTGTTGTCAAGACAAAGGTCATTGCATCTTTTCTCAATTTTTAGTATCTGTAAGCAGCACACGGCAAGAGTTCCTGAGGAATTACAGATGTGTAATTGTTATTGAAATTAGTGTACAAATAAAACCCAGATATTTTTTCCTTATGCTATTAAAAGAAACTAACAAGGGTGATGACTGATAATTAAAGAAGACTTATCCAGACCAGGGGTAGCAATGGTTTCTTCTTCATAGGTCTGTTTAATTCCTCCTTTTTACCCTGTTTCAAACCTCTTCACCTTCTCAATATTGTTTAGTGCACTTTTTTTTCTGAGTTCGCAAAGCTTGGCTAAGAGTAGTGCTGGGAAATTTGCACAGAATGAACATCTGATTTCCAACATTGTAAGTAAATGAACACAGATTTAACTTCATAGCATTCAAAATTAACTAGTTTCTAATGCTGAAATAATGGCCTCCAGCCATCTCTGCAGTGTGCAGAGAATAGTTAGTCAGCAGCTAAGCACAACTTTCTTTAACTACTATGTTATCAAAGGGAAAGTGGGCAAAGATTGGGAATTTTAATGAACAAATGGCATTCCTACAGTTTGCAGTTCAAAGCTAAGTAAATAATGAATAGCTTGAATGCAAATTACCCCTAATTAACTTTGCTAAGTTTGTTTTTAATAAGGATAGATATGAAAAAATCACCAAGACTATGATATATTACACATACCACAAACACTGAAGCAGTGATTTTTTTCAGAGGGTGGTAAGTGGAAGGAATGAAAGTTTTTCAGTGTCTTGGGTAGCAGGTTAGAGAAACAAACGTCAGTGCCTACTGTATTCAGGAAGCAGAGGTGTCCATGACAGAAGCATATGCAACATCTTACTTACTTACAAAAAAAACACCAAATAAAATGGGGGGGAAAGGAGGGGAAAGAAGGTTCTGAATTCAGGAAAAGAGGCTGCATTTCACTTGGAGCAGCAGAGCCCACACAGGAGGCAGAATTAGGAGAAAACTCAGTAGATCCCAGCACAATCTAAAGGCCTGCCTTATGTATCTACATCAACTTTGGTGAACGTTGGTTGTGCAAAGAATGCAAGATAAGACCCTGAAGGCACGACTCATTACAAACAAAATAGTTTAAGAAAGAACACCCACAGAGCAGGGAGTAGTCCAGCACCTGGCATGCCTCACAGAAAGGTGGGTTTTCAGAAGTTTTCTGAAGCATGGGAAGGGTGTATATCCAAACATATTAACAGGACAGCATGAAAGAGAATAGCTTGATCCTAAGTAGATTATATCTATGCTAGAAATAAAATTAATGTTGTATCTCTACAAACTCTATTTGCTGAGAAATGGGCAGTAAGCCCCTGCAATTTTAGGGACTCATGCACACCCTAGGCTTCAACTATTCTTGCAGATTTTAATGAAAGCTTAAATACACCAACATAGGAAAATAGTCCAGACAAGAAGTACTTTGGAGTAGAAAGCCAGGCATTTGTCTGCTCTCTGCAGCCCCAGGAGTACAGATGGTTCTGAGTGTTACACAAGTCTGATCTCTCTGTTCTTTATTCAGGAATTACCACATGAACTCTGAGCATAAGGCAAGTATGTTTGTAGAGAATTGTGATTATGTCCAGCTCTGCATGAGTGCTAGATATGAATCTGATGATTGCTATTGTATTTATGGTGTACACTAATGACAAATATAATCCATTAAAATATATGTTTCACAATGAAATTGCGAATCAAAAAATAAATGCACAATACTGTTGTATTAGTCTTGCAGGAAAAAACTGTTTATAAAATTTACTGACTTTTGAGTGCTTGATTTCAATACCTTTCTGTTGCAATAACAATAATAATAATAATAATAACAATAATAATCCTTTAGGAACCTTGTTCTTGTTTCTTGGTTTAAACCAAAGCAAAATATTTCTCATCTTATCTAGGTGGTAGTTTCTGTGTGTCCAGTAATGCAAGAGCCTCAGATAGAATTACAACACCAAATTCTGGGTCCTGGCCTGCCTGTTGAACATGACCCATGTTGTTCTTACATACTTGAATTCTTTTCAAACCCACTTCTCCAAAGAGATTCCCTTCATTATAGGTGCTGCTGAATCTTCCTGCATTTTGACAATATCGTTCTTCAGATGAATATCACATTGCAGATGGACTGCTCAGCTTTTTGTGTTCTGTTTGATTGTAAATATTGATATTATTCCTTCTTTTGCTTTTCTTTAATAAGGCAGATTTTTCTTTTCTTGAATTTATCTGCAGAATGACCAAGTTCCACAATCTGTAATAATTTGTCTTGTTCTCCAGAATAAAACAATACTCTCAAATAAAAAATAAACTAGCCAGGTTTGATAGCTATCTGGAAATATTGTCAGGCCTGAGCTACCATGCCAAAAGCCTGGACTCCACATTTTCTTTCTTGTCTGGGCAAAAAGAGTCAATGAAAACACTTGGGACTGGGAAAGATGATACTTCATGTTTGCTCTACAATAACCCCTCCAAGTGATCAAGAAGAGTCCCACACTTAGTTATGCTCAGCCAGCACAGAGCTTTTTCATGTATTGGAGAACACATCCAAAGGGACCCTAAAATCTGAGCAGAAACATACTAGAGGATCCCTTCCCACCCCTACAGACCAAAGACAAGCTTAAGGCCCCAGAGAGTCCAGAGGAACAGTTTAAAACAAACAAACAAACAAACAACCACCTTCAAACTAAATAAAAGCAATGGATTTGAAAAGACTTCAGAGGGATTTCTTCTACTCAGAGAGGGAACATCTGGCTTAGGGTGAAAAGAGAAGTGGTGTCATCTGGACAAAAAATAAAACCATTCTCCTCAAATGTGTCCTTAAAAAAAGGAGGAAGGGAAAAATAAAAGAAGAAAAAGGAATAATCGTGCAGGAAGGGAAAGCAAATTCGGGGAAAAACAAAATCTTGTAATGTTTTAGGAGGGCTTATTAGAGTGAAAATTAAGTGTCATGCAGAGCTTTGTTTCAGTCTTGATGTCTTTTATTCAAAGAGCCAGCACCCCGTAAACTCACTTTAACAACTCCTTTCAAATGAAACATAAAAATTAAAGACATTTACAACACAGCTTAGTAGCAGATGTCATCTTACTGTGGGGGGTTTAGATCAAATGGTGATGTAACCCCACCAAAAGGGGTTATAACTCTTGTGATAACCTCTCACCAGCAAAAAAAACCCCTTGGATATCTGATAAAATAGGGGCTTCTATTTTTGCTTTAAATCCCACTTCCCGTTGTCAGATGGGCTTGACTTTTTATTTACCTCTGAAAAATGGAAAAAAAAAAAACGTGCAAGTTTGCTCCTGGATAGATTCCCTGTTTCATAATCTTTCTCCAGCTCTGTCTTAGGGTGTGGCATGAACAGCAGGGCTCTGCTAGGTGGAAGGTATGAAGGGGAGATAGGTGGTAGACAAACTTTCAGGCAGCTTTATCTTAGGCAGGTTGTATTCAGGCTGGATTACCTGAAGTGGTCAGAAAAATTTAGCGAATCAAAACAGCCCCTGTGCATTTTTCTCATTTTCTTCATAGGGAAGTCTTTTTCAGTAAATCATGTAGAAAAATCAACACAAAATTAGGGGCAGAAAGCAAGAGGAGGCCCTATCACTCTCTACATCTACCCGAAAGGAGGCCACAGCAAGGCGGGAATCAATCTCTTCTCCCAAGTAACAAGTAGTAAGAGGTGAGGAAAAAGTCTCAAGTTGTGCCAGGAGAGGTTTAGGGTGTTTATTAGGAAAAATTTCTTTACCGAAAAGGTTGCCAAGCACTGGCACAGGCTGCACAGTGAAGTGGTTGAGTCACCGTCCTTGGAGGGATTTAAAAGACCCAGAGATGTGGAACTTAGGGTTACGGTTTAGTGGTGGACTTGGCAGTCCTGGGTTAATGGTTGGACTCAATTATTTTATAAGTCTTTCAAACCTAAATAATTCTATGATTCTATTATAAATCTGCACAATCTGTGTTAAGTCAGGTAATTGGAAGTTTGGATCTCTGGCATTGTTCTTAGTTGTAGTTACCCATGACACTCTCATTTTCAGACTAGTCTGCTCGTTGCTGTCTGTAACAGTGTCTGGTACTCAAAGTTTGCATATACCAATGTCAATGTTTTGGTCTCCAACCCTTGGTTAAGCTAAGGCATAGCTGCTAAATGCAAATGATTTTTCATGGCCAGATGAAAATAGTTACGGGATAGGGAGGACCTTAGAAAACTGAGGAAACACTCTTTTCTGACTCATGAGTTATGTGGATGTTGAAACTGGATTTACTGGCTGCCCCTGGTGGTGCAGTGGCTAAACCGCAGCGCTGTCAATGCTGAGATCTGGGTTCGATTCCCGGTTAGGACACTCCCCGGGCAGATGGAGCTCGTTAGCCCTGTAAGACAATCCATCTACGTCCTGAGGACCTCGCTGCCACCGTCCAAGCTCGCTTGGCCCCGGCAGATGAACCTTAGGACTAAAGGGTGGGCTCAGTTCCGCGCACACTGTGTCTCACCTAAAAAATCCAATGCGCTGGAAGGTGGAAAGACCTTCCCCGGTTCTTCGTTCGCGAAGACTGGCCATTATTACTTACTGGCTGTGACATTTCATCCTAAGGCATGGCTGAAGTTCTGGTTGACGGGTGTCTGACTATGCAGCAGAACACACTGGTAGGCTTTCTGCTGAGTGGAGTTGCTTTTAAATTAAGTGTCCCTCAAAGGTTAAAGGATGAAGAGTAGATTGGCTATTGGGGAGACAAAGTTTTTTAAAATATCTTACAGATATGTACAAAATCCTAGTGTTGGTCTAAATTCAGTCTCTTAGCAGGACCATGAAAAATATAGAGCCTATGAAAAAATTAATTTCTCAAAATTCTTATAATAAATGACTCTCCAAAAAGTAGTAGGAGAAGGTGGTATAAAAACACTAGCAGCAGGAAGAGTGGGGAAAACTCTGGGTGTGGTATGATTTCTTTCCTTATGTGTGGTAAAATAAGTTTTTCTTTTTCATCCTTAATGAGCACATCTCTAGAATAGTACCTCAATTATATAATATTTTACTGTCTTATTTCTCCCACTGTTTGTTTCCATTTTGCTCTGGAAAATGCATATGTAGACACCAACATTAGAATTTTGTGTGCATATGTGTATTTGTGTATGTGTACTCACTTTTCAAGAGGTGAAAATTATGGAAAGATATCTGACCTGTTTGGTTGGTAGCTGTCTGAGGGATGAGCTACAACAGAACACAACACAGAAGCTCTGCTGCAAGAATAAACCAAAAGGCTCACTTGTGCACCCAGGCATAACTGTCCTTTCTGCAGCTGGGAGGCGGATAAAAGAAAGGTACCTCTGCCGTATTTGTAGTTCTCACACCCCAGCAGCTGGTGAGGAGCCAGTTCAGCCCACTACACAATTAAGGGCAACCTTGGGGTGGTTTTAACAAACAATAGCCCCAAGGATTATGCCACAGTGCACACCCCTTTCCTCCCCACCTCCTGGCCATATCCCTAAGATGTCCGCTATACCAAGAGCTGGGAAAATTCTCCAGGGAAATTCTCAGCTGGCTTGTTGAGCTGGTTATATGGTCTCTTTGCTATCCTGAGACCCAGACCATTATTAATAATTTTCCTATTGAAAATATGCTATTTTGCCATTCAAATTGCTCAGCAAGTTTAAAGAAGATTACCGTTTGTACAGGAATGTTATGGCCAGAATAGTGAAAATGTATTTAGTTCAGGTATGACTGTAGTCTGTGTAACTGGTTACTTGTCAGAGATAAATAACATTTGGTCTGTTGCTGTGCAGTTGTTGTACTGGATAGGGCTATGTGTTAAATCTAACAGGCTATCAAGTCCTTTTAAACATTGATATTCTTACTCTCCCTCCCCAAGGAAGTAAGGATAGCTGCAGGGAAAGACAGTCACCACAAAATCTTGTAGTTCTTGTGGATGAAGCCATCCATCTAGTCTCCTCTTACCTGAGAGATGTCTCATAATGCTCTGACTTACACCTGCTCAAAGCCCTGCTACTGTGATCAGTCTGGGTTGTGAGAAGTTGTAATCCTTTCACTCAAATAGTAAAAGCACAGAATTTCCAATAAGCCCCAGTAGTGATAAATTACAGAGCAGGTGTGAAGGTTTATGTTATCAGGCGTGGAACTTGAGTAAATAGTCAATCCAGGAAAATAAGAATTTTTATTACTCTTTAATTTAAGACCATATTCTAACATGGTGTTTCAAGATGATTTAGACTACACCTCCCCACTTGTTCTAGTCCAGAGTTTAACACAACCAGGCCCTACTGGCAATAACAGAGCAATGAGCCTTAGCCAGACACAGAGGGGAAGGAGCTTTGGTAAACACACACCCAAGCACAACACTATCCACAGAGCATCTTTTTCCCAAGATGAAAATTCTCCCTTGCCTTAGAGGAAAGTGTGAGGGAGAGAGTTTCCATGAGGCAAAATGTTCTTTGTGCCCAAACCAGAATGTGCCACGAGAGAGGAAAGGATTACCTGCTGTTCTTCATTGCTCTTAACTGATACCTCATGGAGTTGCTCTCACTTCATGGCAGAATAAAAGATTTTGAAGACCCAAATAAGGGTTGGAGAGCAGAATTTAGTCCCAGGTTCTGCTTCTGGCTCTTATTATAACTACCAAGCCATATGTCCTCACTTTCTACACCTATATAGGGATGATAATAATCTCCATACCTCACAGAGCTTAACCTCTAATGTTTGTGAAAGTAGTCATAGTTTTAAGTGAAAGACTCAGAGACACCCAAGAAAAGAGTTGTCTGATCCAGGTTTCAAAAATAAGAAGCTGTCTGGGCAACATCTGCATGTTGTAGTGAGGGCTCTGCACTGTGTGTCCACTACGTGGTGGCAAAGGACATAGCTAGTTCATTCTAGGTAATTCACAGGTATTTTAGTGCTCTGCTTTATCTCTAAACTTGCTCAGCAGAGCAGCTTGGTTGCTTTCTGTGTTTTTTTTAAGTGACAAAAGTGCTCAAAATCAAGGAGGAATGAAGAAAGGGGTTTTATGTGTGTACTACACCATGGCAAGCACGGCATTTATCTCCCCCATTCCAAACTTCTCTGGATTTAAGATTAAGCACCAATGGTAAGTACTGTGTTTTTATTCTTGGTTTTGACAAATGTGCTTTGTCGATGAAGCATACCTCCCTCACCCCATCTGTTTCAATAAACTATGCTGTGCATGGGTCTCTGGGGGCTGTCACAGGAATGTGCTTTACTCAGTACCCCAAGAAGCAGCATCTGCAGTTCCTCTGTGCAACATGGCAGGGTTTGAAATCATAAAAAATGGCCACATTCAACTAATGACAGTGGCCACGGCACTTCTGTTTCGAGAGGAGAGAATGCGTCACAGTTTCCAAGCCCCATAAGATGCAAAGACTCTGGGAGGCACATATCAAGCCTTCAACAAATTCATTTGCTTATCTGCCCACTGGTGGGATCAGCTTTTCAGCCCCTGGGAGAAGTCTTTAAAAAGTAGCCAAAACAATTAGCTGTATATCTGGTCTCTCCTGGCCCCAAGGAAATATGCTTTTTCTCCCCTTTCGTCCCCAGCTTTCAGTTTTTACAAAAAAAAAAAAAAAAAAAAAAAAAAAAAAAAAAAAAAAAAAAAAAAAAA
>NW_020955221.1:2354626-2408827 GCF_003031625.1 Empidonax traillii
AAAAAAAAAATAAAAATAAAAAAGGCAAAACAAAACAAAAGGAGAACTTGGAGAAAAATTCAAGACAAGAGGTGTAACTGGGTTTCCTTTCATTTTAATGGAGATTTTCACAGAATCCAAACCTTAAATATGGGATGTTTATCCTTTTGGAGAGGAAAGGACACAGGCAGAGGTGAGAGCAGGTACCTGATGATGTGAAAATTGAATAGTGGGTTTTGTTCTGCCTATATAGACACAAATGCAAATGCTAACTAATGCAATATTTGCATTCTTGGTCTTCTAAATTTTCTAGATTATCCAGGTAGTTTCAAAATGCCAGGCACTCGAAACCGAATTTTTCTTACTTTCTGTGAAGCCTTCTCAACTTATCAAGGGCTTGCAGCGTATTTTGTGTCAAGCGGAACAACTTAAGAGATGCTTTTGCCTAGTATTACAGCAGTGTTTGTAATTGCAGATCTATAGTCTTTCAAAGTAGTATCCAGAGTCTGAACTCTATGTAAGAGCTGAAACCATCACTCTAAGCCATATCATTTTCCAGACTTACTATTTCTCCTCATTTTCTTCATTAAAACAGCAAAGGAGAGTTAATGCACTTACTCTCAGAGCACAGAATACATATTTTACTGATTGGGCATTAAGGAGAAGCAGATGGATGTTACTGCATACCTTGTAATGAAAAAGACAGGTTTCATAGCATCATAAAATCACAAAATATCCTGTGCTGTAAGGGATACACAAGGACCAGCAAAACCAGCTCCTGGTCCTGCACAGGACAACCCCAAGAGTCACACTGTGTTCCTGAGAGTGTTGTTCAAATGCTTCTTAAACTCTGTCAGGCTTGGTGCCATGACCACATCCCTGGGGAGCCTGTTCAGTGTTCATCCATTATCGAGGTGAAGAAGCTTTTCCTAGTACCCCAACTAAGTCACGCTTGACCTGGCTTCATGCTGTTCCCTCAGGTCCTGTCACTGGTCACCACAGAGAGAAGAGATCAGTGCCTGCCCCTCTGCTTCCCCTCATGAGGAAACTATAAACTGCTATGAGACTTCCTCTTGGTATCCTCCAGGCTGAACAAAGTGACCTTAGCAGCACCTCATACAGCTTCCCCTTCAGACACTTTACCATCTTTGTTTGCCCTCCTTTGGACACTCTCTAAGAGCTTAATATCCATCTTGTATTGCAGTGTCCAAAATATTCAAGATGAGACCGTACCAGTGCAGAGCAATGTGAGACAATCGCTTCCCTCAGCTGGCTGGTGATGCTGTGCTTGATGCTCCCCAGGACATGGTTGGCCCTCTTGGCTGCCAGGACACTGCTGACTCATGTTCCACTTGCTGCTGACCAGAGCCCCCAGATACCTTTCCACTGCCCTGCTTTCCATCATCTCATCCCCCAGTCTCTACGAACATTCAGGGCTGTCCCATCCCAGGTATAGATTCCAGCACTTGCTCTTGTTAGTCTTCATACAGTTTGTATCTGCATTTCAGTCACTGCCATGACTAGAGAGAAGGGAGGAAAGCAAGGAAAAGATGTATGTAGAGAGGAATGAAAAGAGAAAAAGCAGCCCTACTCCCCTAGATCAGAAAGTAATATGTTAATGTATCCTGTCTGAACATATGATACCAAATGGAGGTGCATGAATCCCAACCCTGAAAGCTCAGTGAACAGAAAAAAGCTGACTAGTTAAGGCAACTGAAACAACTTCAGTATATCTCTAGACACAGCCTGGAGCTGTGAGAGAATTTTCATTTATTTATTTCTTTTAAGATTAGATTCCTATTTTCTTATTTAGAAGACTGTTTTTAGCATTTGGGGACTCTGGCTTGTATAGCAAAATTACATCCATCCCCTGTCATTTATTTGCCTGGTAGACTTCAAAAGGCAGGCATATCAACCATGGGTACAACAAGAAAACTTGCATCCACACAGGAAAATGAGTATGCCTCAAAGAGGTGTAACAAGGGCACAAAGAGTAATGCATTTGCCCTGGGAACCCATCCAAGTGGAGAACAAAATGGAAGCATATATACTGGATAGGCTGCAGATGCTGCTTCTGCCACCCTGGAGGAGTAATTCTTCACTGGGGATATGGGTAGGGAAAGGTTGTAAGGAGGAAGCAGCCACAAAGTTGGATTGGAAAGTGGAAAAGAGTTGTTTCAGGCTATGAAGTGGCTTTCTGGGGCTCTGAGTTCCCACTAAAAGACTGTTTCAAGTTTGTAGGTGTGCATGGGTGCACATCAACCAAGATTATAGGTTTTCTTCTGTCATAACTAAGCCCAGACCTTCTGACAAGTCTGACAAGAGCTTCTTTTTTTGTAGGAGTGCAAGCAAAGATTCTTACAATATTTGTGGCTGAAAATACTGTATGTGCAAAGTATCTCAATCATCATCCAGAAAAGAAACAATCCTTCCACTAATTTTGGAGCTGGAGCTCAGAAGTGACAGGGCAATGAGACTGACCTATTCAGAAAGGTTTCTAGTGGAGGCAATAATCAGCTGAAACACAATGGACTGATGCTTGTGAAGCTAGAATTCCATAAGTTTTCATCAGGATATGATGCCAATGAAGAAATGGTGGTTTGCAGTATGTCATGCAGGCTCGAGTCCCCACATGCCCTACCCCATGTGGTACTGCTCTTTGCCAACACCCTTTACCCCATTTTCACCAGGGCTAAATATTTGCCAACCTCTAACAAAATAAAACCACGCACAAAAATTAGGTAAGTGGAGCTGTTAGTTCAGGTGCTGCTATTTGAGAGCTCACATAACTCTGGGGAAATAAGTACTGAGTATGTAATCCCAGCAATGGCACTAAAGGTAAATGGATTTGGGAATTTTTGTCATGTACTGTGGTAGCAATAACAGCAGTGACAGCGCATTTGTATCCCCATATCACATCTGGTGAAAATATTTCATCTGGGAAGCAAAGCTTTTATCACATAATTTGCTCCCGTTATTTTAGTGGCTAATGTTTCACACTGCTTGTGATCTTCACCTGAATGGTGGCTGCAAGGTGTCGCTCCACTCCCGATTCAGGAAGCTTGGGATATAAATTGAAGCCAATACATCTGCTTTTGGAGAAATATGTATTATTATTAAGGCTCATTCATCACACAGTGAAGTAAATACCTTGCATGGGGGAATTGGAATCATTTCCAGTGAACTAGATCCATCACCTTCTAAATCATGTACATCAGCTAGTGAATCAAATGCATCACCTTTGAATTAGATGGACTCCCAGTTGAATCAGATACATCACCTATTGAATCAAATACATTACTATTGAATCAAAAACTGTACGTCACCTAGTAAATCATGTAAATATTACCCACACTGCACGTTGAACAGCTGCATCACCAATAAGTTTAACAGATGACATGTTAAAGCTTCTATAACATTTAAACAATTACCATAAGGGCCAAATTCAATAAATCAGTTACGAGTCCTGGAAGATCAACTTTTCAGAGCCAGCAAAATCAGTGTAAAGAAGTTTTCCATTTTTTTTCTAATATGTTAAGAGTATATAAATGAGTAGGCAAAACCAGAAAGACTAAGAGGGAAAACAAAATGCAGTTCAATATGGCCAGTGTAGCTTACAGCACCTGTGAGATGTTGATATAATAAGGCGTAAGGTATCATGGTTGTTCCATAACATCTTTAGCTGCTGTACCACATGACTTGGAGAGGGCTGAGCCCATTGTTTAACACAAGAACTACCTTTCATCTCTCATAAGTTTCTCAGTCTTGTCAACATCTTAGGGGTTGAAGCAGTGACCACTAAATACAGGGGATTAATAATTCATTTATTCTTTAGCAAAAAATGTATCCCTAGGGTAGGCAAACATTCTGAGGGTAGCACCAGGTAAAAATGGACAACATAAGATGAGCTGTGCTCTGACACTGGAATGAAAGTTGAGTCAAATTCAGACCTCAAAAGATATAAAAGTTTGTGAGTTATCATGTTTACAAATGTTTGCAATCTTTAAAAATGGCCTTATTATCAGATGTTATGCGTAATTTTTATTGCTTCTTATTTGAGATTCTAAGCAGGGGGAAGAAATCAAAATATTACACCTCCTGGCTCCTGGCCTTCTAATACAAACCTCCACAGTCCCATTTTACAAGTTGGCAAAATGAAGAAGGCAGCTTCTTAGTGAATCCTTACTTTCCCTTTCCATCCTCCTTTTAAGTTGCACCAGTGTATCAGAGTTACATGGAGGAGTTGTTGATATTGTGACTGACTGGCATGGTTTTTGGCAGAAGACCATACTTATATGCTTCAAGCTGGAGTGCTGGAACTCTGACTAGCCCCTTGCAATAGTGTGATTAAGATGCAGTTGTAGCGATGTCTGAAATAGCAAACCACAGATGACATATATGTTTAAGAGCACTGCAGCAGCATTGCTCCAAATGAGACCTATGTCTGTTCTAAGTTCTCCTCCTAATTTAGACGAGTTACTTGATGTTTACTTTTTGCTGAGGAACCCATGGAGGAGAAGCACAAAAGACTGGAATTAGGAGGGAGAATAGATAAAGGCCTGGTGCAGGCTGGGTTAGTAAAAAGGAGAGGGAAGAAAAAAGAGAACCCCTTACTAAGGATGTAAATATATGGAGTTACAAGAATATTGAAATGCTTTGGTATTGGTGATCAAAATTAGTGGCTCATTTGTTCATGCTCTGGGAGAGGGTGAAAGAAAAGTAAATCAAAAAAGTATGCTGAGCTGGAGAGAAGCTGACCTGCAAGACTAATTGTCTATTGTCTGCAGTGGTCATTTTTGCCTGATAAGATCATCATTATCAATTCAGACTTACTGACACAGAGACAGTAAACATTCTCTTTCCACTGAGGAAACCCAGGATAGTGGTAGAAGGACTACTTGACTTAGATGCATGTGCATGTGCACAGTGTGTTTTATGAACATGCACAGTATTTAACATCCTTAAAGCTAACCTTACTGTACCTTTTTTTCTCAAGCATTGTCATACTTTAGAAAAAATGAAAGAATAATACTCTCCTAACAAAAATCCCTCTTAGAAGTTCTTTATAAGAATGCTTGTCTTACCCATCCTTTGTCATCCTTGTGACAATCATAGTAAGGAAGTACTGGGATCAAGACATCCCAATTGCAATACCTGGTCATCTGTAACAGACAGAAAGTTGAATGTTCTACTCCTTAACCTTTGAAATAGTCTGGGGGTTTTTTTTGAGTGGCTGGTTGTTCCACCTTTTTTCTCCCAGGTACCCAGGGCTGCACAAGGGGAAAACAGGAATCAATCAGCCAGTCAGTCCAATTACTGCACGTGGAGACTACTGCTGTCATGAAGGGCATGAGTGAGGAATAAAAAAAACCCTCATTTGTGCAACAAGGTTTTCGGAGAGAACAGAGAATGAGAATATATCAGCAGGTACCTCTGAAGGTGGCCCGCACAAGAAGCAGGTGTGCCTCTATCATTTCCACTGGGTAGGGGGACAGCATATCTTTATGTTCCGCTTTTGATGTATGTTATGTAAATGTTTCCTCTGAATAAAGATTTTTGCCCTTTATACCCATAGGGTCCTGACAGACATTCCTTGGCAAATCAAGTTCTAGCAGCTTACTGGTTGTCTGTGCCATCCCTCCCCTGGGTTTAGTCTCACTGCAGAGTTAGCAAAATGGACAAAATGGAGTGTGTGCTGATGTCTCACCTGATCCAGTTCAGAGCTTGGCCATTTAAATTAATACACCAGACATGTACAGAAACTCCTGAAGTATGGGCACACATCCCTGCAGCTGGAGGGGATGATTATCTTTAAAACTACTGCAAGTAGGTTTATAAGATAGTATCTGTCAGAACAATTATCTTAGCTTTTGATTAGCTTCTCATTGTCTACACAAGCAGGCCACCAACCTTCCCAAGTATTGTCTGTGCCCAGCCCTTGAAGCAATAACCCCTAGGTAGTAACTCCTCTATGTCTAGTTGTTTTGTAGAGCTGTTTCACTTGCAGTGTACACTACTGGATTCAGTATGCACCTGGAGATGATTTAGTAGATGATCTCCCCATCTAATTCACAAGGGAAGCCTTAAATGTTTCAAAGAGTGACTTAGAGCACTAGAGTCAATAGATGATGTATCTGCTTTAGAAGGCAATCTTGACAATTCATTGTGAAATACTATATATCCATTGCAATTCCTTGTGCAATGCATTTACTTCCATTCAGGACGTATATGTGTGCGTGTCTTTTGGGGCAAGGGATGACAGCACATTTGAACAGTTTGAACAGTTAATAGGCATAGCAGCCTTTTTGACTGTTTCTTCTATATACAAGTTTTGTCAGGAAAAGCAAAGTAGTAGGTATAGCACTGAAAGGCCATGAAGAATTAGTCCAGGATTGTGGTTTCTCTTATCAAGGCCTAATACCACTTGATGCAGACATTGCACTGAAAAGAACTTCATAAAGATGATAGTTGCAACCTCAGGACTGAGTCAATATCATCCAGGCAAGAGTAGGTTTGCTTTTGACTCAAAACCCACAGAACTCAAATGTAGCCAAAGATGCTGCTCTCAGTGAAGACAGACTCTTGAATAAGGATGATCAGTAAGAATAATTGCTGTTTCTGAGATCATATGCATGCTGCAGCTGTTTCTGGGTGGGTCACATGCTGATGAAGATTTGCATGGAGAAGATAGTTAAGTATAGCTTGTAGAGACAAGCTCTCCCAGCAGCAAGCAGGGGGTTGTCATGGATGTTCAAGAAAGGAGAAGCCACAGGATTTTTCTACCGGTGCACAATTGGGCTAGACTTTGAAATAGGAGATCGAGAAAAGAATAGTGTAAACATGATCTTTAGGAACTGGCAGATTTTGACAGATGATAATTTGTCTTACGGCTGTCGGCAACTCAATTTTTTGCATTGTTTTACCCTTTGTTGTCTGTAAGATAACATATATGGTATAGCACATATCTTATTGGGCCTTCATGGTAGCTTACGGACCAAAGACATCCTAATATAATTCATGTTATGCAGAAGCCAAAGCTAACAAAGGTGAAAACAGTTATGCAAATAAAGCAGGATTTGGCCTGCAGCAAAACATCTGTAAATGATGTGGTAAAATCTGCATGCTAATCATCTTCTACTCATAAGAACTGTGTACTTAGTTCAGCTAAGGGAACAAATTTGGAGAAACCATTCCTTTAGCTGAGTTGCTCTGAGTTTACCCTATAAGAGTTAAGTAAAGATTATGACCATGTACATGCTATGTAATGCCTGCAATTAAAGAGGAAACACAATGTTCCTATAATTAGCCTACAGAATTTTCCACTCTTACATCCTCCCTTGTTTCTACACATCTTTCTTGTTTTTATTAAGTGATTATGTGATTTGTAGGACAAAGGCAGTTGCATTTGCAGCACTGTACTTAGTGATCACAAAAAAAAAAAAGTAAACATTTACTTTTCTTGCCTATTTTTTCTTTATCTATACATGCCCCTCAGGAGAAGAGATGTGGAGATCTAAAAGTCCTCCTGATATTATATCGCTTGTTGCTTCTTAGAAATGCTTCTCTAAATGGGATCAGCCATCACTTCCTATTAGTACAACTAGCCTTTTCAGTGATGACATTACACAACGGGCAAGACTGTGATTACTTAGAGTCATAAGACTGATCTTGTGAATATACTCCTGTGTCTTACTGTGTTCTGAGGGGAGAGTGCTTTGCTTTGCAAAACTACTGCAAAGATTTGAAATCTCAAGTGGGTGTGGAATAGTGTACAGCTGCTCTCAGCGCTTTACTATCCTCTCTGGCATTATACATCCTATCTTAGTCTCTTCCATGTCTGTTTTTCATAAACACTATCTAGTTGACCTCATTTTGACTCTTGGATGGGGATACCAGGTTGCCATGATGTTGGGAAGACTGGTAAGCCTTTCTTGGAGAAAGCATATTAGGGCAGTGGGGACAGGTCTCAGGTTATGCAGGTCAGCATCATTCCACTGACAAGTAAGTGACCTAAATGATAGGCCATATGTGTTTGGTCTGTGATCTGTTTGGTCTCTGAATGCTTCCAGTGGTCCACCCTTTCTAAAAAGTCTGTCAAAGCCTTTTGTCACTCAAACATCCCTAGCTGGGGTAATACTTCCAGATGTGTTTGACTTTGTGAGGTGTATGAGAGAGAATATTGCTCATAGCCACTGAAGAAGAATCAGGAGGTGCAACCAGGTGGATGAGGCAGTGAGTCATAGAAAAATAAATCAGCAAGCACTGGGTGTAGGACTGGAGGAAAGAAGTGACTGCCCTCTCAGCTACTTACTGTGGCAGGGGTCGCCTTATTTGCTGAGAGGCCACAAGGAGACAGTATATCTTATCTGCCCTTACCCTCTCAGAAATTAATTTCTTGAGCTGATTTCTGATTCCATGCTGCTCTGCAGAGGTTAGGTGTCAAGCCACCCTGTGCTTAGCACATATGAAGCATGTTTCTTGCAGTCATACTTGTGTTATGGTAAGAAGAGGGGAGGGCACTGCCAGTGAAAGATTCCCTTCAAAATTTGGGTTGCTCATATACCAAATACTAGGACTACTGCAGACAACTGGAGACATTCAGGCAGAAGGTTAATATTTTTTAGCATTCATTTTAAAACTTTGCATCAGAACAAAGAATTAGCCAGGGCTAGAGGTTCTTAAAATCCCAGTGTGCCTGAGCTGTTTTAGTGGATTAATGGTCAGGTATTATCAGTGAAGCAGATTCCCTCTGTTTGGCTTTTTTTGTTTGATCTCTTTTTCTCCCAGCTGGATGGAATTAGGTAATGCTACCTAGGCAGAGAAGAATGTGCTTGATATGTTTTACAGAAAAGTGGGCACAGATTTGCAAGCTGCTAAGAACTATTCATTTCTCCAGTGGCATTCACATGCAGTCCCACGTTGTGCTTGCTCTCTGTCCCAAGAAAAACTTTGCTCTTTGCAGAGCTACAGCAGAGAATTTCAGCAAATCCTGAGATAACAGAACTGTATATGTGACATACATACATCTTTAATAAGGAATAGTCCACCAAAGGATCAAAATCACCACACAGTAAGAACTTTGTCAAGAATATGGAAGAAGATTTCCTCCCAGGAAAACAAGCCCAAGCATCTGAATTCTTCATCTGTAATGAAGCAAAACTATTATGATTTTCAGTTGCAAGACTAGTGTTCTGATTTTACTGTGGGTTCCTCATGCTATAGAGACCTTATTGCAAAACAAAAACAGCAGCCTCCTCCAGAACAGCTGCATTCTGATCTCACTATACAAGTTGGGAATAGATCGAAGGAAGTCAGTGACCTAACGTGGATGTAAAGTCAGTGTGAGTGAAATAAAAGTCCAGTAGCAGCTAACTCAGCTCTGTGGGTATCTGTGAACACAAACATTATAGTGACCCCAAAAGGAAATATGTTTGAGGATATCACTTCACAGAATATATGTGAAACCTTCTTCATTAAAGTTTAAATAGTCAGCACTGTGGTGCAGTCCCTTCAGCAAAAACAGAAGAGAGCAGCTTGTAAAAGCGGTAGAGTATTCCCACCTCCCCCTTGTTCTTGTCCATTCCCACAGTTATGATAACCCTTCACCCCTCCACTCCTTTTGTGATAATTTCTTTCTTAAGGAGACCAAATGCAGCAAGAAAAATGAATAGTTGGTTTAAGTTTAGAACAATAAGAAAGTGGAAAAAACAAACCCTAAGAATGTTGTTTAAACCCAGCAGTCATGATCTTCAAGACAATGGCTTTCTGGTGCATCTACAGTAGGAGACTGCACATCTCAGTGGCAATTTTGTGAGTTCTTCAAGGAGCCAAAATGAGGCTGCTGATGGTTACAGTAGTCAGGGATCCCTCAGACCAAAACCTGCCGAATTCATCCCATAATCTGAATCTTTGCCTAGAAAGGACAGATTTAAAGTTGACTAATGGGCCTCTGTCCTGGTTCCATTTCCAGGTGAACCTGCAACCCACACAGAGTACCTCCAGACTGCTGCTGCCCAAGGTATCATACAGATTTCCCCCTGTACCAGTGTGGATCTGGAGCTCCATCCCACAGAGTGTTATTGCCTGAGGTCCTCAAAGTAGGATAACTATATTAGAAGAACAACCCCTGCTTCTAAGTATACCTTATTAGCTTGAGCTGAGAAACCCACAGATCTAGCTTTACTGTTGTCTTTCCTAGAGCTGGGGAAGACTGCATAATTTGCAGCTCCCTCCACTGTGTCCCACTGTGTCATTAGATTTCCTATTTCTCAGTGTGAGAAAAGGACAATTCTCAGCTGGTTTGTTTTTCTGGAAAGCCTTCTTTGACTCGCATGAGTGGTATTGATACATGGAAAGTTAGTTGTACTGTAATAACGGGATAAACATAGCTGCCTTTGATGGATTCTAAAAATTCTCTGTGCTGTATCATTGACTGTATAATTGGGATGGCTCAGACTCTAGAATAAGCACACTCTCTTTCCATGACAGTGCAGATAATCCTAGAAAATATCCCAGGTAATCGTGTAAGACTGTGCACTGGGGTCCCTGAACTACAGTATTTCAGAAGCAGTCATCCATCCCTTGCTCTTTGGGAGTGGGATCAGGACCTTTAATGAAGCTAGCAATATTGTGCAACAGTTCCTACAAGTGCTCAGGAAAGCAACATTGAAGTACATGTGGGACACTTCCTTTGCCATTTCAGGTATTCTTACGTATCACTGTCTGATTTGCACCTGCAAGTTTAGATGGTCACAGGCCTCTGATGGGCCCTGTGTCAGATCTGCCAGCTCCTTATAGATGTCATGGGTATACCAGCATAGATTACGATGGCACCACAGAAAAACCTGTGTTAAGCAAATGAAATGTGCCACGGGTGCTGGAGCAGCTGAGGTGACTGACAAGAAACTGGTGATATCTACAGCAGTCAGGGGAAAACAGAAGTGAGGAATGTGAATTAAAAAAAAGGAATGAGCATTTGGCTTCAGGTTCTGGAATAAGAGTTGGGTGGCCTTCATCCAGTACCTTGTCAGAAGTTTAGAATAATAGCAGGGTAATTAAATTATTGAATAATAATGAAATAATCTTTCTTTGTCTTGTTCCTGCCATGTGTTAAATGACAGTTGATAACTGTTGTCTCTTTTCAGGGAAGATATTTAATGTGTGAATTAAATCATTATTGCATGTCTCCACAGTGCACAGCAAAACATGGATTATTCTTTTACTGTTCTCACAAATAAGAGAGGAGAGGGAGGAGAGAGGAAACTTACTTCTTCACTTCTTCCCTCTTTTTGCTACTCTTCTGAGGCTGGAAACCAAGATTCAAAGGAAGCATTACTGTCCTCCACTACACTTACCTCTGCAGTTGGCACTCGAAGCATTAGGGGTAAGTCCTTACCCAAGATACCAAAACCTCACCGAGTTTCATGTTCTGATTTCTGTCTTGATTCACTGATTTTTAATTTATTTTTAAACTGGAACACCCATCCCTCCTTCTCAATATGTTTTTCCCCTTTTAAAATTGTATCTGTTGCCCTAAGTGCAGCTGAAATGAGTGAACATGTTATGTGGTGCCTCAGGGAATTCCTGAAGAATTGATTCAGTTCTTCTGGGATCTGCATTCTGGGAACTGAGAGCACAAGTGCTGTAAAACCTGTTTGTGAATCAAACCCAGGCATTAATATATATTAATGTGCATGGGTGTGCGTGCACAAGTGCATGTGTGTGTGTTAAGAAAATAAAGGTTGACACAAAGAAAGAAAATGATAGGCAGAAAAAAAGACCAGGATTCTGAGGGTTTTGGGGTATGAGTTTTTTTAAGTGAAAGTTAATGGAATCCAATATAACTGCTGAAACCTTGTCATCCTTGCTATCAGTGAGAGCCTTTGAATAAGCTAAATCCTTAATCAGTATAGCCTAAGACCCCAATGACTATGTGTAAAAGTGTTAGTCCACATAAATCCTTGAAGGTTTCAAAGATTTGAAGAGCACTGGCACTTTTCTGTGTAGTGCCTGCCCTTTGTCCTTTTCTCCATGATGTCATTATTGAAGTTTTACACTCACTATGCACGGTGTAAGTTGACATTGACAGTTTCAACACTTTCACACTGACTCTGGAGGATTGTTAGCTTTGAAGCTATTTGGCCTTGAGCAGTGAATTCTTTTTTTGAGCTCATACTGGCTTATAATATCTGAGAAGGTTTACATCAGTATAGCCCCAGCTTGAATTATGAGAGAAGGCTGGTTTCCAAGTTGGAACTTATACCCACATGATAGAAATAGAGAACATTATCCCTTTTCAGATGGGCAACAAAGTCAGTGTTCCTGAATCCCCCTGGGATGCAACTGTGATTTTTCGTTTTAATATCACAGTTAAAGCAACATCAGCAGCATGGCTTGTCTCGTAATAAGAGCTCTGCAAAACAGTTAGGCTTAGAAGTGACTGTAAGAATATGTGCTCTTCTACCCTGTGATCTGTTTGTTATTAGGCTTTTTTTGGAACAGCTATGTGGGGCCAGAGGCATATTTCATATCAGTGTAATTAAATTGAAGTATTTTATGAAAATAAAAATAAAAATGCTGTGTGGTGACTTAAACACATTGATTATCAAAGCATACAAGCACTGAAAAGCAGCATAAAGTGAGCTGTTCAGACACTTATGTGAGTTGCCCCATGGAACTTTGTCAGGGTAACATACATAAGCAAAGACTTAAAGGCTGGGTCCGAAGTCTGAGGCATTATTGTCCTCTTGGTGGTAGATTTCAAGAATCCTCCAGCTGAAGCCAAAGAGACTTTGCTATGTGTCTAAGAACATTTGAGGCAAATGACTCAGTGCCCTTGAGGATGACGGGCTGTTGCAACAGAAGAGTTATGGTAGAGAAAATCTTCCAGGAACTGTGATCTGAGTCTGTATCTGTCCTTAATAAAATTTCTAGTTTTCTGTGTAGTTTCCCGGTGAGGACAAAACATGATAGTAGGACCTTAAGCTACCTGAAACTTACTAGCTCAGCAGGTAAAACCTTCATTGGATACAAATAACATGTACATTCAAAATGCAGTGTTCACTTTTGAAGCCTCAAAAGACTTATCAATAGTAAATCCAGTTGGAAAAGTGAAAGAGTAAGGATGTAATTAAATCTGATTGTTTCAGTATACCTGTTTTGTTCCTTTAAATAAGGACAAAAGCAGAGTAAGTCACTAAAGCAGGACAAAAGTTTTTCCCCTATCTCCACATATTTAGCTATAATCCTTTAGCCAGATATTGTGAGCGGTCACTAAGCTTACTTAAACAGTTTTGCACCTCCTGTACAGCCACAAACATTGGTATCTTGAACCCTTTTCCAGAAATGTTTTGAATTGGTAAAAACTTACGTTCTAATAGGCAATATTTGACTATTGCAAATTCCAGAGGTGTGCACAGAACCAATAAAGTTTTAGATTTTTAGAAGGTACCAAAACCTCAACACAGCAATAACGTAGTGGTGTGAATGATAGGAAACTGTTCCATAGAACTTTTGGCAGTAGTTTGTGCTCTCTGCCCTCACATTCAAGCAGTTGCCCTCCCCGTTGCAGTCTGGATTCAGGAAGGCCAACTCTTGCAGCTCACCTGGCCTCTGTACCCTCAGCAGCAACACAAGTTAACTTGTGTTAAGCAGCAACACTGATTAACTAAAATAATCAGGGAGAGGAGTGACAGGGTATCTTCTCAGTAAGAAGAGAGAAAGTAAGAGTTACCAAAACACACACTGCAGGCCTCTAAAAGAAAAGACCCTTTCCTTTTGTTCTCTGGTCAGTTCCGCGAACCAGAAGCTATGTAGGATGCACTCTCAGATGAAGTGGCTTTCTTAACCTACTCACCAAGAGGTGTGGACACAATTTCTTGCTCTCTTGAGTTTCAGCCTCTGGTGCTTTACCATCCATCTCTTTTGTCTGGAGGTCAATTTTCCCATGTATTATTTATGTTTATAATTAGGGGATTCAACTTCAATGACCAGTCTTAAAAAGCAATTCCATTTTCTGAGTTCTGAAAGAAAAGTACATTTCCAAGTATTTTCTTGTAGTTTCACGTGCTGTCTTACAATGAAAAGTAAATGAATTATATCAGTAAACACTTGAGTAGAAGTATTTTCCTTCTTTTGGTCACAACAATCCACAGACAAGGTGGATTACATTAATATAAAGTCTCCGTAAGGTATGAAACTCTTACTAACAGTATAGCAATTTCAATCAATCCTGTCTCTGAAATTGCCTAAAACTCTTACGAGTGCAAGAATGAGCAGAACTTGAGTCACTGATTTTGCAGGGCTCTCTTCCACTGAAGCTGAAAACTCCTACATGTGTAAGGTTGACAGTTTCTAAAGGAGAGATGGAATTTTAAGGATCTGAACTGTAGAAATAGGTACAAGGAAAAATTACAGTCTTAACCAAGTATAACCTTATAAAAATTGTGTAAAGTGATAACATGCAACTTCTTCACTTTAATACTAGAAAAAAATAAATTTAAGTCTACTTGTGAAAGTACTTTAGGCCAGATAATTAGTGTAAAATGTCATAAGTCACTGAAATTAAGGAGCTAATACTGAATTTTGCCCACATAAGTAAGGTGGAACAATTGCACTGAATTATCCTTGTATTGTGTACAACCTGTGGCACTTCTCTACTAGTGCTCTGGAATCTGCTGGCGTTACTGTAGTTATAAATTGGTTCTGGCTATCTTCTCAGTAAGTCACCAGTAATGTAACAAAACAAAACAAAAACAAAGTCTTCTTGCTTCTGTGATATTCTTTTACTTCTATACAGTTGTGATGGTTCGGGCCTGGCTCCCTGCCAAATGCCCAAACCCCCAGTAGCAGCCCCCCCCTTCCCCCTCCCTCTCCCTTCTTCCCCCAGGGCAAAGAACTACGCAAATTGAAAAAACTCGAAATCAAGCTAGTTATATAACAATATACATTTTATGTTATATTACAGTTATATGCAGTTAAGATGCTATATGCACAGCAAAAGGGAATCCAAACACTCCCCGAAGGGATAGGGAAAGGGGAAAAGGAAAAAAAGGAGACAAAAAAGGGGTACTGAGCAGATATACGCAATCAAACCCGAGCACTAGTAATATAACTAATAAAACAAATATCACCATGTCCCTTAGAAAAGCGGGATTGGCAGACACGGCCAGCACTCCCCAAGCCTCCACGTGGCAGGTCAGTGGATGCTGCAGGCCTCAGCCTTAGATAAGCGAGACCAATGCAGGGACCCACTGTTCCAGAACCTCGCCGGAAGAGATCGAAGGCCTCTCCTGCCTTCTTATTTATACCCCAATTTACGTAAAAATCGTATGGAATACCGGGAACACTGCCTCTTCCTTGATTACAAACTGATCACCCAGGAAGGCCTAGATTAAAACCACCACAACAGTCTAAAAGTTTCATAGAAGAACTTCCTCTGAAGATTTAAATAATTTTTCTTATCACTAACCTAGTTTCTCAATATATGGACTCATTTTACTGTTAAGCAGGATCATTCTAAGGCACAGTTTTAGTATGCTTGGTTTACTGATGCTTTTGTGAACACAAAACAGTCTCATGTCTTTGTTCTGAGGAGAACCATAGGTCTCATGTAGTCAGTGACAGTTCTTGGGTTAGGTCAAAACTTGTCTTAAAGGTGCCTGACTTGGCCCTATATGACACTGGTCCAGGACTTGGATGCTGCTTGAGAAAGTTCATATAAGGCAGAGTAATGTGTCAAAATCTTTGGTCAAGGTGAATTTCCTCCTCTTGGTAGGTTAAAAATAAAAGTATTTGCCAGACAAGGACTAAGGCACATGTATTCACTGCTGTTGAGAGCTATGATGAAATTCCTATTGACTTTCCGTGGCACCTACTGCATCCTTAGTCAGTTGCCCAATGATTTCTCTCATCCCCAATGAAATACTTTGGTACAAAAATACAATCTCCATACAACTATTGTTTTCATTCAATAAAGCATTCTCATAATTGGAGGATGGGCAAATGGGTGACAGTGAACAATAGTGAACATTTCCCAAATATCAGTGTGGACTGACATCACCTCAGGCTTGTAAAAATATGTTTTTCCTCCAAAGTCCCAACCTTTTCTCAAAAGATAAAGACTCATTTATTTATTTAATTATTTATATTTTGTCCATGATACATCTGTAAATGGCACAGCAGCATGAAAAGTAGAGTGGAGCAAACGCTGACTGGTATGATATTATTCTGAGATGCTTTTAGGAGGATTATGTGAGTGCTTCTGTATCTTTGGGAGTCAGAAGAGCAACTTGAAGTGGATGTTTAACAATGAGCTACCTTTGACTCTAAGGCACAAAAAAGGAATGAGACTTAATTACCTTAGAGATAAAGAAAGACCTGGATTAAATTTGAGTTTTTCATCATCTTGCCATTTTTAACAGAGTTGAGTGGTGGGGGAGTGAGGCAGAAGACATCTGAAATATTTACAGAGTTTGGGAATAGCAAAGGGAGTAAGATAGGATAGAAGGTTAATGCCATCTTTAATATGGAAAAACTACTCTCTCCTTGTGACATATGCCTTTGGGATAATTTTGATAAATGCATGAGTGTGATCAAAATGTCAGCCAGACTTTCATTAGTTTCCATCTCCCCCTTGAATCTCTTCTGCAGTCCAAAAGTTGCTTGCAGGAGTCTAGAAGTAGAGATTATCCAGGTTATACAGCTACAAGGACAATTTTTGGAAAGGGGCAAAAGAAATTTCACTAGTAGTTCCCCTTCATCCCTGTAACACTAATGAGAAGTGTGAAGCTCCCACTGTGTGCATGTCTGTATTCTCTGACACCCATCTTGGGGTCATGCTACACAGGATGCATCTTGTTGCATTAACCTAATGACTTCAGGGCTTGGCAAAGCTGAACTTTTGGCTAGGAAAAAAAGGGATACTTTGGGTTTTTTAACACCATAACTGTAAATAATGCCTCTAACTTTGCTTCTCACTGTTCCTAGTTAAGAATCCTGCTGTTTTATTCCATTCCACAACATGATAGCATAAGGATATTTAAGGATACTTTTAAGCATTAGGTGAGATACAGTAAGAAGAAAGCTTACACAGGATCTTTGCAGAGAGCCCTTAGTGGTCCTTAACTGACAGTCTTCAAATGTTAGGGAGCTTTGCCTCCTGAGAGCAAACAGCCTCTTAATTCTTTGGCCTATAAGGTCCCTCTGCATTTTACTCTGCAAAATTACCTGCCTTGTTTGGACAGGATTAACTCATCATATACTAATTTTGTTGAACTCTGGGGCTATACTTGAGGGACATCAGAAAGAACAAGAAAAAACCTTTAAAGTAGGCTCCTTGTTAATACCATAGCAGTGGGATTGGGTTGCCATCTGCTTTCTGAACACTGATAGGTCACATTGACCTTGGTGGGACATCTGAGAAGACATCCCTATTGCTCTCCTCTGTATCTGCATTGGAAGCTTAAGAAGGAGCTGGTACCAGATAAACAAATAATCTTAAGGCTTTTGTTCAAAGCTCCGTAATATTTATGGTGTCAAATTCCTGAGGCTGCCTTATCACAGACGTGCAACCGCTTACTGAAAAATAAGGATCTCCTGATGTTTTTCCTATTCTAGATCCTGGTCTCCCCTCAAAACCTACATGGCAAAAATCAGCATTAACATGTCAGTGGAGCAGTGAAACACACTTGGAACTGCCTAACAGCTGCCCCCAGGTATCACTGAGGACTGCATGACCGCTTTTTTAAAATTGTGTTTACTAGTAATAATAATTATTATATTGATTATTATAGTGCTACTTGTTAGTATTTTGCATAACAGGTCAGCTGGCACCTGCCTCAATGAGCTCACTGTATCAGTTACATGTCAGAGCAACTTTTGAAACAAAATTTGGATTCTCCTCACAATAGAGAGGTTCTGGGTGTACCCAACACAGTTCGCTGGGGCACAGAGGAAAGCACAAAGAAATTACAGGAGAAAAAGAAATGGACAAGATACCTGAGAAAGAACATAGAAGCTGAGTTCACTGCATGGAGCAAAGTTTTGGTATTACTGATGATGGATAAGAAGATAAAAAGCTTAGAAAAAATTATGGCAATGAATCCCGGAGCAAAGTGCAGAAGAGGGGGCCAAATATAAGCACAGTGTTAGTAGTGAAAGTGACCAAAACACAGTGGAATAGTAGTCTCTGAAGGAAACTGAGAAATGAGAGGAATGAAAAGAAGAAATTGTATATTGAGAAAAACATAGTCAGTACCTGCATGTATCTTCATCTATCAAAAAAAGAATCATACCTTTTCCTTATCCATCTGCACACAAAAGCCAACAGTCCAAACCAG
Source organism: Empidonax traillii (assembly GCF_003031625.1). Taxonomy (NCBI): domain Eukaryota; kingdom Metazoa; phylum Chordata; class Aves; order Passeriformes; family Tyrannidae; genus Empidonax; species Empidonax traillii. The sequence goes on from NW_020955221.1 coordinate 2,372,944, forward strand.
GATTTCTGTCAGCATAGTTATTGTATACAAGAAGAATGAGTAGCTGGGAGAGTGGGATGAGAGAGTTAGAGTACATTAGAACAAGAATATAGAATGAACTTCTAAAGCCTGGGATCATGTATTTCTCACAATAAAGCAAACAAGGCAACTGGCAGAGTTCTACAGGGAAAATGACATCACTGCAGATTTTTAGGGATAATCATTTAACTGGATTAGCCCCAAAGTGCTGTGTCTAAAATCAGCATCCCCGTCTCTTTATGTACTCCAGATGAAACACATTAGCAGAAATATGGCAAGGGACATTCACAATGCACTGTTCTACATTATCAGCATTTTTTACAAATCTGCAATTAGTCTAAAGGGCCTGGGTAAATTAGGCCTCTTGATAAATGAAGCACCTAGACAGGTCTCAGATTTATTGGATCTAGCTGTCCTGCTGTCCAGAGCCTGTCGGCTAGGCTGTGAAACAGAGATGGTACAGTGGGAAAGGCTATGAAGCCAACATAACTGTGAACTGCTGAGCAAATAGTGGAAAGCCCTGACCAGGTTTGTTGACTGATTATCTTTGAAAGTTTCTGCCAGAAATAATGTAAGTTTAGGAATAATGCAATGAGTGAGTAAGTTAAGAAATCCTCTGCTATTGTAGTGACAGGGATACTTAGTGCCTGAGACACAGATGAACACATACATATATTTAGAGAGAATGAGAGAGAGGAGAGAGAGAGAGGAACACCTGATGAAAGAAAAGTAAGTATTTTTGTACTGCACAAAGTCTGGAGAAAAGAAGATGCAATGTTATTAACTCTTCTCATTCCCCTGACCCTAAACAGATTTATTTGAGAGGTGAATATTCATACTCCTGAAGGAAAGGTTGTTACGGAGTAATTTTAAAGAAAGCAGTATACTATAATAGGGCATCTTTGTTACAAACATCTATTAACTTTCACGCACAGCCCTGCTTCTAGCTATTTTAATACCACCCCACAGCTAACCAGCATACACTGAACTTGCTGTCACCTTGGAGAGAAAAATGTTATAGAGAAGGGAAGCAGGTATAGGCACTGTCCAGATCATTCTTGTTTATATCTTGAGATCATTTGCAGTGATTTCCATCTATAGTGTGGTGACATCTGCCAACTCCTCTGCTCCTCCACTGTTGCTCTTGCTAAACTCAGCTGAACAAGCCAGTTAGAATTTTCCAGCAGATGTTCGGATGTTTCTCTTCTCCCACTCTTCTTTGCTTTCTGTTTTTAAAAGCCCTGTAGGAACCCAAGTTTGCAACTGTCCCTAGCTTCTCAGAAACAGAGCATATCCAAAGTTATTGCAGTGCTCAGATCAGCAGAGCTAGTAATTGAACTGTATATTGGTTGTGAGAAAGAGAAAAGAGGAAGTCAAAAGAAGGAACTAAAATAGCTGGACCCATTTGTTTCTGAAGGAGGAGCAGCGGGCTGCCACTCCTGTCTGACTGCTTCTCTGCCCCTGTTCGCTCAGTGTTCTTTAGTAAACCCACATTGATTTCCCTGTCGATAGTGTTCCCTCCAATCACAAAGAAACCGTCAGTGCCAAACAAATGGCCAGTGTTTTCCTGCAGCACACTTAGCTCATCCACCTTGAAAAAGCTTACTTTGCTGCTGCATCTCTCCTTTCAAATGAATACACTCTGTGATCTTAGAAGAAAGAAAGAAATCTCCTGTGCCTAGCAGGGACCCAAATTCACCCTGGAAGTGCACAGTGTATCCAATTACACTGCAGTTTGATCCTGCTACTTTTCAAGACCCTCTAAATTATGGAATTAAAATGGTTTAGTGGAAAAAAGGACTTGTGACACTATCACTGTTAAGAATTTAGAATGTACCTTCTCATATATTAAATAAGGCTCTTTGAATATCATCAAAGAGATTTAAGAATTTTTATTCCTTTTTAAAGCTGTTTTAAAACTGATTAGACTTTTTAGAATAGGCTTCATCTTATGTCTGTCTGTTGCTCTCTATCTTTCCCACTCCCCTTTCTCCAAGGTCTTCCCTCCTGGTGATTAATCAAATTTTTCTTTGTTAACATAGGGCACTTCTGCCAAACTATTATCATTTTGCTAAAGACAATCAGGCAGCCCAACACCGAGACCTGGCACTGTTTTGTGTTAAGGTCTCCTAAACACTGTAGATGTAAAAGACTAGGGAGAATTAGCACTTTCCCAACCACTTACTCTTTCCAGCAGCAACAAAAGTGCCTGACATTACTCGTATAGAAATGAAAAAAAAACACCAAAAAAGAGGGGGGAAAACACAAGGGGAAGCTAAAAGTTCTGGTGTCCTGGGCACTTGAAAAGCATAAAGGACCCTCCTTGGGAAATGTCGATTCATCAGTGGGGAAGTGAGGCCAGGTGTTTGTCTATTTGTCTATGCATGAATGTGCATTTATCTGTATTGAGGCTGAGGGCATCTGCATCCAAGCAGCCTAGCCTATGCAGTGACACCTTGAAAATGTTGACATTCACCATTTGAAAGTAATTAGCAAGGCTGTTGTCTTTTAAGTATTCCCTATGTTGAAAATACTTACAATAATAATCACTAATTTCTTTCAAATGGCAAACTGGAACCACTCCATCTGGGTGGTGATCCACAAGTGCATGTATACATGTGTAGATATGACTCTAACATACAACACACAGCTATGCCTGCCAGCAACAGAGACCTTCTACATATGTTATTCCTGTCCAGGAAGGAAAATAAGAGGTAAGGTGACTTACAAAGGGCGGAAGAGAGAGAAAAACTGACAGGCTATCCTGTAGTATTTAAAGGGGAGAAAGCACAGTCTTGTGGTTCAGGCACAGAACTGCATTTGGCCAGCTCTGAGCACGGGGAGCAGTCCTGCCAGAGCAAGTCCCTGGCTGAGGACAGCCTGGCTGTCAAGGACATTCACCAACACACTGGGGCCCTGACAGAGGGTTTTTTGGCAGTCTCAGTCATGATCAGGAGGAGAGATGAAGAGATGCCTGATTCTTTCTAAACTGTAGGATATGAAGTTGGGCAATTAAAAAATAGTGTCCAAAGTTAGTAGGTACTTCTTAACTGTCTAGCTGATGACCTTTATCCACCAGTGAGGACCTCCTGAGGCTAGCACTGAGGCTCTATTCATAAATGCTTATAAAATATATTGACATCCTCAGCTGCTCTGATCCAAGTAGCAAAATGTTCTTGCTCCATGAGGGATGGGTCGCTAACAAGCCTAAATCTCTTCTCACACCAGTCAGAAGCAACACCAAAATAGTCACTGTAAGCCATGCTGCTGTCAAACTGGAATGAGTGAGGGAAAAATCTTCCCTGATTCTGCTTGTCAGTTTACAGCTAAGTTGGAAAGCACATACTTGGCCCTAATTGAGCAGTTTTAAATGAAACAGAAGTTTGGTTCAGCTTATTTAAAACCTACAGTAAAAATTAACCTAGCCCACACTGACGGTACTAATCAAGTAAAGTCCTTTGGGACTGTAAAGCTACAGATGAAAATAAAAAATCGTCCTTCCAGTGAGAATGGTATAACCCTTACTGAAGCATCAGAAGCTGAGATCAGAGCTCGCCCTCAGGACTAGGGCTCCAAAAAATGCACAGCCCTTGCACAATTCTTTCACCGCTCTGTAAAAGCCAGGGCAAGATCTGCTTCTGCAGTCTGTGGAATCTGTGTTAGGCCAAAAAACGAGTACTTTAGAAAATCATCCTAACATGTGTGAATAATAATTGGAAGACAGATTGGGGATGGTTCTCCAGTACAATGTCTCACTTCAGGGAGACTTGCGGTTTCCTGCAGTGCAAGAGCACGTGGGAGGTCCATCAACTCCTGGAAGACACATCCTGGGAGACTCTAGCTCGCTTTGGTTTGGCAGGAGAGGAGGAGGCCATGGGCCCTCTTGGTTGTTGGAGCTGATGCTGAGTGGATCAGTACAGCGCTCTGCTGAACCTTGGGGCTGCACCATGCAGGTAGCCCTTGTCATGCAGAAATCTGGGAGGAAGGCACTGAGGAACACCTCTGCTTGGCAGTGTGCTCTCAAGCAGGGGCACTGGTAGCCTCTGCCTGCAGAAGGAAGCTGGGGTACACATGCCCACTGCCACCCTGAGTGAGGCACAGCTCTGGCATGTACTCACAGGGAGTCTTTGGGTAGATGAGTAGAGGATGAGCAGCCCTTCAGCATGTGAATACTCCGAGGCCTCAACTTGAGTTAGAGGAGGTTTAGTTTAGATATCAGGGAAAATTTCTCTGCTGAAATTGTGGTTGGGCATTGGCACAGACTGCCTAGGGAAGTGTGGAACAACATCCCCAAGTGTTCAAAAGGTATGTGACGCTTGGAGAAATAGTTTAGCAGTGAACATGGCAGTGTTAAGTTATTGGTAGAATGCAATGATCTCAGACGTCTTTTGCAACCTTGACAATTCTATGATTATATGATTCTACTGATTTCCAGCTGTGTTTGAGATGTAAATTCTGAAGAAAAAGGTGCTTAGCGTGACATATGACTAACTTTTTTGTTACTGGGGAATCCTTAGAAAGAGTAAAGTGACAGCTTGTGGTTTCCTCTGAGGCACAGATAAAACAGGCATCTGAACTTGTCACTGTCCCTATAAAATGCTGTTGCCTCCTTCTTGGTCTCTCTGCATATTTGCTGGCATTCTCCTAAGACACCAGTACTGACAGAGGTTTTGTGTCTCCCCCATTCAAAGCACTGTAAAACATGACCGAACAGGGAATATCTAAGGCCGTTAAACATGCTTTAAAAGTTCTTAATTTGTTGTATCATGATAACTGCACTTTAATAAAAGCAATCTGTGGTCTTAATAGCCATACAATAAACTGTTATTTATATGAGTCAACATGCCTGGCTGAGCCTTCCAGGTGTGCCCCAGACTTTGAATCATTGGAGCAATCCAGTGGGAGGATGTTGTCTGACAGAACCCAAACAAGGCTTATAAACAGGTGCCATTTTGCCTAGTCTCATCTAGGGGTATGCTGGCTATATTAAGCACCTGGCACAACATGGCACTTTCAGTGCTTTGATTTATTTCAGTATTACATTTAATTGTTTCCTTCTTGCCGAAGCTTTAACATGCAATGCTTGTAAATATAACCTGCACCCTCCATATGGCATGCTGGTTTTCCATTTTCAAATGCAATCGTCCTGGAATAATGACTGTGGTATAACTCAATTTGAGTTCTGCTGCTGGGGACTTTATTACATAATGCTTTCTAATTGACCCTCATAGTTTAATAAGACAGAACATTTCGCCAGAACATTGACAAAAGTTATTAATTTTCACTTCAGCAGAGACCAGTGTCCCAATTAAATCCCATGATAATGCCTGACTGACTGACCGACCTCATTATGGCTAATGCTTATTAGTCCTGCAGAGAGGATAACATCACACACTGTTAAAATGCCCAAATGAGCACATACAACTATTCAGCATGATTATAATTTACATACATGACTAATTTTACTCCACCAGTCCTTGTCTGGTGAAACTAATACTGTAAACTCCTGTCACACAACAAGATAGCCACTGAGAATTTCTAACCTATCATAAATACAGACCTGAAGTGTTTTAAAAGAAAGCAACTGCCAGTTAAACCCTTTCTGCCTTCTTGAAAAAATGTTGTAATTCAGTGGTATTGTGCCTTTGCCTGTTTGTTTTTGAAAAGTAATTATTTCATCTTCCTTACTGAACTACAATAATGGCTTAGATCAAATCTTTCTGCAAGCATTTTTACATGCCTTGCAGTTTAACTGTTCTTCCTTATCCAGGGATGTGTTTTTATATTTTCTTAGATTTTAAAATGTAGGGTAGGTGGCAATTTTGCATTTCATCAGAACCCCTCCCTCTGTTTTTTTTAACAGTCCCTTTCCAGGAAAACACTGAAGCCAAAATCCCTTATTAATACATTATATATAACAGAAAGCACATGTTTAAAAATGTCACCTGTTTTGACAGAGCCCTTCTGAAAGGTGAGCCAGAATGGCTGTATTTTTCATACACTTTAAATAAGATGTAGGGTAAGGGAGTATGGTGAAAGGAGTTCTTACACCCTTTCACTATGGTTTTAAATTATTGCAGATACACAGATTTCACCATAAGAAGTATGTACCAATACTCCATCCTCAAGATTTTCCATGGGTTTATTGCATCCTTTTCCCACAGGATTGTACATTTGACAGAGAACAACAGGGAAACAGCCTGTCTCACAGGCTTTGGTTTGTTCAGGGGCAGGGCAGTTTGATGTTTCAGAAGAAAAATCTACAAGACACAACAAGGCTCATAGATGTTGGTAGATAAAGATAAATAGCAACACCCACTATCACACACACATATGCAGCCTCACCACGGCCAGGTGATGGCCTAGATTTTCAGGTTAACTTTTTCAGACACACCCCAACAACACCACACTCTATGTCCTATTGCCTTCCAGTAGGATTTATCCCATAATAGTGTGGACTCTGAAAAGAGAACTTAAGAGACTGGTGGACATAGACTTAGGGGTCATTCATCTTCAAAATGATCATAAGAGCACAGCCAACGTCAGCCACAGAAGTCACTACCACTGCATAAATGCTGGATGCATGAGAAAGACTGCCATGGAGCAGTCCCTTTCCTCATACCAGTCCCTTCAGACGTATCACTTTTTCATTCATAAATCCCTTAACTTGTGAGACTGGGTAGAGTCTTTCAGCCTCAAATGTGTTTTCAACCACATTTTCTTCTTTCATTGCTTCCAGTCACATGCCTTACACTGATGTCTTCAATATACCTCTCCCTCAATCCCCATCTTAATCACATTTCAGCTTCTGCCATTGCACCTTGGAAAGGAATATAGCTGACACTGGCTACAAAAATGAAATGCTAACACAGCAGAAAATTAACTCTCAGACATATACAATAGATGTTGCATGGTTACAACTGAGCAAAGAATTTGGCCCAGCATGTTTGTAAATAAAACCTGGAAAGTGCTGAGAGATGCTAATTAAGTTTATAGCTTATTCTTGATTTGGAAACAAGTATTTGTCTTTTGCCATTTAACTGTCATGTTTAATTTCCAGTATTGTGTTATGTTCACTATAAAGGTGATGAGACATGGTATAGTATGATACTTCACAATGTAAAATAAACCAAGTAATTGTGAATGCATCAAAGAAACATCTGATCACACTATGCATTATATAAACAACTACTCAAAGCAGAAATTAAGATACTGTAAACCAGATCTTTGATCCTGGTACAAATATACAAATATACTCCATAATCTATTTTGACGCTGCTTTTGATTGTTGTTTTCAAGGCTTAGAGGGAAGGGAGGAAGGAAGAAAGGGAGAAAGGAGAAAAGAAGGGAGGAAGGAATGAAGGGAGGGAGGGAGGAAAGGGGGAGAGGGAGGAGAGCGGGGAGGGAGAGAGAAAAAATGAAATGCACCAACCTGCCGGCTTGAGTCTGGAATTTGTTAAAAACCCTTCATTTAAGCTGCTGATGTGTATAACAATCAGCATTGAACCTGTCTGTCAGGGAGATCTTAGAATACCCAAAACAAAAATGGCCACACGGCTGCTATCTAGACAACTGAAGGATCACAGGGTGTGTTTGCGATCACATTTTTTTAACTGAGCCTTCTTAGGAAGAGAAATTCAGGGGATTGAAACTCCTTGCGGTTCCGCATGCAAATACCTTTTTTTGTCTTGCTATTTTTGCTCCTAGTAATCCTTAAAAAATTGTTCACAAAGTTATCAACCATAGTTTAGGCATGGGAGAACAACACAAAATCAGTACAGGTAAAAGGTTGAAAGGGACTGTCTGGAAGCTACATACAGTGAGGAACAGAAACAACTATAGTGCTGAGTTCAAGCTAGCAGGGAGAAGAGTCCAAAGATATATCTATGAAAATAGTGTTATGCACACAAGAGCAGAAGGGAATAAAGTAGCAAGATAGGTGAGCAGGTGCAAAATAGAGAAATAGCTAATAAAAGGCTGTAGGTAATGGGAGGAAAAACATGTGAAAAATGAAAGTTTGTGGACAGTCATCAGGCAAAGGTCTTGCATGATCACTTGGTTGCTTTAGATAATACTGGGGCAGACAAGTAAAGCAGGTCATGAGTTCAGCAAGGTTAGCAAAAGGAAAAAAGGAAAGGGGGAAATAGTATGAGAAGAAGTTTGTTCTTTTTTAACAACTCAAAAGTCAAAATGCTACACTGTGGAAGAAAGTGAAAAGCAAGTCAAGGACTTTGTAATAGAAAACTTCTTCATCTGGGGTAAGTCACAAGTTGCCCTCCAGTCAGTTCATGGTGAAAGCCATGTAGACAGAACGTGGCTCTTAGTAACAATAGGAACTCAGAAAGGAACAGTTTTGTCCATTTATTTTAGAACAATAAAGAAGAGCAGAAAGGTCACAAACCAGTCATGGGAGTTGAACCTAAATAAACTGCTACCATATTAGTTCACTCTTGACCTTAAGGAATGCTTTCAGCACTCCTAGAAATGTTTTCTCTCTTCTTCTTGTCACTCACACAGCCTTTATCTAACACCTATTCTGAGAAAACAACTTGCTGCTTTCAATTATACTGTATGGACTGGCACACAAGCTTTACACCTCAGTGTGCTTTCTTCTCCTACTCTTCCCTCACCTCTGCAAGCACTTCCTATACATTAAGTCATGGGATGCATCTTTTGAGTTGAATACCCTCTGTGAAGACTGCAGCTCCTTTTAAAGACACGTGATTGGAGACTACTGCAAGAAGTGCTACTATCTGAACCTGGTTTTGCACTGGTGGATGGAAACAGTTTCACTTGGACATCACCTGAACTGCTAGCAAGAGTGTAAAGAGCAGAAAATAGGGATGGTGGGTGTCACTGTTAAGCAGTATGTCCCATTTGGGGATGGAGAAGGAAGAGGAGGAAAGAACTACCTTGAGTTTGAACACTGACTATGCAAGAATTCTGTCTACATATCACTGGAATTAAAAAATGGAATAATGATGAAAATCAGTACTTCCTTCCAAAAATATTTGCACTGTGAAATTAGAAAAGGACCTCCTATAATAGAAAAATAGTCTCTGTCCAGTCACCTTTGGTGTGGAAAATGGTACATACTGATAGTAATGCAATGCTACAGTTCAAGCAGAGATTAATCTATCCCTTCGAAACTGTATGGGAAGTCTGGGCAGTCAGAAAGTAATCATTCCATTTGGAGCTGGTCCAGAATGCAACGGTTAATGCACCCATTCTTGCAAAATATATTGTAAGACCTTTAATGAGCACAGAAGTCAGTATCAAATCTTGGAAAGATCTCCTGACATCATTCTGGGCTGTGGTTCAGCACAGCCTAGGAATGAGGGAAGGGAGAGAAAAGAGGAAAATGCCACTTACAGTATTGAGTTGCCAACACCTAATAAAGAACAAGGAAATGAAAAACTAATCAGAAGTGAAGACAGGATACGTAAAAGATTTTAAAAATCAAGTCCAGAATGCACTATGGAAAGGACTGAATAGAAGAAATAAACCAAAATAAGAAAACAAAACCTGAAGAATACAAAATAGATAAAGATTAATAAGGCTTAAAAAAACTCAACCAACCAACCAACCAACCCAACAAACAAACAAAAAACCCAATTCCCCACAAATAACAACCAACAAACAAAAGCCAAAACCTCACCAAAAACAACCAACAAGCAAACAAACAAACAAGCAGACAAACAACAACAGAACATAAGAAACATAGAGGTGGATAAAAACAGACGTTTGGCCTCCAGATGTAGAAGGAGTAATTTATTGATGGAAGAAGACTTCACTGTGGAAAGGAAAAAAAAAGAAAAAAAAAAGAAAAAAAAAAAAGAGAAAGAAATTAAATTAATTTTCCCCCTCTCTGTTCACAAAGGAAGACGGGAGACAAATGCCAGGAACAGACATAAATTTCCCAGGGGTAGAAGACAAAATTGAAGAAAATCAGGACCATGTCAGACCAGATGATTGAGAAATTAGAACTTCTGAAGTCTGACAAACCTTTACAGTCAGCTTAGTTCCAGCAAAGAACTGTGAATGAAGGAGAGGGTAAAGAAATGAAGGAGATCTTTAGCATGCACCTTTATACAGCAAACTTGGGCGAAAATGGTTCACAAAAAGTTCAGGAACTGTTGGACCATACATCTCAGAAACTCTAGTAACAGTGTTTGATCTTGACTGTGACTCTACTCTAGAGAGGCAGAAAGCAAGAGAACATTCGAAGGTTTTCTTCACCATCTGCCTGTTTGCTGACTTTTATGTACCTGGCACTCAGGATCTGCTGGCAGCCATTTCATTGTGTGGGTCCAGTGACAAGGTGGGCCAGTGACTACATTTACGGTGTCAGGAAGAACTATGTTCCTTCTACCCTTTAAATCAACATTGTAAATGTGTCAACATCACTCATAAGGAGCATTAGAAAGTGTTATTTTAAAGTGTTTAGAAAGTAACTTGGATTTTTTCCATTTGAGCTTTGAATAAGAAAGGGCTTTCTACTACCTGGGGTTCCTGTGAGAGGCATCCAGCCATCACAATGAAAAAATACATATTGGAAAATATACAGCAAAGCCAGAACCAGTGGAGACAAGTATATCTGCCATGGGTGCATCTAGGTCAAATTCAGCAGTGAAATAGTGGCCAAACCTTCCTAGAAAATGGCTGTAAAGGGATACCTTTCATTTCATATTTTGACATCTAGTATTTTTAACATTCTGTGTTGAAGGAAAAGAAAGCTGTGGTACAGTCTGTGTGACTGAGATGGTGTCAGATTAAAAGAGGAGATGAAGCAAATTAGAGCATGCTAGAAGTTAGATTACCCACAACTTCTGAAACACTCCAGTTATTTGTTTGGCTGCTGCTTATGTCACCAGTGTGTTTGCTCTAGGATGCAACTGTCACAAAGACTTGCACACAAAAATCCCAAGTTCGAGTTAATGGGACTGACATGCTGCAAGAGACTGGATAATTAATACCAGGGATTGGGGTAGAGCAGGAATGGACTACTATCCTCATTTGTTTAGTCCTGCTCATTTATTACCCATTGTATGAAACAGCTGTAATTCTTTAGCTACATATAAATGCGAATTCTGCTGATTAACAGCACAGTGGCTCACACCACTGACTGTTGCTCTGTGTCTTGGTCTGCAAGGTCTGCCTCAGATACCATCCTAAGGAATAGATGCTGTTCATGGCTTTGCTTGGGGGTAAGGAAAAGTTCCAACATTACAGTTTGAGTAGCTCTGAAGTTTCCACTTTGCCAGGGCACTCAAAATTCCTTGTATTACAAAATTTCAGTAAATTCTTTAAGCATACCTTTTTTTTTTTTTTTTTTTTTTTTTTTTTTTTTTTTTTTTTTTTTTTTTTTTTTTTTTTTTTTTTTTTTTTTTAGTGTAAAAGACAATAAAATACAGGTTGTTTATAGGAGTAGAAAGTCTCATGCAGTAGGTTCCCACTGTATTTACTAGAGCCTTTTTAATTTTTTCTCATTTCAGTAGAGTTGTTATGAAATGTCTACAACTCATTAGAATAGCAGTGCCAAAGTGTTTAACAAAATCTCTCTAAGACCAAGTTTTTCTAACCTGGATTATTATGCAGGACTTCCATCTTGCACAAATAAGCAGTTGCCTGCACAGCACCCAAACTTCCTTTTGTAAATTTGCAAATAGCCAGCGAGCTTCTCTGTATGCACATTACCTATGCATGCAAATAAGTCTTTTGAGAATAGCTTCATTTTCATTTCTGTGTGCATATATATGCAAGAACAGTCAGATTCTTGCTCACATTATCTATAGAAGATTGATCAAACACTAGAAGTTGGGGAATTAATTTTTTTTTTCCTTTACAAACACAATGAAAGACACTGAGATTTGTGTATATTACTGTATATCACTTTCACTGGAAGCAGGATGCTTCAAAAGGAACTGCTGCCAACAGGACAACAAAGCTCATGATGTTAACCTTTGCCCTGTAGTCTGTAAGTCAAAATTACATAGTTCCAAAGTTGTTTGCAAGCAGCCATTCAATACAACACATTCTTTCAAGGAATTTCTTTGCAAATATAATTATAATGTGCAAAACCCAGTGAAACAAAACAGTCATGTATGTCATGTTGTTTGAAGGTTAAAACCAAAGGTCACTTTCAATTTCAGTTTCCTGGGGTTGAGTTTTGCTGTCTCACATAATAAAAATTGTGCTTTGCAGAGGAAAGTTTGTAATAAATAAATTTAGAAGGAAGTTTAATTGGTAGTTCCTGGGATTAACAGTATAAATGTGAAGACAAGAGTACTTATACAGTGCACAGACTTGATACGATTGTAATAGCGGCTGCACAGAAGGGGAAGGTTATTGTTACTTTCAGCTATGGTAGGAAAGTCTCTGTTACCCCAGAAAAGATTCAAGGGTGCTGTGCACAAAAAGATTGCTTTAGCTATTAGCAAATCTTTGGAACTGGTAAACGTTTTTGTGACACTTATTTTTTTCTTTGAAGTGATGACTTAAGGCTCATTATGTACTGGTACTTAAAAGTAGATGAATGTTGTAGGCAGATTTTTCACCCATCGCATTTAAAAGTGGGTTGCATGCATTGCGTTGCATGATCAGAAAGCCCAGTGCTGGTAAGGACCCTCAATTGCTGCCTGTATTTTTATTACTTGATTATCATCAGAGCTGAGTGGAGCCTGGTGTCTCTTCTAAAGAACAGCAGCTCTAAAAGTGCACCACATCCCTCATGATGACGCAGACAGTGAATGCCTATTGCCAAAGCCCCTGGTGGTCTAGACGGTAAAGGTGCTGCGCTGTCACCGCAGAGACCCGGGTTCGATTCCCGGTCAGGGCCCCTCCCCAGGCAGATGGAGCTCGTTAGCCCTGTAAGACAATCCATCTACGTCCTGAGGACCTCGCTGCCACCGTCCAAGCTCACTTGGCCCCGGCAGATGAACCTCAGGATTAAAGGGTGGGCTCAGTTCCGCACACACTGTGTCTCACCTAAAAAATCCAATGCGCAGGCTGGAAGGTGTAAAGGCCTTCCCTGGTTCTTCGTTCGCGAAGACTGGCCATTATTATATTGCCGAAGCAACGTTGGGAAGGAGGACACAAAACACTGGGGGTTTTTTTGTACCTTTGGTGTCAATGAGCAGATTGTGCTGCTCTGTGATGTTAATCTAATTTGAGAAAATGGATTGTTCAAAACGTCATTGCTTTTAGTGCTGTAAGCATAAATGTGCTATATTCTCAAAATGCAATTTGCAAGAACTTTGGTTTGTGTGTTTAAAATTGTGCAAGATTTGCAATAAAGTGCACAGAGAGTTGTTTTGCAGTTGTTCCAGTGCCAGAGGGACTGAAAAAAAAAGTATTCTCCAAATCCTAAATTTGAACACTGTCTTTCAATAAAAATTAAAAATTGGTAGTATTTTTCTATGCTTTTTTTAATTTCCAAAAAATAATTTGCAAAAGCTTTGCTGGTGGTAAACAGTAGATTGAATTTTATTCTTCGGAGAAATAAAAACTGTTCAAATTCTGATTTTTTTTCTTCACAAATTGCTACTACAGATTTCATTTTCTATATGTATTTCATTTTTCACAGTGTCTGTTGACTAGATCTGGATTTTTGTAAAGTTTTATGCAAAATTTTTGCATATCTCACCCTCTCATTAAATGTAACACATGCCTAGTTAGCACTGGAATAAAAAGTGCTCAAATACCAAAGAAGCTGTGGTATTTCTGGCCACAAGTTCAGCTATGAAGTCTATGAAATCTTACAGGGAAACCTATTCCAGCTAAATATCCAGCCCAGACTCAACAGATGTGGATGGTTCAAATAAGCATCTGGACTTTTGATGTTTGCATAAAACCAAATGCTGGTTTCTTGAGGTTCCCCAGATCTAGACACCTCTCAGTACCTATTGACAAATTCTGATCGAAATCTGAACCAACAGTTGTGACTGACCAGTACCAACTATCTGAACAAACCATGGACAGAAACCACCTCTGTCCTAAAATCTTTTCAACTCACAACAGAAGTCTGGCACTTCTGCTACATCTCTGATTGCTATCAGGGGTAACACTTCAGCTGGGGCAGATGACCACTACACCATTGCCTTCCTAGCATTTCTGGATTGCTTTGAAGTGAATTTATTGCTTACTGAATAAAAGCATCCCCACAAACAAATTTTGGGAGGAAAAAAAGAAATAAAAAAGAGAACTCTTTAGTTGTATTACCAAGCTCTGGATTCAATTAATTTGCAAGAGTTGAGAAAAGCCCTTTTCTTTTTTAAACCAGACGTTTATTTTTAACAAGGGATGAAATCATTGGAGAACAAAAACTGAGACATCTGTTGTTTTATATCTGTTTATTGTAAGTGCTTAAATGTGAGTTTGGTTTCACACAGTTTTGACATTGTTGCTTCATTAATAATGATTACGTAATTGCAACCACAAAACAAGCTGTAAGGCTGTAACATTTTCATTACTTATTAGCAAAGAACTCAAAACAAAAGATAGGATCAGGAAGGAGGTAGCAAAGATTTTTGTGTTGAAACTGGTTCATATATAGAATTTCATAGCAGCTGTGGTCTGGATCAAGCTGGTAAAAATAATTAATAGACATTTTTTTAAGGAATTTTGTTTAAAAAGTGAATACACCTTTGCAGAACCGGCTTAATTCAGTGAAGTTTTGTAGAAAAAATGGTAAAAGGAACTATTTTGCTCACTGTTGCTGTTTGGTAAAGTTGACACACATCATGCTGTTTGAGTAAAAATATTTCTCTAATGTTTTCTGCCTCTGAATAATTTTTTCAGTTCACACATTCATACAAATATTAAGTCTAATCTGTAATTTTAAATTGAGCTCAAAATATAAAGCAGAGAATTAATTTAAGTTATTGTGGATTTTTACATTTTTGGAATACAACTCTTCTATGGTTTTTTTTATTATTATTTTAAAACTTACATAAAAATGAAATTTTACTTTTCAATTAGATTTTTTAAAAAAAACTTTCAGATTTTTCATAAATGGAAATTCAAGTTTGTTGCTAGACAAAATCTCACCCCATCATTTGGAACAGATCATTTTCTTTGTAAATTTCCCAATCAGGAAGAGAGTTGGAAAGACAAAGTGTGGTGGCATCAAGGGACATAAGTGTAAAGGAGGAAAACCTGTATCTGACAAGTAGATACATCATAGCCATGCAGGTACCAGAGACACCATTAGTAACAGACCACAGTGTTCAGTATATTTCCACAGCTCTGTTTTTGCATATATGATTAATGTGTCCCAGTTTTTTGCTAAGTATTTATACTGATACATAAATTTTCCATCCTATAGGAGCCATGCCAGTGTGGACAATTGTGGTGATACTCTGAATCAAAGTTGTAGTCACCTATGCTTTGCACATTTCAGGGTACTCAGGCCTCTGCTCTACTGACATCCCTTAAGCTGCCACCCCAAACTGACAACACATTGGGTACATAAGCTTTCCCAAGCAGCAGTAAGCCCATAGAAATGCTCAGTGTACAGCACATCTGTAATTGTGATCACAAATTTCAAACCAAATGAAAGCAAAGATGCTGTAGTGTTGTATCATCAAAACTTTGCAGGCTCAGATGGAAGGGCTATGGAGGATTGGCAGGCATTTGGAAACAGAGCTGTAATAGAGATGAATAGGGAGTCTTAAAACTGAGGACAGAGAGCAATTGACTCTGCTAATGGAAACACATGCAGTATTAAATGAAAGTGTTCCACACCTTCCTCATAAGGTGGCACTTGGGAGCCCAGTCTCGGTCCTGTAGGGTATGTTTCTAACACAGTGTGAGGGGGAAAACAGTCAAGTGATTCCAGCTCCAGTTAATGGGAGCTATGCTCCTAATCCGTGGTGCGCAGTGTAAAATATTTACCTATGCCTTTCTAGTGAGGCTACTTATGTAATTTCAAGGGAGGAAATAGCCAAGGGGAAGCTGCTTTATACCAATTAAATGGAGAAGAATTGGATGGAGGGCAATTCAATGCATTCACCCTTACAGGGAGATCTGTGTTTAAACATCTCAATGGGACATTTTTTAATGAAGAATTAAACTGCATGCCCTGTGTATGTCAGAAAGGGATAGCTAGAGCCCCCAACACTGAATTTCTCTCTCAGGAAGGAGAGAAGTGTGTAGTGTAGCTTCCTGCTGGGTGATATATTTACCTTATCAAGATGATCACAGAGAACCATGTAAGCATGAATATTCATAAATCACTTCACCTCTGGGCTATGATGGGAAAATGTTACAAGGTTAGAAGGTTTAGAAAACACCTCCAAGTATGTTGAGGCTTTTGTCAAAGTTTATCAGATTCTGTCTGATCCTGTGGAGTCTTTTTACTCTTCCTCTTGGTTTCAAACTTTTTTCCATACTCCTCCCATTCCTTCCATTCTTTATTTGCTCTTCTTCATCCCCTTCTTCAATTTACTATGAAGCTGCAGCTCCTGTCTCTACACATAAACATCTCTTGTGCAGATCTTCAATCTCAGTCCAGATTGAAGAGTCCAAATCAGAAGTTTCTGTAAGCTCTCAATAGCTGTGTAATATATCATTGTCTTAAGTACCTTTGACCCACTTTGCTAAGATACCATTTAGTTAAAGCTAGAGATGTTAACACTCTGAGGACCTAAACAAAAGACTAATGTAGATATTGGACACTTTGTGCATGCTGCATCAACAGAAACTCCCCCTTATGTTGGAAGAGGGAGTCTTGGATAACATGATTATCACCTATGATGATGTTCCTGTGCGTTCTACATCTACAGATCAGAAGTCTCAGGAGTAAATGTTGAGAAGTCCATCCCACTTACCATCAGAACCAACAAATCTTTACTATGGACACTTTGGAGTTAAAAAAAAAATAAAAATTACACAGCCATCAGTAAAGGAATAGTTACAAATTTGCATTATCACAGTTCTTAAAACAGCTTAGACTTGTGCCTGTGCTTTGGTTCAGAATTGTGTAATTGTTCTGGTTCTTTATGCACAGCCCCCCGTCGGAAACCCAGTTTAGATGCAACTTTTTCTCATGCTGGGCATAAATGAAACTCCAGCTTAGGCCGCAGCCAGACACCTTTTAGGTCCACACTTTGGCATCAGTGGAGTTGCTCTGCATTGGCAAAGGTACTGTACTGGGTCTGGCTGAGCTGGAGTTCATTTCCCCACAGTAGCCCTCACAGTGCTCTGCTTTGCATTGGTAGCTCGAAGGGTTTTGATAACACACCGGTGTTTTGGTACTGCTGAACACAGAATAAACCATGTAACATTCTTTCCTTAGTTGAAGGCAAGATCCTGGGAGGAGACCCAAGTAGGCCAGCTGAGCCAAACTGACCAAAGGGATATTCCAGACCATATGATGGCAGCTGAGATATAAAAGCTGAGGTAAGGAGCAGTGTGAGAAGTGTGAGACACTCCTGAAGAGAATGAAATGGTAGATATGAGAAGATTGCAACACATGGATGTTTGAGCATGCTTTTTATCAATTGCTCAATTCTTTGACTACTGATGCAACCCAATCTGGCTTCCATCCAAATAGAGTGAAGAAAAGAGACAGGCTTCCAGTGGAGGATGGCTTATCTTCCTTAGGTTTTTTGAAAAATAACAGAAATAATACGCTCAAAAGGCAAAATTATGAGTGATCCCAGAAGATTATGAGGAATAATAAAGATGTTGAGAGATATCTCAAGTCTTATAATTAAAAGTCTTCTGCATCCTTTAACACCAGAACATGCTGAAAGGTGAGCAGAGCTATCTTGAAGAAATCCGACAAGGAGAAAACTTCCTCCCATTGAAAATTCAAAGTATTTTTCACCTGTTCATTACCACAAATTATTTTGGTAAGCAATATTCTTCATTCTTATTCTATCCTCATAAGCTCATTCTTGCCAGTGACCAGTTTTAGCCAGCTGCCCTCTTTTAAGCTATTTGAGCAAGTGGGAAAGAGTTTTTTCCCCCTTCCTATCCACCCCCATACAGTTAGGATATATAAAGATTTGCCTTGTGACTCTCTGTTTCCATATGTGGCAGACTGCAGGACCATGAAAGATGAGGAGAGGTAAGTCAGTTCTTCAGCAAAGTTGTGGAACTAATGGTAAACAGTCTGAGAGAGCAGCGGGAGTTTCAGAGCTGACTTCCACTAGGCTTAGGCAAGAAGGGACAATAAGAAAGTCTGCAATAACTGTTATAGTCTGTAGAAAAGTCAGAGAAGAAGAGAAGTGGCATTGTTCACCTCTGGGTTCATCAAGAGCGTAAACTCTGCTGGGGATGTAGGCAACACTCCCATTTCTATCCCACCCACACTGCAGGGCTGCATTGGTGATCTTCTGATCAGAAGAAGCAATCTTTGCAATGTAGAGACCAGAAAGCTGACTTTAAGGAACACTCAGACAGACTTATCCACAGTGGCCACACCATCATCATCCTCCTGCTGAGTCAAACTCTTGTGCAAATGACACTGCCCCCCTGGTACAGGGGTCCCAACAATGCCACAGAAAGCAGTCCTAAGAAAAGGGTGATCAGAGGGACTTCATTACATCTGTACCTCTTGTTGACATGTATAGGATCCTCTGGACTAGATTTCCCTTCTCTACTGCAGCAAACCTACCTCTATTCCCATTTTGGAAATAAAAAAAAAGTTATAATTTTAAATATATTTTTTACCTTTCATTTACGGTGGAGTGGGAGACTGGATAATTTCCTTGTCTTCTTGGCAATAAGGGCCCTGTTTCCTCCAGGGATAACCGCTCCTGTTCAAACAATTGTAAGAAGACCATGGGTGCACCAAGTACCCAGTCTTTCCCATCTTACCTCTTTAGTATGTTTGTCATCTGCCTTGCTCTGTGTTCTTACAAACCAATATAAATTCTTTATGCAATAGTCCTACTAGGCTTGTGTCCTTGAGCTCTGCCTCTCCCTACAAAAACTAGAAATTTACTCAAAAAGTAGAATGTGAACCAGGCATGAGCCCTTCAAGTGCTGTATGGAAAGGAGGGGAAGAGAAGGGAGAAAAACTACAGGAATAAAGCACTTTCCCTAGGGCTATGATCCAGAGAGGAGATAGATGCTATAAAGTGCAAAAATACATTATTATTGTCATGTGAAGAAATGTCTTTGCATTGTGAAGTCCAAGCAAGCTGAATTGGCTTCATAGAGAGAGGCTACTAGCTAGCAGAAAGCCCTATAGCCAGCCCACTCTTTAACAGCTCTCCAGAAACTCCCTGCCCTACTAGGAGGTCAAAAAAAGCAAGAGAAAACTTTTAAAAGGAGACTGTCCTTTCTAACTGGGAGCCGGCTCAAGAAAGCCAAGACACAGTCACTGTGCATAAGGCAAGCCCCCACCTCTTGTGCATTCAGCCATCTTCAGTTTGGCAATGGCCCAGAAGACAGCAGAGCCATCGTTTCCCACCACCTAGCCCTCACTCATGGGGACTGGCTGAGGCTGGGGGAAGGTCTGCTGGTGGACATGGACTGCCGACCACACCAGCCTGCATGGGCCAGCTGGAAACCCTCTGTGTCCAGCCAGGCTCAGTACACCCAGGGGCCCTGCTGGGGCTCCAGCCTGAGGCGGATTACAGCGAAAGGCAGGGAACATAAACACTGCCTGTGTTCTGGCCCTCAGAGGCATGCGAGAGACAAAGAGATTTTCCCAGAAGCGTCATTCTCATGTGTCTGCAGGAGCAGAGCACACAAACTGAGGGCTGTGAGCTCTCCCTGCCACACAGGTTTGGGCCACCTGAGGGGTGGCTGGGTCTCTGCCCACATGCTGGTTAGAGAGCATGATTAGGAAGAGGAAATACTCAGTACATCCTGCCTTTTATAAAAAATTAACAATTAGAAACCTCCCCAGAAACCACAAGGCTGTCAGAAGACCTCTTCTCACCCTCCACTTCTCCACCTTCCAGAGCATATTGGGTTCACCTGCCACTGCTGAAGGGGTACTCTGGTGAGATAAGACTCCACACACAGCAGTGCAAACATGTGCCATGCAGGGAGCTGCCTGGATGCTCTTGTTTACTTCTGGTCTCCAGGCAACATTTGTAAGGGCGTGCAGGGGTGGCTGGCAGTGGCAGGTGGTCACAAGAGGGAGCAGGTGGTAGTGCTTCTCCTCTCAGGTCTACCCCATTAAGGACTAAGGTCAGAAACCTATGCACCCTTGTGAACAGCATTCCTGATGAAGGACCTCAAACTGCAATTCACTGGTGTTCCTTGCATATGCTTCTGGTGGCTCTTCCTCCTCTCTGTGGTAACTTCATTGCCCTCAATGAAAAGCCCAAGGCACCCTTTCTGGTGGCCAGAAAGCCCTGTAGACCCCTAGTATGATAGCAACACATTCTTCCTTGCCCTAGTGCACCCAGTAGGAGAATAGCAAAGCCCCCATGGGCTTGGCACAGAGTACGCAAAAGGAGCTACAGGTTTTTGGTCTGGATGCTGTGCTCACTCTATGGGAGAGAGTGCTTTGTTTTTCTAGATATAGCTGTAGGGCAGTTATATCTGCTTGTCTACTCTGAGCCCCACATATGGCCTGCAAGTACTATTCTCAGGCAAGCTTGGATCCCTTCCTTGTTTTATCTGTAAAATCATGGTGACACAGAGGAGGTGGATAGCAATCAACTGCTCTCCTTTTCACCATAAGAACTAAGGAGTGGCAAATGTAGTTAGTGAGAGGTACATTCAAAACAAACAAAAGCCACTCATGTAAAGAGTACAAAGACTTCTTATGGAGCACGACCTAGTCTGAGGAATTCTGTGATCTTACAAGATTTTTGGATGAAGGATGGCTGCTCTTCATAAACTTCCAGGATTTCTTCTAAAGAAAAGCAACAAACCAGACCAACTCTGCTGATTGACTATTGCCATGTGGATATAACTGGGATAACTTCTCTACCTGAATCCCTGTAAAATCATTTGCTTAATTAAGAGCTCTGCTTCCTGCAGGAGAAAAAAGTCAGAGTAAGGTCTGACAGAAAAATGCCATGTGTGTCTTTCCCCTCTCCCACTCCGTTTTAACCTATAGCATTTTAGCAAAAAAACAGTCAGCAGATACATGAACAACTCTAAATAGTGAATTGCAGGAAGATATAAACAAGTTATTTATCAACTAAAAGCACATCCACTTTAGACTTCTTGACACTGTTAGCTCAGCATCATCCTATAGCCCACCGCAGAGGAGTCATTACAAAAATGTGGCTGAGAAAGCTCGTCTGCTTTCAGTTTATCTGTGAAGTGCATAACTAAAGAAATTATTCCAGCAACTTATTCTTACTGCTGTGCTGTTGATGTACCAATTTGAATTTTAGTGCTGGCAGGTACAAAAGTTTGGTTCCCCAATGTGAATGGGTGTCTCTATATGCTAAGTATTGGACAATTGACTTGCTGCGAATTCTGACTTAGAAAGAAGAAGAGAAATTGGGAGAGAAGGAAGAAGATGAGGAAAGAAGGGAAAAAAGGAAGAGTGAAAGAGAGACATAAAATGAAAGACAAGAGAGGGAAGGAAAAGAGGGAAGAGAGTGAAGAAAGCAGGCAGGAAGGCAAGGAGGCAGGAAGAAAGGAAGACAGGAAGGTAGGAAGACAGGAAGAAAGGCAGGTGGAAAGGCAGGAAGGCAGGAAGGAAAAAGAAAAAGGTAGTCAGGTGAGAAGGCAGAAAGAAAGGAGGGAAGAAAAAGAGCAAGATAAAAGCCAGAGTTCTTTTACCCTCCCTGTGAGGTCTAGAAGGTTTCATTACCAGTGATAATTTAGCTAACAAACATCTGACCCAAATCAGCTTATGCAGCTATTTGGTCCTTTCTTTGCTTTAAAAAGAAATCCTCAAGCCCCAGTTGAATAAGCTTGCATGGCAAGGGAGATTTAATCTATATCATGGTTTTGGTCAGATATTTTTCAAACACTGGCATAAATTTTTAATTTGGACTTTGATATCCAAGCAGGCCCAGCTGTAGTCCTCCTGGGGATCCTTCCAGAGGCTTGGACTTTGAACAGGCTCTGCAGCAAACAGCAGAGACTACTGAAAATTCTGACGGCTGGTGCTGAACTACTGAGCACTACAATAAACTGGAAATCAACACATCCTGACACTTGGAGGGACTGTTTAGAAAGAGCTTCTCAAAGGAGGACAAATGGAAATAAAGTATATAGAGACAGGAAATACTGGTGCATTTGTGTCTCCATCTGGAAAATATTCTAGGAATGTTCTCAGAAACACAGGATTAACACTTTGAAATGAGAAAAGCAAATAAACACGACTGGATACAGTTTCATTATTTGCTTCA
Source organism: Empidonax traillii (assembly GCF_003031625.1). Taxonomy (NCBI): domain Eukaryota; kingdom Metazoa; phylum Chordata; class Aves; order Passeriformes; family Tyrannidae; genus Empidonax; species Empidonax traillii. The sequence continues at coordinate 2,395,245 of NW_020955221.1, forward strand.
TTCTGTTTTGATCTTCTCTTCACTTTGGATAGATTATATACACTTTTCTTACAGATGTGGCCCTAGATAACCACATGTTAACTCTTTGGATGCTGACTTTTATTTTCCTGTAGCAAGCCTAAAACTTCTCAGATCTTCCAAAATGTCCCTTCACTTGTAGCAGGTTGTAGCCAGCTACTCCTTTGTGAAAGCAGCAAGCTGAGAACTTGCAACATCTTAAAGACATTTTCTTACTGCTTCAGGTCCAATACCCATTAGAAGAGTCAGGCTTTGATATGCTAATATCTGATCTTACCAGCACAAATTAATGCTACAGACACAACTCCTCGTACAGTCATTATGGTAAGTTCAGCACAACCTAGCTGATCTTAAAGATTCACTGGAAAGCTGCACTTTCAATAAACAGGGAGATCAATAGCATTACACCTGGGTTAATTCAGAATATTTGAATCACTTGGGCTCAAAACAGGAAAATTTGACAGTGCTATGACAGCCCAAAATTGAACCAATATGGATAAGTATATGCTCATTCTTCTCTGCCACTAGAGGATGGCAGGTTCTACTTCCTTTATCAAAGTTCTCATGGACTGTAATCCTTTGGATTGCTTATCAGGATTCATAAAGGATTCCTTACTTTTCCTTCCAAAATAAAAAAAATATTTTCCTAATGGTGAACTTATAATACACCATGGAAATATCATATGTCTCTGTGAATACAGAAAGAGGTATCATAAGGTAGGATGGAAATATATTGGAAAAATTATCTCAGAAGGTTGTCTATCATCTTTTCTTCTGTTATTTCTGCCTTTAACCAACCATTACATGTGTTGTGTTTCATAAGCACCAAATTCACTAAAAAAAAGTAAGTGTAATAAAAGATGTCAACTACCAAAAAAAAAAAAATCATTTTACAAATAGGCAGCCAGTGAGGAGGAGCACTTTATTTTTAAAAACTCTGGCATTAATTAAAGGAACTGGAATCCCCAGAGAATGAACCTCTTGTTGCTACTGATTAATACACTGTCAGTTTCGCCAGCAAAATGACAACATATCTTGCTGCATAAACCTTCTTGGTAAAACTGGTGTGGTCTGCTTTTGTGATACGAACTTATATCTTCAGAAGCTGGACTGTGTCCCCCAGCTCACTTCAAGGGTTCTGAAACGACAAGATATATCAATAATTATTGGACTGAACTATCTGAAGTGGAAAAAGGCATCCCTGCCTATGATGGTGTGATCCACTAATTACTTGTTTTGTGGTACCCAAGTTGGAAAACTGGATAGTTCAAATCAACCTAAGTCACTTGAGTTTAATCTCTGCTCACTAAGCTCACCAACTGTATTTCACTGAAGATCTTGGTTTTCTCATGAATCTACAATGAAGGGAAAAAGTGTCAGGTCTGCATAATACAGGAAATTCCCTTGAAACAAGCCAAAGTGCTTCAAAATCTTATGTTGTAAAGAGCGCCAAGAAACTACTGTAAATGGTAATCAGGCTCTGCAAAGTAGCTGACTTTATGCAAAGCAGGCAAGTGCAGTCAAAACACTTACAGCAATCAATTGAAGTTGTTGGGTAAAGTTTTTTCCATGTCCCATAAATTATTGAACAGTTAACTTCATCTTTGAGCCTGCAAAATATTCTAGCTTTAGGATGACAGCTTTATCCATTAAAGGGTGTGTGGTGACAGCAGAACAGAGAGTGCTGAGAACACAGGGAGAGAAGGTCCTTTCTTAGCTACATTACCACTGAGAAACACTAGGACATCAACATCTTAATCAATATGCAAGAGTCAATTACTGGGGAAGCACATGGCTCAAGAAGGATTGGATTATTAAGTTCCTGTTTAGTCCACCAAACAGGTGACATCAATACAAAGCTGAGTATCATACAGAAAATACGTAAACATCCAGTCTTACCCAAACTTTCTCACCTCCTTATTCCCTTCTGAGCCAGATTCATGCATGCCTATTCACTCCCTTTTTCATATTACAGGGGCAGATCTCTAGGAAGACAGCAAAAAGGACAGAAACTGAGCAGATTGCAAAGAGACAAATTCTGTCTTCAGAGCCAAGGAGAAAGCCCCTCTGTGCTTCCAAAGGTATCCTTTTGAAAGGAAAGATGTAATCCTTCAGAAACCTGTGTTTCTGTTTTCCTCCCTGTTGGAGGTTTCAGCAGATCAAGGCTCTTACTGAATACTAGGAATGCAAGCAGTAGAAAGAAATATTTTTTTCCAGAAGGGACCTAAGATGCTATCTGGGTCACTCAGTGTCTAGATTTATATTCCGGGCAGTTCCATGGTTTTGCAAAAGAGATGAGGATGTGTGAATGGAAGCAAGAATATAAATTGTTGACTACATGTCTTTAATGTAGTAGTGACTTCAGATATTTTATCTGCTCCCTATGTTGTTGATTTGTATGTTTCTGGGTAGCATTCAATGGAGTTGAATCATTACTTTTGCAGACACCGCATGAATAAGCTGGTTTCACCAGTAGCTAGGCACTTTATGCTCATCTTTTGGTGAGTTGTAGTACTTCAGTTTTAAATGGAACAGTCAGAAGGTGAAAGCGGTGACGGAATAATGGGAACCGAATCCTTCAGTTTCTGAGGAGACTTAATTTATAGTGGAAACAATTCTGTCTTTATGTCCTTGAAGATTAGGAAATGTATGGGAAAAAATAGCAATTGAGAAAGGTGGTTTCTATGAAGTTGTGTAAAAAGAATGAATAGTGTAATCTGATCAGACATTACAAACACTGTCTTTCGTAGGTGCTTGTTACACTAAGGTAAAGTCCTAACTTTAGAAAAAAGAACAGAGACAGTTTTTAGAAAAGGCACTGTAGAACTGCCCTGAAATCATCTGTACTACTAGGAGTCATTTCCATGGCACAGGTCAGACAGTCTACTCAGTCTTCAAAGTAATGTTCAGGTGTGACTGTACTCTCAGTGACAACCCTGTGGAGCAGAATACAAAGCCTTGGTCTTTCCTGCAGAAGGAGGCCTGAGCCCTGGAGTGCCCCTGAATTTAGAATTTTAAATCCTCTGTCTTATATGACAGAGAATAGCTTGTGGAAAGGAGAAAATGAGGAAGGTGTGGTTGGACAGCAAACTCAACTTGATATCTGGCATTAAGGGGTGCACAGCAGACTAACTTAGCCACAGCACAGCTTTAGTGTGCATGATGACAGAAGCTAGTGTGGACTGATCAGAAGATTAAGGACAAGTCTTTTTCTATGCAGAGTGGAAAACTTGCTGTGATGTGTTGACAATGTGCATATAGCTGGCAGGTAATGTGCTCTTCCTCCTTTTTTGCTACTAAGTAGGTAATCAAAAAGCAGTGTAAAGCAACACATTCAGGGCGGAAAAGGTGCGTCCTAGACATTTGAAAGGCAAACAAAAGTAGCCTGATGTGAGTCACTGCGTGGAACTTTCTCACCTTTGTTTTTATCAGAGAAAAAAAATGTGAGAAAAAATTGGCAGTGTAAAGGGATATTGAAAGCATGACATATTTGTCTGTTAAGTATAAATATGAACAGCTATAGAGATCTGGTGCTATGGTGCTGGGTTTTAACTCCAGTAACATTCATCTAGTGCCAGGAAACACTAGATTTAGTACCTGAGGGTTTGCAGTCTCAAATACCTTCTACTTTTTGTTTTCATATGCTGCCAAGAATTTAAATTGGTAAAAGCTGGGGACTGACAAAAACTTGATCCCCAAGAGCTTTTCTGGCACAGGTTTATCAGGGAATATGGTGCCATTCTTTTTATTATAATTTTTTTTTTTTGATGGTGGTTGGGAAGCTCATTTATAACTCTGTGACTTCTACTCCCAAATGTATTTTTAAAAATCTTAAATAAACAAAGGGTTTTATTTTCTTGGTGGTTCTAGGAGCTGTCATTCATTTTATATACAATATGCCTTCTTGGATTGTAGTCACTTTAACATACTTCTTGAAAGATCAAGAGCAGGCAACAGAAAAAATACGACTGTGGGGTACAAATTCCATCCAAACCACTACCATCCATTTGTTGCCTCTCTGTTCCAGTGAGGGATGAATTTACAATACATAGTAAAGTAAGTTAGGCAACTCTCTTAGGCCCAGTCCTGCTTTCACTGAAGTCAACAATCAGCATCTCTTTTGGAGTACACACATAATAGGAGTAAGCATTTCATAGGGAAATGTGGGCTTGCAAAGGAAAGGCTTGGCTTCTTTTGGAGATAGGCATCTAACAGAATGACATCCAACCTTTATTAGATTTATTTAACCCTTTCATCTTCTCACTAGATAGAATGTCCCTGTGATGCCTGAATGAAAAGAGAGGCCAAGAAATCCCCTTTTATATTGCAATCATGACAGAAGGACCCAAATTAGTTGATGTACAACCTAGATTCATCTTAAAACATCGGTTAGGAAAGCAAAGTGGGATCTAATTTGCATGTGTTATCTGTTTTGCAGGCCAGGGAAACATTCTTCCCCCTGGAGTGGAGACTGCTAGGATAGTTTCAAAACTGCTCTATGAAGATGAGGGGTCCCTTCAGTCTTGAGTCTCCACTTTCAAGCGGTATGCAGCTGACCTTCAAACAGGCAACTATAAATAAAGCCTCTGTCAAATTTAGTCACTTACTGTTTAGTCACTTACTCAAGATGATATAGCAAATAAATAAAATCATGGAAGTTTCTGGTCCTAGATTTATGCTTGTTTTATCAGGGCGGGTTGTAGCCAACAATGGCACATTGGAAAAACAAAGGTAATATATACAGTACTATCTTTATGGTCCAACATGGCTCTCAAAGGCCATAACCACATCTCACTAAATATACTTTCAAGTTCACTCAGTAAGAATTTATAGGCTTTGGTGGTTTTTTGTGAAACAAATTTGTCATCTTGTCCCCTGAACAGACACAGTATAGCTTGCACTGCTTAGAATGCCTTTGGTTTTACTATACAGTTAGGTTAGATCTCTTAGAGCTTGTACTCTTTCTGGTACCTGTGTTATGAATAAGCTAGCCAGTGGATTATTTTTTCCCTGTAACAAAAAGTACAAGATAAAATTCTTACCATCTCTTGGAAAAAAAAAGTATTATCTGTTGTATAGAAGCTATGTTGGTTTTGGTCTTCTCTTGCATTTTGCTGTTAAAAGCCCAAGCAGAATAGTTTTCTTATTAAAAGAATTATTGCTTAGGTTTATAGCATGCCTTTATCTTGAAGGAACACAAAACACTTTTCAAATTACGGCTTGGACCTGGCAAGCTTCTGTGCCCTCACAGCGTCCCATTGACTTGAATGATGTTCCCAACAAATAAAGATTTCTCCATATGGATCCACTTGCAGATCTGGCCCTCAAGGCACAATTTGTCCCTATGCCAAGAGAATAAAAGCACTTTGAAGAAAGGAAACTTTATACATTTCAGCTCAGAGTTTCCACCTGGGCTTTGTTCCTTGTAGAAGGAGAGGGGTTGTGAGTTTTCAAAAGTGATGGGTCTTCTAGGAGAAGATCTGCTGAAGAGCCTAGCACCAGAGCCCCATTCCGTTCTGGCCGCATCTGATTACTGAGTATCCCTATTGCCTTTTCTGTGTACTGCTGCACATGAAAACTACCTCTCCTGCACTCTCCTTCTGTTCACCTGAGGTAGTATAACACCCATGTGTCATGCCTTTGCCATCCCTGGCAGTGAGGAGTATGGGATTATCCCCTTACACAAGGGGATGCTGGCACTTCTAGGGAGGAGAGTATTGCAATCAAGAGTCTGTCCTCAAAGGAAATATACCTCAACAGATGACTGAGCATAATCTCAGCAAAGGTCCCTGAGCAGTCTTCCACAGAACTGAGTGATGGGGAGGACACAGCTGCAACATCCGTATCTTCCCCAGTCTCCTTTCCTGAGGTGTAACATATGGATGGGTTTCTCCCATTCTCCAAAAGCAGAAATAAATCTCAAGCACTTTATAAACAGTGTTTGGTCTGTATGACACCCTATAGAAATTCAGCCACCCATTGACAGGGTGATTTGATAAGTAATGTCTCTCATTGCTATCACGGGTGGAATTTAGCTGGCTGAATACACGGATCAGTATACCCAGATTAATATCCCTGCTCACTAAAAAATTGTAGAGGATATCTGGAGTGTATAACTGCAAACACTTTTACTTTAAGCTAACTTTCAACTACAGCGCACATAAGAGCCCCAGATGTTTTTTCATTGCTTTCTCTGTGTAAAGGTCACAGTATATGTAATTGGTCATACACTACATATGTAAGTGCATAAACTGCTAACATAATTTCCTGCAGTCTCCATTCACACTGACAATTTCTGTTATAAGTAGGAAACAGATAGGTCCACCTCCTGATTTGAGGGTCTGAAGAAATGTAAGAACTGTGCCTTCAGTATGGAAGGGTTAAATTCTTAACAAACGACTTGCAAATTGGCAACATGGGGAATAAGTTCTTAAATTTGGGTTTCTGATAATTGCTTGCAGGCATGATGTATTGCAGCTTGTCCCACACTAATTTATTGTGAATTTGTGTAAACATGGGAGTGGTTCCTTTTAGTAAAATTATTTTGTTAATGTTTCCACTCTGATCTAGAAAGAACCAATATACACAAAGGTGAAATACTCTGGATAGGTAAAATAGTCTATAAAAAAAATACATAGAACTGTATTCTTTTAGAATACATTTAGTGGAAGAAACATGCACATCCGCTAAAACCCCTTGTTCAGCCTTTCTACTTGAAACGTGTGTTCATTAATTGCTTGAATGTTCCACATTGTCATAACTAGCTAGGAGCATCCTAGCTGAATATGTTCCACACAATCACCTCAGATCAATGCAGTGGTAGGTCTCCTTTCATCCCTAGTCCAATAACCCCCCTCCAACAACAGAGGTCTTTTGCAGGCACAAGGCCCTGATTTATGTTTAATGCAGCAGTGTTTTTACTGCTTTTGGCACAAGATGTTTGAAAGAGGTGAAAAAGACACACAGGCAAAAAGTCTGTTTAGAAAACAATTCCAACATAAGCACCATATGCCTTCAACTCATAGGTTCAGTTTCAGGCAAGGCTCCACAGCAAGCACAACAATTAGCTCCATTTTTAATTTTTTCTTCTTTAGAGGGATGGGGGAGGAGGGGAGAGAATATGAGGAGGGAAGTGTTGTTTCCCCGCTATAGGATTCTTTAATAGGTTTTTTCAACTGGTTTTCTTTCCTTTTGCTGGTTTACTAACTTGTATCTATCTATCCCTCAGGAGTTTATAAACCTCAAGTATGTATTATTAGATTTTTAGTATGGATTTTCTGATTGTGTGTGTGGGTGCCTGTGATGGAAGTAGTCAAAACCTCATGCTCAGAGGAGCAGGTTGGCTTATTTGTCATTGGTCCATTGGTAGGGATGGCAACGTACACCAGCAGGGACGATGCCTGTGAAGTGTCTCATTCATTCCTAGAAGTGCAGACACCAAGTTAACTTGCACATAATTTTCATATCCTGTCAAATCTTTTGATATGCTATGGACTGTATTTCTCTGGACTGAGAAAGTCCACATTGCTAGAATAAAGGTAGTAGCTAAATCAGTTAAAGCAGAGCTAATAATTTTGCTGCCCCTTTGTTCTGCATTATTGGTGATAGAACCCTTAATAACTTCTCCAAAATGAGGCTGATAGGATTTTATCAGGGCACAGAGGAGATACGGCTTTACAGTTAGTGTTATGATAATCTCTGTACTGGAGAACTGGAAAGTTAAAGGCTCTCCAAATTTCAAGATTAAAGTTGTTTTTATTTTTCCATGAATTCGAAGTCCTGTGGTATGGACCTTACAGGAATGGGGAGCAAAAGGAAATCCTTGTGGTTCACAACAAGGGGGAGGCAGTGCTTAACTGTGAGCAGTAGTCATTGTCATCAGATACCCGAAAAAACCCAAGGTTTAAAATTTATACAGCATCTAATGTGGTATCTACAGCTATAGATTATCCATTTCTCTAGCACAAGGTGTATATCGTTGTTTGAACAGTAATGGCTGAAAGAGCTGTTTTTTACTTAGATTATTCAATGAATAATGTACCATTTTCATATTCTGGTCAAAATCTAAGTATATTTCACTTACAAGTATATATAACTGAATACTTTTTGCACTGAGTCTCAATAAATGATCTACAAATAATTTTTACAAATTATTACAAATAATTTCTTGACCAGTTCTTGGCTGTACGTTCTCCCAGGGTATCCATGTTTTTACAAGTATGCCTTTCTACAGTGAAAGAATACCCACCTGTGGGAGCATGTGAAGCCAGGTTAACCTTGCTGCTAGATCTGTGGAAGTAAACAAAATTTACATTATGAATGAATGGGCCTGTAATGTGAATAGCACTCTGTATTCCCTCTGTTATGATCTGTACTTGGAAAATATAAAATTATTTTCCCAGGTCTTAGTAAGGAAGATATCCTTTCCTTTTTTAACAAAGGAAATGGTGGAAAATTCAAACAGAATGAGGGCAGAGGGGAGAAGGATGTATGCAAAGGTATGCATTCCCTTTTTTGTCAAAAGCAATTTGGAAACTCCAAAAGTTAATGCCAGTGATACCATTTGTCCAAAAATCCCAAGGTGCTTTACAAATATGAGCTGACCTATCTGTCACCAAGGAGAGCAGCACGACCCAGAATTTAGCTTGGAATTAACAGGATCTCTTTGCTAAATCTTCCATTTTATTTTGGTGCAACAGAGATAACAGGCAAGAAAAAACAAGACTTGCCATAGTGCTGTGCTACACCAGCAGCTATAAGGGAAAATATTTGTGACCATAACAGTATGATACCAGAAGAGAGAGGAGTTGGGGAGAGAAAAAAGGGAATTTGCTGAGGATCAGGGCCTGGAAACAATGGTGAGGTGAAAGCATAGAAAGAAACCCATCTGGAAGAAACCCACTTTCTGGGCTGTTTGGTGGTTTTGGTTTTGGGGTTTTTTGATTGTTGGTTTGGTTTTTGTGGGGTTTGTTTGTGGGGGTTAGGTGGTTTTTTTGGGGGTGGGTGGGTTGGTTTTCGGCTTTGGTTTGTTTGTTGGGGTTTTTTTTAACTTTATCTTTACATTTTAAATTTGGGAGGGGGTTTTGCTTTCCTTTGGTTTCCTAGAAGCTGAAGATGGGCAACTCAAGTTTGGAAGTTAAGATGTAGATCCAAATGATACAATACTTCTAGTGCAAAATCAAAATTTCCCATCTCTGAACTCTTTGTCTGCCTTGACTTTTACAGCCTCTGCCCCTTCCTTGCTCCATCTGCCCTTCAGTCACTCTTCCTTCTGTCTGGACAATGCTTCATGTTGGTTCATGAAATCCTATCAATCCACTTTTCACTTATTTTTCCAAAGTATGAGGATATCAATGAGATGTCTGCCCCATTGACCACACATTTTTATATCCTCCTGCCTCCTCATCCTTTTTCTTTTTTTTTTTCCTGACAATTAAAAAAGTAAAATCTAAGACCAAACATCAATGTTTACAGATTTGTAATAAGTTTCTTTCTATTTATTTATATATTTCCTTTTCAGTCACTAAAGAAGCAGAAGCAACTTGCAAGGAGCAGTTGTTGCCAGAGGGTGAATCATAGCTATATTGATTTGATTATGTAAAAGCTCAGAGGAACCTGAAGCCAGATACAAAAATATCTCATAGTTCAAACCCTGTGGGACACACACTAGTAAAAAAGCAATCTTTATATTGTTCCTGATAAAAGCATCATTAGTTTCCTCACAGTGAAACCATTTCTCTGCTGATACAGTATATGGTTTTCCTTTTCTCTAGAACGCACTCAGACATAATTAACACTCAGTTACAAGACTTCAGCTTTCCTCTGAAGTGTGTGTTTTGAGGCTGTTGAGAGCATGGGTACACAAGCCTGAGCCTTTCTGAATCACTGACTTGACCCTCTGCAGAGCTGGGGTCTGGCCTCCAGGGAATGGACCCAAATGTGCTGGACCCAAATTTCAGCACCCTCCCTTGGGCTCTTGATTAGTTGTTTGGTGGGGCTCCCAGAAAGTCTGTATCTCACTCCCCTCCAGGCTTTATACCACAAAAAAGGTACACAATCATGTAGACACAGGTACGTGGACCTGCACAGATAGACGCATTCCCAGCTTGTCACAACAAAATGCTTGCATGTGTGTTTTCCTACAGAGCGGCTCCTTGCAGGCACCCCGGCATGTGAGGACCACTATGCTGCCATGGCCAGCTTGAAGGTGGGGTGAAAAAAGTAGGGGCAAAGGGCTTAAACTAAAATGTCTTGGAAAGCTAAGGCTATACATTTTTGTTTAAACTTCTGTTCGCTATGCAGCCAATATCTGAGCAGACTGAAACTGGGATAGGCAAATTTATCAACTTCAGGTTTTACTGTGTATCATGGAGGGATATCTTACTTGTTCTTGCCTTCATTATAGAGGAAAGATGAATTGTAAGTCAGCATACTTCACTCACCTCTGGTTCTATCTTATCAATTTCCATCTTCTTTTGGTCCAGTCAAAGGAAAGTATCAATAACTTTAACATCCTTTGTCTGAATCTGCAATGTGGGACTTGGCTGTAAGATAATGTAAACTGTTACTGGGATACTAAAGGTGATACTAGAGAGGTATGGCACAGCTATGATAATTGCTAAAGTACTATGTGCTTCACAGAGGAAACCTTGCGTAGGTGAGAGAAGAAAAGAAGGAAAGAAAGACTCATTTCAATGCTTCCACCTGTCTTCTCTTCAAATCAGTGTGAAGACTGCTAAAGGAAACTTTAGGACATCTGGGAGTTTTGCTGACAATTCTGAAGTATTCGTACTCACACAGTTTGAAACAGTGCCAGAAAACTCAAAATGTCTAAATGTGATGATCTGGGGAGATCATTTTACCTAGTTGCAAGAGCCTTTGACCTTATTGCAGCATCAGTAACATAAGAATGATTTCCATCTCATACTCTTCAATTGCCAAACAATTGGGATTATTATAAAATAGTGAATCATCCTCTTTTTTTTTTTTTTTTCCTCTTCCTCAAAGCCCAATTTATGTCTTTTCTTTCTCAGAGCTTTTTCAGAGAGCACCACATAGTTACATACAGACTACAGCACAACATTTAGGAGGCTGGTAAAATCCAGCCTGCTGAGCACTTCACATAACCAGTGCTTAAGAGGAAAGGCTATTCACATAAATTATTTATTCACCCTACCCTTTGCAGTGATTTTTCATTATCATCACAGGAATAATTCCAAATCTGTTCACCTACTTCTGCAGCACCCACAAAGGTAGGTATTTGACTATATAGCACAGCAAGAGTAGGGTATCAACCTGTCTGTCTGATTAACTTGTTCAAGTAGGACAGATCATTGCTGTTCACAGCCGTGTCCACGTCCCATTGTAATATGGTGCTGAATCCCAAAGAGTGCCACAAAATATTTCCCTCAGCAGTGGGAGTTGAGCCTACGTCATGTCTCTTAGGGTTGAACCTCTTCTCTGAACATCTTATAGCACAAAGGTGAAAACAAATCTGATGAAAAGACAGCTTCAGCTATTAGAGAAGCAAGTGGTTCACCCATCTTCTACACATTTACATAGGAAGCTTTTACTAAAATATGAAGTGCACTAAAATATGGTGGTTTTACTCTGAATTCTGAACACATATGTAATTGAAACACATGAATTCGGAGTCTTGTCCTGACACACCTGTGGTCTTTGGTGCTTTTAATGTTAACTTAAGAGAAGATTCAATCTTCTGCATGACCTCTGCAATCTAAGTGATCTTCTAGCATTACAAGTCTGCTCAAACTATCCGTACATCTTTGTCCCTTCAGTTCTCTCAGCATTCAAAACAGGTGAACCTGACACCTTACTTAGTCCAAGAAGAGTCGCTCACACTTGATGGATGATACATGATTTGAACACATTTTTTAAAACAAAACTAGAGACTTTTGAAGTCCATCCCCCCAAAGCTCTCAGAAACTTTGACCCAAGACAAGCTGATATACTCAGAAACAGGGCACATAAAAAAAATGAAAACCTTGTGTGAGACAGCGTAAAAAAACCCAAAACCACCAAATCACTTTTTAAGCAAATACTGCAGTTTGGGTATAGCTGATATACGACTTTGTATATTTTTAGCAGATTTACTATCTGAAATACCTTTTAATTACAAACATTTTGAATAGAATTCATTTTCATATATTATAAGCCGAAAAGACAGATTCCATTTGCATTTATCTGAGAATATGAGCATTTTTATTTCAGAAAGCATTTGTGCTTTCCACTTACTGGGATGAAGTTACTATCATTGTCTTTCTTTTCTTTAACAACTTGGGTCTTTCTTCTGTACGAAAACCAGGTATCAATGTGATATTTTTTATTAAGTACATGATTGTTAAATGTGAATCCTCATTTTGATAAGTCTTTGCATCTGAAAATGTGGCTGAACTGGTTAACTGGTTAACTTCATATAACAGGCACTCATATGCTTTGTTTTGTACTGTCTAAATTTATTCATCAAGAAACCCTTCTTTTACAAAAGGTAAAAGTTCTCACATTGAAAAATGCTCAGTTCATTGGCTTATTCTCTGTAAGAATTAATAAACCCCTGAAAAATTGCTGTGCACAACAGCTTTAATAGCTCTGTCCGGCTGCTTCCCTGCCTCTACTTCTTGAAAATAAAACAAACTCTAACTATAAATCAAGGGCATTGAAATGAAGGCCAGTTGCACATCACAGAGAATGATTTTATAGGTGGAACGTGGTCTTACTAATCTCTAGAATAAATTATTGTGTTTTACTGAATGCAGTTCCAATTACACACTTCTAGTTGCAAAGACAAAAACAAAATCGCAATCCCTGTTACAGGCTAATTTTAATGTCTCCTTTTTTCCAGGCAGCTCTCAGTATAAAACATTTAGCTGACAACATGCCAGGAAATCCTTTTCATTAAAATAAATACTGATACACACATTGTGAAGTTTTCTCACTTATAGTATCAATGATCTTTAATAGAGTTGTTTTATTACCAGAATAATATTTCTGTCTGACAAGTCTGGAGTCAATATTTAACAGATCTAGGTCAGATTTAGCAATAGGATTTTGCAAAATCCTGGCAAGAATAAATTCTGACTGCAAACTCATAAAGTAGGTTTACAGATTACAAAATGAGCATTTTCATAAATATGCATGTCTCATAAATATTTGAGAAAAAATGAAATGAGATCCAATATCTAAATGATTGTCTAATTAATAATTCTTTTGATAGACCCGTCTTGAATACATATTAAACACATGGGAAGAAAGAAAAAAAGAGGGAGAGAAAGAAAGAGAGAAAGAAAGCGAAAGAGAGAGAAAGAAAGAAAGAAAGAAAGAAAGAAAGAAAGCGAAAGAGAGAGAAAGAAAGAAAGAAAGAAAGAAAGAAAGAAAGAAAGAAAGAAAGAAAGAAAGAAAGAAAGAAAGAAAGAAAGAAAGAAAGAAAGAAAGAAAGAAAGAAAGAAAGAAAGAAAGAAAGAAAGAAAGAAAGAAAGAAAGAAAGAAAGAAAGAAAGAAAGAAAGAAAGAAAGAAAGAAAGAAAGAAAGAAAGAAAGAAAGAAAGA
>NW_020955221.1:2408923-2446677 GCF_003031625.1 Empidonax traillii
AAGGAGGAAGGGAAAGAGGGAGAAATAGAGGAAGGGAGGAAGGAAGGAAACAAGCAAGCAAGCAAGAAACGAAGGCAGGAAGGAAACAAGGAAGCAAGTAAGGGAGAAAGGAAGGAAGGAAGGACTCATCTTTGAAACAATATCAAGATTTTTAAATCCTACTTCTCCATTTTAAAATTTCAAAATCAGTCAAGAAGACTCTTTAACCTCATCAATATTATATGACAGTCCTCACATGTACAGCCTGTTGCACATGAAAGATTGCTGTTTGATTCCCGGCACAGCTGGGGTCCAAGGCTTCAGGCAGCAGGACTGCATGAATTTAAGAACACTTTCTACTTGAGGAAGTGTAAATCCTGAGGAAGAGGAGGAGAAGCATGGAGGAGCATGCTGATGATGGCCCACTGGACCATCTGAGATATTCAGTTTTGAATGGGATTCCTACCTTGGTTGCTAGAGCTCTAAATTTACAGTGGCCAAAAGATATAAAAAATGATTATCAAATTATTTCAAAAAAGCAAGTAACACAGTCATTCCACAGACAATTGTAGAGTTCAGTTTCCTGTAATTTGCAAGTATTTTGACAGATATTTTGTTGACAGAGCTGAGAAATCCCTAACTGTTGGATGAGTGGTCACTCCCTTGGAATTTCAGAAATATATGTATTATTTTCTTTAGATTGTTACTGCACTGTAGATGTTTTTATCGCCCATATAGAGAGCAGGAATAATGATGGCAAATCATCTCACTTAGAGAGTGTTTTGTGAAGTCAGTCATCTGACTGATTAGGCAGCGAAATAGATTTAAGAAGAATTAAAGGCAAGCAACAAGCAATCCTAGTGTCCTTTGCACAGCTTTGAGCAATTACACTGAAGATGTGTTGGACAGGGGTATGGAGGGAGCTACGTCTCTTGGCTGGCACAATGGACACAGAGATATATACCAGTGGAATGGGTGGCTAAAACTACTTTTCTTTGAAGCAAGCAACAGAGCTGTAATTGATAAACTGGCACTCCAGCTCCTGCCTCATTCCTCAAGATGTATCAAGACCTTCATAATCTCTAACACCTCATTGTTCACCCATCATTCCCATATCTAGGAAATCATATCAGAAAATCCGTAAAATGAATGGAGAAAAAAGTTCATATAAGTCTGAGTCACCTCTCTAAGTTTGTAGTTTTCAACTAACCTAAACAACTTTTGTTGACATGGATGAGTACTGCTATTTATGAAGGTACTGTACTTGTTCACCCATGTGATTACTGACTACAAGAAATTTCTGCCTTTTCCGCATACTACATAACCTTCCTCATCTATTCCCTAGTGGGAAGAGAAACTGCAGTTTTACTTAGAGTCACTCAAGAATTACAGCCTCTGCTGCATTTTCAGAATAGTTAAGAGAATGGGTTTCTTTCCAAAGGAGTGGTGTTAAAGATTCAAGATATGATATAAAATCTCTGTTCCACAAACAGAACAACATGCCTAGCAAAATGCAGCCAAGGTGCATTAAAAATAAACAAGAGATAAGTGAGGAATGCAGCTATTGCTCTTTTCAGAAGTTCAGACAAAGAACTACTACCTTCACGATTTGTGAAGAAATAAAAGCTTTACAAGATATTGAGAGTAAGAGACTTAACATTATCTGTCAGATACTGTACAGCAGGGACATGAAGGCACCTGAACTCATCAAGGGGGCCAAGTGTTCGCCAGGCTCAGGCCAACACCTCTTTTTCATTATGAAATATGGATCCAGATTTTCAAGTTACAGCCAGCAAAACTATTTCTATAAATTGTGTAAGTGCAAGGATCATATTTGCTTTCCAAAGTGTTTGCATCTGAAACGTTATCAGTTAGCTCAGAAATTGTTTTCTGTATAAATTAAGATGGTTGGGTTTTATGAGCACAAATGTGCATTTGTATAATTTTATAGTTGCAAACTAAGGGTGCAGTTTTGATCATTTAATCCATTGATTTTTTCACATCCTTGTGGCAGTAAAAGTACATTCTTTTTCCAGATAGAATTGGGCTGCATGAAAGTTGCACTATCAGTCCCCTAAATTTCCTTAACTAGAAGCTGGAAATGTGTATTTTGCTTTTGATCTCATCTCCTCAGGAGCTGAAAATTTGACTTCCCATCAACCATCCCTAGGAATTGGCATATACTCAGCACTTGGATGCCATAGTCAAGGGCATTTTGCAAATGTTTAGTTGTAATAGTTACATATTAAGAAAATTAATGAAATATTAGAAGCAGCTCCAGACTTGATATTAGTAAAGAATGGATGTTTGGGAACAGGAATCAGAAAAAAATAATTAAGAGAAAGTATAACTGGCTGGACTCAGAGTACTGCTACATTTCTCAGTGAACTTCTGCCATTCTGACTTCTGTGGAGATTTCACATGGTTTAAGAGATGTATGGTTTTTATGGCTTTCATGTGATTAAATGATGAAATGCATCATTCACGGAAATTAACAAAGCAATGTCCTTAAAGCATCTGCCACTATTGCAGTGTAAATAAATAATGGGACCTCACATTACCATATTCGATGGTATCAAATAGGGTATAGAAGTCAGGAAAATGACTGAGTTTCTGTAATCAACTAATATTTCTCTGAAGAGGAGAAGGTAAACTGTAATCAAATTATGTATGAAATTATTTCAGAAGACTTAAAACAGCAAGAGGGTAGGCGGGAAAGTTTGGGGGAAGATGTATGAGATTTATGGCAAGTAAATGTGAAATTGTATTTTAGAACCAGAGCAGAATGAACCCAGTGCTCACATTTGACAGAAGAAGAGACCTTCATAACAAAACTACCCCAAATAACTGTAATTGCCATTTTCCCTAGCAGTATAATCACCAAATAGGTTCAGTAAGACAAAGGTACGAAGTCCGAAGTACCTGCATGAATAACAGCATTTTGAGACCTTCCTTTAATAAAAGGGATGTAGTATTAAAATATAGAAGTGTTTTTTCAAAAATTAAACAAAAAAATTCAGAAAGGACAATGTACCCTATATTGGCATGCACTTTACCATTACAGATTATTATCAGCTCTCTATCTTTCTTCCTTCAGGAGGAGAAGTGTGAAGCTGATGGAAGAACAACTTCACAAGAAATGTTAGCCGCCTGAAGAATAAACAAATGTTTGTCAGATTCTTTTACTTACAATCTGACATACAAACCCAGAAAGCTAAAATACCTTGTACAAATGAGGTCGCTGCCCAGTGTCCTTTGCTGATCAACAGTGGGTTTTTATAAGGGTTTCATTATCATATCTTCTTGAAAATTCTGCATGTGGGGAGCTGCAGAGGGCATACAGTATTACTTAATAACACCAGAATTGTATGTTAGTGTATTGATCCACAATGTGTGTCATTTTTACAGTCTGGCAATTAGTTTAAAGTAAAAGCAGCTGGGATTTCTGTTTCTAATTCTGATGTTCACTTGCTATGGGACATAAGAACAACTCCTTACATATCTGTGATGGTGGTGAAATTAAAAGATTTACTTGACTGGACAGATTTTAAGCAGTCTAAAGGACTATGGCAACTATTGGGTGAAATCTTCAGTATTTTCTAATCTTCATAGATATTCAAATAGCTCCCAAAGCTATACTATCGGAGTGTATATAATGCATGGGTTTTATTTCATCTGTTCTGATAAGGAATTTATATGTAAACCGATGGAAGAAGAAAGCCTTAAAATAAAGAAAAATAATTTCCACATAAAGAAATAATAGAACAACACACAGAGAAATCCAAACCAAATGAAAATTAACTTTAAATGTTTGCCCTCTGCAGTATATTGCATTCACACAAGCAATTAAAAGAAATGCCATCTCATTTGGAAAATATCTATTGATTTCCCAGTTCATCAGATCAGCTTGATATGTCCGGCAATGGCTCCTATGACATCATCAATATTTTTCTATTTAGAATAATGACTTATCTTATATGCCAAGTGCTATAAAAAGTCTATATACATATGTTTCTAAAGACATCAGCTTAAAAACCATCTTGATTTCCCCCCCTTCACATATAATATTTTTTATCCACCTTTTAAAAAAATTTTGGATGTTGTCATGAGATTCATTTATGGAACTCAGTAAATTTGTTTAGCTTATAAACTGATCTCTAAATCATGTTTCCCCTATTAGATGCTGTCGCTTTGGCCTGCATTTGGTGTCCAAATTACACACATTTTTCTTTCGGAGTATGCAGAACACATTTCAGAGAAATCCTCCCAGCCCTGCTGCCCCCCTCCTTTTTTCTTTTCCAGTCTCCTGTATCTTTTAACTGCTACATATTATCTCTAAATCTTTCTACAGACTCAAAAAGGTATCCATTCAGCTCGACGTTTATTCTGTTCAATTCATCCACGTATATTTTTTAAGCTACACTTACAGTTGACTCTCAGCCCAGTTTCTAGAAAAGAAAAAGAATATTTATACACCCTGGACATAGACATGCCCTTAATCAGAATTCTCCAAAGGGACAACTGACATATGGAAAAAACCTCCACCAAAAAAAAAAAAGAAACAAACCAAAACAAACCCCAAAAAACCCAAACCAACCAAACAAAAACCAAAACACCAAAACCCAAAACTAAACCAACAACAACAAAAAAACCAAAGCAAAGCAAAGCAAATAAAAAACGAACCAAAAACCAAAAAAAAACCAAACACCACCACCCACAAAACAAAACAAAACAAAACAAAACAAAACAATCAAAATCTGAGCCAGGAACCAGCCATGAAACAGTTCTGACATCTAACCCCAAGTAATTCTTTCTTCAGAGACTGTCATTCTGGGAATGGGGGAGGTGGAAGAAATTCCTCATCTTTCCTACTCATTTCCAGCCCACTCAATGCGGTGGGCTCCCAATATCCCCTGGGATACCATTTCACCACGGCCCAAGATGAAGGGGAGTTTAGCAAGCTTGGAAACCTCCTGGCCCCTGGAAGTGAAGCAAAATGGTGTGATACTGCTACTCTTGAATATTCCTGGTTTAGTCCACTGATATGCAATTCATCCTGTTTCAAAGGACATGGCCCATGGGACCTATGCGAAGCAGACTAAAGCATGATGTTTCCACCCTTGCAGGATGGTTGACTAGTGCAGAACTCTTTTGCCACTGGCAATGCCATCGCCTGCTCAAACTCTGAGTGGGGCCAATCACAGCAATTAGAATACTCAAAAAAACCAAACAAACAACAAAACAAACAATCAAAAACACCCAAAACCACCACATGGCCCTAAACCCAGTAATTTATTGTACCACTTCAGTAGTCCCTGGAATGTGGTTTGCTGACCTCTGGTGGTTATCGAAGCTAGGAGAGATGTGACTTATCAAGTTAAAGGGGAAAGTGTTAACTCCTAACGGACATGTAACCATGGTGTTAGACAAGGGGGAAAGCTGAAGGCTTAAATCCCAAACTTCAGAAGTTACTGTCCTATACTGCAAGCAAATTAGAGTACAACACTTAATTCTATATTGCTTTAGGCTGGTGCCATTTTACCCAGCAAAAGGATCTTAAGTAAAGGAAGAAGTGGTAGCTTCTTTGTCACACGTGCTGTCACCTAGGATGTTTTCTTTACTCTTCCTGTTTGCCTGGCCCATCACTCCTATCCCTTACGTGGCCCTGTGTCCCCAGAGAAAGCCTCTGATGTCCTCTGGCATCAGACCCAGAAAGGATGCCTGCAGCTGCAGGTGCTCAAAGCCATGAAGGCTGGAGGAGCAAAGACAAGCCATGTCCTCTTCAGGCTTATAAATAGTCTGCCCCAGGAAAACTCTGGTTAAGTCTTAGTATTACTTTTCTCTTTCGGGCCTAAACACCCAGTTTAAACCTATCTTTGAAAGCAAGTCTAAAGTGAAACTGAGTCAGCAAAAACGTACACAGTGTCTGAAGAAGGCCAACCCCCAGACCCGCCTTCAGCTGCTGGAGGTACACTGCTTTGCCCTCTACTCCTGACAGTCCTCCCTATCACACACTGCCCAGCGAGTCAGTGAGCAGTCCAGGACTGCATTAAATTCATCCTCTGAGAATAAAAAAAGGCAAGTCCTCCATCTTAAACATTATTGAAGTCTCCTACGAGCCATGTTTATCCTTGGTTATAGTCTATCCAAGGAAGTATTTTTCTTTGCCTGTGGAAATGTACACTAAATATAAACACAGCTTTCTTAGTGACATTTGACCATTTTAATGGCTATACCGTCTTCAAGGACACTTTCTGTTGTTCTGTACTGAGTCCAGATTCTTCCTATTTGTGTTTTTTCTGACAGAATAGTGGCTAAAACGGATTATAGTCTATTTGAGTCTGAAATAACTTCCGGTTACATGACTGCCTGAAATTTTCCATTTAATAAGTGACATTCTCTCCTTTTTCTTGTTACAAGTCAACATGTATTACTCAGTTTAACCCTATACTGTCTTATCTATTTTTCTAGCTTTGTCACTGATCCCTTTAACTCCTGAACTGCTAGTGCAGTTCCTCACAATTTATTGAAATTACCTTGAAGTAACTGACAGAGACAATACCAAAAAGGATTCAAATGAGTATCCTTTTAAGATCAATCTGCTGTGAAAAGGTTGCTCCAAATGAATTATCTTTAGCCCAACTCTGACTTAGATAGAAGGGATAGACTTCTATGTTAGAAAATAGTGTAACAGATGGTCAAGAGGATGTCTGGTTTGCATGCTTCTGGAAAAGGAAAAACCACATCCACGCTAACTATTCTAAAAATGAGATTAAACTCAGGTTATGTTAAAACATTGTAAAAACATTGTGTGACTATGGCTTTATGGAGAGTTCTCTGGCTTATTTTACAAACTGTTTTTAGTCTGAGTTTATAAAGAATCCATAGAATATTACCCTTACAGGTGACTCTTGGTACAAATGATCATTATAAACAGTTATCCATTCATTTGTGTAAGCAGGTGTAGGCTGCTGTTTTCACTATCTGCTTGGTGAAACAATAGTTCATTTCTTTATCAAGGGCTAAAATTTGTCCTCTGATATGTGTGAATGACTCCCAGTGAAGTAAATGAAAATGTCAATTAATTATTTAGTTTAGTTACAGGGGTATAACTAAAGCAATAATTAGAAGAAATTAAAAGAAGAAAAACAGAGATTGACTATCAGAAGAAAAGCCCAGGCAGTGAGACTATTTGCATACATGTCTGTTTCTGTTCTTGAACTGGATCTGGACTACACTTTGCCCATCATCATAACATTAGATAGTGGAATAATTTCTCAAGGGAAGAGAACACTTGGGAAAATTTAAATTAGATTGGAAAAACATCAGGAAATATAGCACAGAAATCAATTCCACATTAACAGGAAGATATAGTGGTTGGTCTTTATCATCCACATTTCACATCTTATAGCTTATATCCAACTGCAGGATACAGAAGTCTGAGGATATGAGAAGAGTCATTTGTAGTTACTGGGTAAGTAAATATTTCTTCTCCTTACCGCAACCTATAATCTCCTATATGGTAGGTGCATGGAGCCTACAGAACATAGTTTGCCACATCTTTCTCAGCAATAAGAAGAAGTAGATTGATCGAGCCAAGGTAGTCTCATTGTACAGCTGGAATGTCCTTCACAAGCAGAATACACAGTGCTTACATCTACTGTTGGCAAAGTCTGGTATTGAATGAATGTGGCTCTACGTGTTTCCATTATGTGTGTCCATGGATGAAGGCAAGCCTTGCCATTCCTATCAAAGACACACAGAGTAAGCCTGTTGATCATTTGGATCATTCGATTATATTTACATCAGAAACAAAGCACACAGACAAATAGTGCAACAATCCCACTGCTGCATAATCTAACCACAGAAATTTAGCAGTCTGCTTCCTTGAGATAGGAAAAGTGTGCATTGCACTTGTGTAGCCTGTGAAACTTGAACAAAGAATCTTTACATCATCTTTAGCATAGAATAAAATATCAAATCGTATGTTCTTAGTATAAGGAAGTTGAAAATCACAGATGCAGAGGGTAATGTGGGAAACATACAGGGTTAAAAACTGTTCTGCTCATGCACTGTCACATGCATACTTTAAACCATGGCAGCAGAAATGATGGCAAAGGCTTTATGTTCTCTGATAATATAGCTCTTCAAAACACAGTTAGTGGACTCTCCCTCTGCCTATCGTGTCACACAGGACAAGGAATGGGACAGTTCTCAATTCCTAGACATGCCATACAATCCAACAAGTCAGCCTTAGAAAGGCATGCTGAATAAGGTTCTGTGCCTGTAAGGGAAATTTAATTGGATTTCTTTATAGATTGCAACAACCTAATGAAAAATGATGTAAGAATAGCATGATTCAATTTCAGCATGCACTTGAATAATAATATTTTTTAAAAGAGAGAATTCTTCATGCATACACAGAAAAAAAGTTAAAAATGAAAACAACATAAACCAGCAGTTTTCAATCCAAATAGACTGCATAGCCCAACTTTATTCAGAGCAGCACAGACATTGTGTGTGTCATTGTCCCAAGATAGGATATAAAAGCACAAGTTATAAACCATTTGATGTGCTTTCATAGCTTTTGGATTTGACTTTTTGGAATAATAATGGAGTCTTTCATTTTGTTCTAATACTCTGAATCAAAGTGATTGAGAAAAGAAAAGAAAATATTGCTTCATCCAGCTATCAGATCCACCTCAATGAATAATGATGAGTTCAAGTGTTACAGGTTTGAGCTGCTTGGATGTAACTTAAATATTTCTCTGCTTTTTGTCATGTTTTACATACGTTTTTCAGATTAAGTAGTAGCCAAATACAGCCATACGGCCTTTAGATTTCTTAAAGATACATGCAAGGTGCTTGCAACTGTGCTTGTGTGTTTGTGCTTGTGTAGTTATATAGCATATATGCCCTACAATTGTACCTAATAGGGCATTGAAGCTGGTGAAGGGTCTAGAGAGTAAGTCATATGAGGAATGGATGAGGGAGCTGGATTATGAGCTCCTGGAAAAAATGAGTCTCAGAAGTGACCTTATCACTCTCTACAACTACCTGAAAGTAGGCTGTAGCAAGGTGAGGATCAGCCCCTTCTCTCAGGCAAGTAGAGACTGGACAAGAGAAAATGATCTCAAGCTTTACTAGGTTCAGGTTGGACATCAGGAAGAATTTCTTCACTGAATAGGTGGTTAAGCACTGGAATGAGCTGCCCAGGGAGCGGGTCATCATCTCCAGAGGTGTTCAAGAAAAGACTATATGTGGCACTCAGTGCTATGATTTAGCAGATAATGTGGCCATTAGAGAGAGATTAGACTTGATGATCTTGGAAGTCTTTCCCAAGCTAAATGTTTCTGTGGTTCTGTGATTCTAAATACTAGTTCAAACATGGCACCTACCGTGACAATTCTCTGTTGATTTATTTTACATCCAAATACAGCAAATTACTATCCCTATGGCAACTTCTTATGGTAAGGATATCTTTTGTTGTATTTAATGTAAAGTGAAAAACAGGACTCAAACTATAATCATACTCTCACTTAATTTTGTTTGAGTTTTAGCCTGCTCATGTTCTTGTCTTTCAGTGCATGACAAGTTTTAGACTGGGAATGTAAAAGTACTTTGTATTATCTTCAGTGACTTCGGCATACAAGGAGGGAACAAATGAGATTAATGGATCCAGAAAAGTTTGAAACTGTAGAATGAACATGTTAGTTTTATGCTTCTGGTAAAATTATCATCAATCTAAATAAGATTGATATTGGCATTAAAGATTCATCATTAGTTTTTAAAAAGAAGGTTGTCTTTCATACGTGACTGAGCTCTTGTTTTCAAGATTACAGTTCCAAAACTAAAGGCTTTGAAATAAAATGTTATATAGCAAGCGCACAATTTTGCAGGAAATCTACATAGCATTGACTTGCAAAATTCGTAGACCGGTCACTATTACCTATGCTGTAGTTAATTCTATCATTAACATTCTTTATTTCAAAATTTCTTCTACTATAGTTTTGTGAGTTTTTTTAAATATGACATTCTTATGTGGAGGGTCCTAGTATTAGACCTGCTTCACACTGATGCCAGAATGGTTTATGGTCTTATATTTGTTGATACTTAAAGAAGAAATTCCTCAGACAGCCCACCCCTACCTTTTCAAGTACTGAGGCTGTTTGAGGCTGACAAATTCCTCTTCTGTGTTTTGACTGCAGATCTGAGGGTTCAAGCCCCAGAGGTGCCTGTAACTGGCTTCATATATTTCACATTTTCCCAAACTAATATTTAATTTTATGTTCCTTCTGAGCCCTTGCTTTGGAGAAGCTATATGAAAATTATTATTTTTAAAAGAGTTAAGGTTTCAGGTGGAAAAAGAAAGACTGAGTGGGAGCCCAAGTTGGTTACACTGACCCGTTTACCACCCAAGCAGCTGAAAGCCTTCTAGGCTGGTAGCTCAGCTGGTGAACCCAACATGGACCTTTTGGGGGTCATTTTACATTTACCATTAAGGTCCTTGGAACTGAGAGGGGAGGCGGGAAATACAGTCTCTTGATGCAAAGTCCTACAGTCAAAATGGGAATTTCTGAATTATTTTGTGGAGAAATCCAGCCCGACTACAGTGGACGTGTGGAGTGAGGCCAGTGGAGGGCCATGAAGATGGTCAGAGGCCGGAGCACCTCTTCTATGAAGACAGACTGAGAAAGTTCAGGCTGTTCAGCCTGCAGTAGACAAGGCTCCAGGAGGCACTGGAGCAGCCTTCCAGTACCTGAAGGGAACCTACAAGAAAGCTGGACCTTTAAACAAGAGATGTAGAGACAGGACAAGGCTTTAAATTGAAAGAGGGTAGATTTTGATTACATATGAGAATGAGTTTTTTACTGTGAAGGTGGTGAGGCACTGAAACAGGTTATTTATAAAAGTTATGGATACCCCAACCATGGCAGTATTCAAGGCCAGAATGGACAGGGCTTTGAACAAACTGTTCTAATGGAAGGTGGCCTTGCTCATGGCAGCAGGGGGGAGGGTTGGAATTAGGTGATCTTTAAGGCACCTTTTAAGCCAGGCCGTTCTGTGATTCTGTAAGAGGAAACTATAGTATTCAAAATATTTAGGGGAAAATGTGCAAATCTGTGAATATATAAATGTTTTTTAGAACATGATTATATTTTACAAACTGAAAAAGAGCACTAACAGAAAGTCTCCAGATTTTCAGAACTTTTCCTCCAAGAATGCTTAAGAATAACAGAGAAAGTAAAATTACTCTAGTGTGTTAGTGAAGTGCTGTTAAAACTTAACTGTCTTCTCTAACCTAACACCTGTGGCCTTGAACGCTTCTGTGGGTGGGACATACACAACTCCTCCGGGCAATGTGTTTCAGCGCCTAATGTGTTCCAGGGTTTCACCACTGTAACGCTGTACATGATCACACTTTCGAGAAAAATTGTTCTGATCTGGAAAACTCAGCTAAGAGTTTTTCACATTCTCCTAGGTAGAGAAAAATGTATTGAAATATGAGGAGGTAAAGGACAGTGAGCATTTAAAGCTGGATGGATGAAAATTCTGCAGTGGAAACTCATTAGTCAACACTGGACCTTATTGAAGTTCACCGTTTTCTAGCTTTAAAGTTTATGAGCTTTTGTTTTTAGTGTCTAAATGCTTTTTGTTTAGAAAATGAAGGACAAGGGTTGTTACTTGATCTATCTGCAAGCAGGGATCTCTGATGATATTAACATCCATCTCCCCCAACATTCTATCCACAGTATCACTCTCAAAGTTGATGTTCATTACAAAGTACACATTATCCTACTAATGTGAAAGAATAATCCACGTTAGCCCTTTTGCTGTGCTAGGACTGTAGAATATGGGTTTCCTTTTGTTTTTCTCTGGAATGGCAGACACAATCTGACTGGAAGGTAAGTGTGTAGACTGATACTAGAATTGTTTTCTGTATAAATACTGTTATGAAAGCAAAGCATACAAGGGCAATAGTCTGTGTCTGATGACTGAACAGATCCAACTTGTACAAATGGAGTATTTACATACTAATTATAATTGTGAAAGACTTCTTCAACATCCCTATTTAAGAGCAAACACATGTTATTAAAACTATATTCCTCACTATGTTATTTTGGTAAGTGTAGACTTCATTATGCTAGTTTGCCTTGCATCAATATTTCTATGTCACTAATCCTCATTCTTCAGGCATTTAAGTCTAAGATATGTTAATTCAGAGGGAATTCAAACTAAATAGACAAATAACCCCCCCCATGAAGTTCTTTGACATTTTTTGCTATATTTGTAACAGCAGAAACAAACAACAAACTGCCTTACATACATATTTTTGTCTACTTAAATAACTGTTCCATTATATACAATTTTGAAGATAGAGATTATTCATATGTATTTTGAAATTTAGACCACAGAACCTTCATCTAGCAGTCATTTCTTTCTCTTTGTCAAAATATTAGTGTAGCTCATTTAATGTTAGGTAAATATACTTCACCCGACACATACTTTCACCAGAACTGGTGATTAAAGATTTCTGAGCTTTTTTATTCTAGAAAAAAATAGATATCTTCCTTGGGCATTTGCTGTCTCTTCCTTGACACCTTTCCTTTTTGTTTCAGTAGCAAAGTAAAAGAAGTAGAATGTGAGCTGATTGGAGGAGAAGTGCTGAATATTTTGTCAGTTCCACTAGATGAAAAACACCAGAAATGTTGTGGGAGTGGGAAGGTGAGGTGGATCATCAGCTCCTGTAGGAAATGAAAGTTTACACTCAAGTGAAGGCCAGACCATGCTTCCAGGTCAGAGCATTTTGGGAAAACTGCAAAGGGTTTGAGCAGTTCCCCCTTAGACTCTGCTTAGTGTTTAAGTCAGGGAAAGCTGAGTGAAAGCAAACAGACATGCCTGTGACTTCAAGGAGAAAGCTGGTAAAGACATGTGTCTTGAGCATCACTGTAAGGATGGCCAAAACTAGTAGCACCAAAGATAACAGTAACAAATCCTGAAATAGATGGAACATCTAGTGAAATCTATTCAGAATAGGCATGTAGAAAATAATATATGAATAATTATAGCAATTTTAAATAGGCTCTGAGGCCAATTGACATCCATAGTACTGAATTCTCCTAAACTGCAAGGCAGAGTGAGTCGGTTTGTGCTAGCTCCTGAGGCCACCCTAGTAACCATGTGAGAGACCAATGGTCGCCATGCATCAGGGACCACACTGAAACAGCGAAACATTATTCCACTACCTTGAAGAGTTTCCTGGCACTGTTAAATAATGAAGATTCACTAATGAAATCCATACTAATAAAATCCACTACTCAGGGTTAGATAAGCCCATGTCCCTCAGAGCTACCTGATCAAACGACAGCAGTTTGGATATTGTCTCCCATATAATCTACTTGGCAGTACATTGTTTCTCCTTTACAGGTAAGGGAAGTAGTTGAAACAAGAGACACCCTTTGCTAAACTGTGAGCTTCTGAGTCTGTTCAATACTAAAAGAGAGGCATAAAGAGATTGAAAAAGGAACAAATACCTTGAGAGTTGAGAACTACAAGGGCACTGACAGACTGTGCAAAAATGCAGTTAGCAAAGCAAAGTTTCCACTTGAATGAAATTTGGCCAGAGATGTCAAAAACTGTAAGAAAGAGTTCTTCAGATACACAAGGTGCACAAACAGCAAGCAGGAACAGAAGGGAAATATTTGTCCTCTTATAAACAGAAAAATGGAATTATTCACCAACAGTGCTGAAAAGGCAGAGGTTCTCAACACTTCCTTCTCCTCTGTCATCACTAGCATAGTTGGGCCCCATACTCTGGGAACAAAAATTCAGACTGTTGTCCACCACAAGAGAGGAAACTCAGCTGTACTGTATGTGGCCCTTCAGAGAAGCAAAAGAGAAAAATTGGTTATATAAATTATTGGGAACCACCAGAAGTTGGGGTTTTTTTCTGGTAGATATAACTGAGAAAGTGATATATGTAACAATGGATTTAACAACACAGGCAACTTGAGCTGTGTCAATTGAAATCAGCTAATTGTGCTAGAATAAACAGGCAAAAAGCAGCCAGAACCAGACCTTTAGAACCTTTGTTAGTTTTGATGAGCATAGATCCAAGTGAATCAGTGGGGACATCTCATTTTATAGTGACTAAAAAATCATTTAAAGCTAGGAGACTCTTCTTGCTGTTCAGACCAACTTTCCTGCTTCTCAATTTAATCCTTTAATTCATTACAAATTTTTTGGCTTGAGTTGCTTAGATTTTTCATACTCTTACAGCACGGGTCTGCAAACTATTAATAGAGAAATGCTGATCAGCTCAGAACTGATTTATCTGGAAGAGATCTTGAAAACTCTAGAGTTAATAGGATTTAGGGAGGAAGGGACTCAGAATACTTTGCAGGCACCAAATGACCAGAAGCTGAGCTTTTCTGAAGCAAGTTTTGTGACCTAGGCACCCAATTTCCATTAAACTTCTGTAAGATTTTGTCCCTCAAGGCCATTTTCCTTGAGAAGTTTCCATTCCCTTTGGCTTCTAAAGTTCTCTATGGGACCTAGTAGTTACTGATTGTATTTAGAAGCATTTCTGCCACATCAGCCTCATTCTAAAGAAATCTGTGTTGACTTTAGAAATCTATTGTTAATGACTTTAGAATGTTCTGAAAAATGAGGCAACTGTTTCAAAAACTGTTACATAGGAAACATCATAGGGTTTTGCTTGACTGATTTGCTATTGTTTGTTTCTGGAAAGTAAAAAAAGATGTTGGCATGCTCTGACTTCCCATTTCTCAAAAAGTCTCTCAAAAAGGTGAAGCATTCACCAAGAAAGTGCCACCAACGGTGAGAAAGGAGTTCCCTTCCTTCAGTCCTCCAAGTGCTAAGTGTGTTACTTTGAGCATGCAAGTAATGCCCACTACTCGGCAAGACTCCAGGAACTAACATCAGCAACAAGGTGTCTTTCCAGACTGAAATACAAGTGAAGATCTTGTGCATGGCCACATGAACAGTTATTTACTTCAATCAATCCATCATACCCAGATTTCCATTCAGGATTTTAATGGAGAAATGTTTAATACTTAATAATAAACCTCCTTGTAAGTCTTGTTGTTATAAAGCTAATTCATCCTCTGATTGAGCTCAAAGGCTATGCTGAGCCTCTCTTTAAGTGAATGCTTTACAAGCAAATACATCATGTTCTAAATACAACTTTTTAAAGGTACAGATCTTTCCAGGTGCTGACATGTTTTAAAACATGTACCTTTTCTTTAAGGAGAAACATCCCAAGTATCATACAGTCTCCGGTGGAGAACAAAATCTGCTGGTTTTTTTTAGCTTCCTTGATGTTGAAGTAATTGTAATAGTGAGCGCACACTTTGCAGGAGATGTAATTAGTGGAAGCGCTATAGGAAGCATATAAGTCTGTACGAGTTGGATTTTTTTGCTGTACTGGAATAATAGAACCAAATGTATCATACAGTTAGTCAAGTCTTTTTATGTTATACCTCGCTGTGGTAAGAGTGTGACTGATAGCCAGACGGTGCTCCAAGAGGGAGCAGGCACTCTGTGCCGGAGGGATTTTTGTGCTAGTGTGGATTCTAGAGGGGAGCAGTGGGCTCCTTTCTCTATATTTGCCTCCTTCAGCTGTCCAATGAGAGGGAGAAGGAGAACATGGCTTCTCCTCCTTAGCTCCTTGCTTACATGTTCCCTCTTAAGGTGGTTAGGAAGGGACTGCTCTTGCAACACCCCCAGGTGTAAGTACTCGCACAGAAGCAATCCCATATCAAAAACTGGCATGCTTCTTATGTTCTGGGACATAGGACCATATCACGTTTGGTGTATATCCCCGCCAGTAGAAAGAAACAAGCATCAAGCCAATCTCTCTTTAAGCTGCTGAAGAAGGCTGGGCACAAAAAGGGTGATGGACACCCAGTTCCTGGATACCAAAGATACCTACATCCAACAGAGAAAGTTAAATCTTTGTTATTCAAATCTCCTGGGTTGTAATTCAGGCCCAAATTGCAACTCAGAATTGGGTTATACCTGGGGCCTCAGTTGGTTTTGATCAGTTACTTGCATCCTTTTTTGTCACCTTGTGTAATAAATACCATTTTAGTGTTTTATAAATCTGTATTTAGGCAATAAGGTGCTTTCAGTGTAATGATAGATGTGTCAAAGTGTTTTCTCAGAAACTGATGCAGGATTTGTAAAGCTTTTTTGGGCCTGCTACCATGAAGATGAAGAAGTAAGAACTGATATGATTGGTTTCTTTCTAACAGAGACCTCTTTCTTTCCCCCAGTTGTCTTCTGACTTCCACACTTCAGAAGCTGGCAGGCTTCACTTACAGAACTACTGGGTACCTTCATCACTAAATGAAATCAGGCCCTATTTATGCCTTTTATATGCCTATATTCAGTGAATTTTGTATGGAAAGTTGCAAAACGGCAAGTAAACCTCATAATTCCCCAGACGAATACACACAGCCTATTTGTTTTCTCACAAAACAAAATAGAATTAACGTGCATTGTGGAGCCACAGTCCCTGGAAAACATCAACACTCTGACAGTTTCTTCCAGTCAACTGTTCTGAACATAACAGTTTCTTCCAGTCATCTAATCAGAAATTAAGTGTCTACAAGCCAGAGCACAGAATACCTTAATCTCATTTTGTGGAGCAATTGTGCGTCAGGACATCAGCATTTAGACTAATATTGTCCTGTGATTTTTTCCTAATCTATCAATTTCAAAATTATGATCTAGGATAGGATAATAATAGCAATTTTGGCAGTTGCTATCAGCTGAAAACCCTTCATAGTTTGTATTTCATTCTTTTATATTATCCAAGGAGAAAGATCATGGTTGTGTCTATATCAAAATGTTACCAGCAGGTTCATCTCTTTTTGGGTGTTCTTTGTTATCATTCCAAATGGTATTTTAGCAAAACAGTAAATATCCTTAATCATGTGTATATGTAAAGTTAATAACAGGGAACTGTGTATTGAAGACAAATCCAAATTAAAAATAATATAGTGTTTGGTTCTATCAAACTGTTTGATGAACCTGAACTACTCTTCAGTTTCAATTTATCTATCAGCAACAACAAAAATGGATGCATATGAAAGTACTTACAAACAGCAAGGCGGAAATTTAATGCCACAGTTTGAAGTGGGAACTGCTGTCTAAGAAGGCATATTTACCAGGAAAAAGCAAGTAGAAATTCATTATTTTTAAAAAATTGAGCTGTGCAGCAGAGGGAAAACATATAATTGCTGCTTCTTTAGAGACATAGAAAGAATTAAAATAAATCTAAGTTGTTGTCATCATCATAATAAAAACAGATTCCTGTTCCCCTTTCTAGTCAATAGGTTCTTGAGGTACTCAAATGGTATAGAATTGGGTCCCATATTTTGAGAGCCACTGTTGTGAGATCTGCCTATCTTCCTTCACAAACAGGAAGATAATGACAGAACTTGCAGGGTGCTACAAATGTTTAATATTTAGATAGGCGCTTTTCTAAAATGCTATAGAACTTTGATTAATTCACAGTAATATGCTATGGGTGTATTTTTCTGAGTTATCCTGGGTATTTCTGCACCTAGAATATAGCTTATGACTGGATAGACACATGTGACTGACTCTTCTTGTGTTAGGAGGAAACCTTGAAGATGGCAGAGTTACTTAGCCTAGAAACAGACATAGTCTGTGACAGCTGAGGCAGGAATGAAGGCTTCTTAAAAGAAGAAGAAAAATAAACCTCTGCTATGAGTGGTGGCTCTTAAACCTGTGTATTTCTTATTCTTTGACTTTTTTTTTTTTTTTTGACTTCTTGTGCTGTTATGGTACGTATGTGCTATTTCCATTTTTGGTTATTCATGAAGCAACTTAAAAGTGTCATATTCATAGAGCTAGTTTTCCTGTGCTGCACTAATGGGTGGAGATGGTGTGTTTTCCTGAGGAGTGGTTGTCATTGATGAAATTTCTCTTTATATCCATAGTGTGCTTTTTCATTTGGTGGCTGTTGCCACCAGTTTTCCAAAAGAAACTACCTCTTCTTGCAGAATAAAAATAGAGGAAGGTGTTTACTTTCAAATGAAAAAAACTGAAGTGATACAGATGGATGGTCCAAAAGAGCTGGAAGGGCACTGAATGAGCTTCAGCCAGCCATTTGGTGTCTTGGCTTACCCATGGCTGAATTCTGTCGTGTCTTGATTCTTAAAATATTCTAAGTTTCAGTACAAAACTGCAAAGGGAGGAAAGGATGTATCTGTGGATATCTGTATAGAAAAATGAATGTCTGTAAATACATGCATGTATGTGTATGTAAAATTAAGTTGGTTTGTCAAATTCCAGACTCATTTCCTAACCAATGGAAATTATCCAACTAATAGTGAAATTACATATGTATTACATATATGCCAGTCAATAAACTGCTATAACTCTTAAGAACTACTAAAACCATATGAAAGAAGAGAGGGTCCTTTTTCCCAAATATTTTTTACTGCAGACTGGACTTGAGAAGAAAAATGGCTAGAAAATGGGCATTGGCTCTTAGAGGAAGGACAGGAGGATTAGATAAAAGTTAGGAATGGGAATTTGCATTTCTACAAAAACTCCAAAACATCTTTGTTGTGAGAAAAAAACACTAACATCACTTTTTTATTTACTGCTGGATCATCCTGAAGGAGGTCTCCCTTACTAAAATATTATTATTAAAATATTCCCTATGGGTTCAGTGAATTGAAATATTTCCTTTAAAAAATATCTGCAGAAACATAGCCAGAACACCTCTGTATCACTTCTCATTGGGAAAATTTATCAGATCTGTGAAGACAGTTTGGAGCATGAAAATTAGGCACCTTTCAATATGTTTTGCATCCTGTTCTAACAGTTGCTATGTACTTGAGAAATATCTGTGAAACCCCTACAGAAGCCTCAGCTTCTCTCTGATGTTTCTATAAGATTGAAATATTTCTGGTTACAAAACGATCCCAACTTAAAGTAGTAGAATAAAATGCCCATCAAAAAATCCCCTAATACAGATATATGAAGTGAAACCAGAAACCTTGTCTCAAAAAGGAAAATATAATTATTGTTACACATCCGTCAAAAGAATTACCCTGTTTCGGTGAAACTCTTTTGCACTAGTTCCTGTAATAAAGGATCTAAAGGATGACTCCAGGAAGAGATCAACTTGTTAACAGAACACCGCATATTGACTGTGTTCAAAAAGTCTGTATATTCAGCAGATCTCCATTGTAACACACTCTCTGCTATTGTAAGAACAGTAGTTCCTGTGGCGAGTATTTGACTCCAGTCTGAACTGTATCTTTTGCACTACAAAACTTCAAAGTCAGCCACTTCAGAGAAAAGAGAGGGAAATGCTTTTCCTTTAACTCTGTGCTTCACTGTTTAATGAAGAGTTCTGTCTTTAAAAGGGTGGTGGAGCTACAGCAGCAGAAAGTGAGTATAGCAGAACAGAGCTGGTCCTTTCAATGTTTAAGATTATTTTAGAAGTAAGTTTTTTCTGGTGGTATTGCAAATATCACCTAGTCTACATAAATAAGACAGGCTGAAGGTCTTCATCACTTGTGTCACTGTGGAAGTTGTGCAACTCTGCAAAAGGTCATGATCATGGGAAACTGCCAGACACTAGATTTAAGCCTGGTCTTCCAGTGTTTGAAGATTTTTTCTAAAATTACAGTAGAAAAATAGGTGTTTGATTTACTCCTTCTAGGCCTTGCCCTTTCTGCAATAGGAAGGACTGAGGATTAGCTAAACTTAGTTTGATCTTGTTCAATAGTCAGCAATGGTGGGCATTTGCTGGATACGTTTTGCTTTACCTTTGCCTTCTCACTTTCTAATAAAAAAATAAAAGAAACATAAGGAGAACATTTATGTAGAGCTGTAAACAGTTGGCCTCTGCTTTCTATGCATGCACTTACTGTTCTTTTTTTACAACCTTACCACTCCCACATCTCTTTACAACAGTCTCCAGGCACAAGCACTTGATGTGTGCTATTTGTGATGGTAACATGAAATCATCTACAGTAAAATGTCCTGGTTAATAACGAATGAAACACTATACTATTTGTCAACAAACATGTCTGGGGCAAACATTACAATTCTTTTTACAAAACCAAAACTCTAAATTTAGAGGGAGAATATATAATTCTGTCCTTGCTTATGTTACTTGTGCGCTGCACTTAGACTAGTGAAAAACTTAGAAGAAGGATCACTACAAGAGCTGGTGCTTCTATATATATGTATGCATGTATGTATGTGTACATACATATAGATGTACATCTCCTGATTAATATAAGATTCCTTATTATTCTTGGTCCTGCTTGAACAAAATTTTACAGTGATGAACAGCAACATAACTTTACCAAGAACTGGGTGTAAGAAAAACAGACCCTTTGGGTTTTAGTTGGTAATTCTTTAGGTTTACTCTCTTTTCAACAAACAACTGGTATCATAAATAATTAAACCAGTGTAACCTAATGTGATTACTACACCAGTTACAGAAAGCATGGGATATAGGACATAGGACCTCAAGGTCCTAGTCTTCTGAGGTCAGCGTAAAGCGTCAGAAAAATACGTTTGCCATGTAAATATTTTTTCCATAGTAAGTAATTTTTAAATGCCAAATATTGAAACAGTATCTGCTGGGATGGGGAAGAGGGAGGGTGTGCATGCACTCACCTGCTGTAATCAGGATAGTTTAATTTTGGCTAACAGATCTATGCTAACTGGCCCCTACTGGTAACCAAGAACAAATTCTTTAGTGTTGAAGACCTTGCTCAGAATGCACTTATCACTGAGAGCAAAAAGATTGGACCAAACAATGACTGTTTTAAATGAAGATAGCTGTGCTGATTTTAGTGGAACTCTGCCAGTATCTACCACCTAGGGGTTTGGTACAATAGAAGATGCATTCCTTTCAGAAGATTAATTATGTTTTATATGCACTTACTGGGTACTTTTGGGGTAAGCTGGCTACATAATAAAAAGCAGGTAATAAAAAGAAAAAAGCAACCTGAATTTGTAGGTGGTCCATTTTTATTGGACTAAAAATAAAAGGCAAGCATTTGTGAATCACAGTGTCTTCCTTAAGAGTTAGAGAGGAGGACAAGTTGGGGCAGCAGAAATGAGTGCCTGGTTCTGATTCAGACTTCATAATTACATTCAGAGACAGAGATCAAAGCAGGAGTTGAGCAGGAAATGGCAGAGAGAAAGTCAGGTGCAGATATCACACCCTACTCTGTTGCTGTCATGAACTAAAATTTGGGACCCAGTCCAGTGTGGTGAATGAATGCGTTTGTTTAAAGTAATTGCCTCAACTAAAGCTCATTATTGATTTATTCTGACTGCTTAGGTGGGAGTTACTGCCAGACTGTTTCTCAAGGTAGCTGGGCTAATACAGCTCCCGTCATTAACAATCAACAAAAAATCCTGGACTTTTTAGTCAGTCTATACTCAGCCTTTCCTAGGAAAAGTGCTGCTGAAAATGGACTTAAGGTCAGTGAAGACTTACTTCCACCTTCCATAATACCATAGTGGAAAGATAAATCATCACCCAGAGATTTCAGCAGATTAATTTGCAATGATGCAACAAGATGTAGTAGTTCAAAGACTGTGGGGAGGATCTTTTTTTTTTTCCTTCTTTCTTGTTTTCCTACTCCAGCTTTGCATAAAATGTCAGATGAAGAGACAGTTTTGGCAAGACAATAGGGAAGTGCACCAATCTGCATACCTGAAGTTGATATGAAGGCTATCAAAAGAACACTCTGAATGTAGGTACATTCTCCAGGCAAGCATCAGGGCAGAGTTTGCTAGCTATCATAGTTTTTATTTTATCTTATACCGTTTGTCTCTGCCCTACCAACTGCACCAGGTGGGCATTCTAATTAATTGATTCTATCAAGGAAGACGAAATTGCAATTTTTGCCCTTGCAGATAATGGAATGGTGGCAAAAATTGATGAAACTAGGCAACAATTATATTTGTTTAAAATTTTTAAATCTCATTCTTGCATATACAGACATATTAAATATATATATCTCTATACATAGCAGACACCCAAATTTGAAGTTGGTTTTATTTTCTTTGGTGTTACATTAATTCACTAATTGGAGGTTTGAGTTTGGGATATCAACAAGTCATTTGCTGGGAAGGAGTGAACAACTGGCCCTGGAGGTAGTATCTGATCTGCTCTGTTTTGATACTTGCCTACCCTGGGGGAAGCCCCAGCTAGAGGGAGAGACCTACAGTACAGACCTACCTAAGCCTCTGCTCAATTCCTTAGTGTTAAGCTTTTCCTCTTGAAGACAGCCATCATGAAACTATTTGTAGAGGCGCACAAGGAGTTTAGAACAATCCCTAAGATCTGTGTGCACACATCACAATGTACTCACTCAAGAACGAGTGGGGGCAGGAGTTGCTACACAGAAAAGAGTATGATGTATGATAAAAAGGGGACACTCAAGCAAAATGAGGGGAAACCTGTTAGAGGATACAAGAGAAGAATCTGAGAAGACAGACAGTATTTAGCTTATAGAAGTGGGCAATTTTAAAAATTATCAGAACATTAGGAACCACATTTTCTCGTGTAAAGATTTCACTCTTTGTCTTACCAGAATATAAAACTTCCAGAGGCTTCTATGATGGCTCTTACAGCAAGTTTCATTCCCATCCCATTTCTAAGCACAGTCCATACAAAGTTGTACGGCACAAACTCAGACCTTCAAGGTAATCTGGTTTTGCTCACACACTAATTAACAGAAGTGCAGAACTTGATCAAATTTTCTTTTATGGCTTCACAGAGTTGTTCTGAAATATTCCTCCTTACCTAGTCTGTTCCTCAGATTCTCTTCCTTCTGCTACTCCAGGCAGCCAGTTCACAGCCTTTATGTGCAGGATAAAGGAATAATTTGGCTCATTAGATCAAAAAATGCATTTCTAATCCATCCTTGGGAGCAACAGGTTTTTGGAGAATAATGACAGATGTGTGACTGCATAACAGCACCAGAAACAAAGCAGCAACCCAGAGGCAGGTTAACCCTTGCTCAAAGGAATCTGGCACTGACCCCTGCTAGGAATCAAATTTTTTGTATGATCTGGCAAATCTTCCTGACAGGAGAGTTACCCAAAAGCTGTATCAGTTTGCCTTGGCTTTCACATACTGCTGTGCCAGCTGAAGTTTTTCCTGCCGGGGAGTCTCTTGAGAGGAACATGCAGTGTGCCTAGCAATCAGCACCCTCACACTTGTCTTCCTCTTTAGTGTGAAGATGTCATAAATCGCAAAAGAAACAGTTGCTTCAAGTTATGTCAAAATGTTTCATTTCATTTTGACTGCTCACTTTCTTGAAACAGAGAGAACTACCTAACCATTTAGCTAACAGTAGCCAGAACTTCAGCATTCAAGGGAGGAAACAACATATAAAATTCTTTATGTTCAGTAATAAAGACACATTTTAAAACTATATTCTGACAAAATGGTGGAAGTGAGTTTGTAATACCCTTATGGACCAATGACAAAATGTTTCAGAGTCTACAGTCCCTTCAGCTGGCAAACCCCAGGCTGCAGTTATCACTGCAAAAACCCTTTAATTTCTTCTTTCCTTTTGTTTTAGGAAAAGACTTGACTAGTTCTAGGATACTAAGCTGATTTGGTTGGGTTTTTTTCCTACATAAAAAATATTCTTATATTTTTCAGTTTTCTGACTCTAAAATCTATATCTAAATTGCCTAAAGGAAATTCTTGTCACATACAGCAGCTTTACTTTCATCTTTTATATGTACACTTGTGCACATATAAATTTCTTTGAATATAGAAATTCAAATTTCTTTGAATATAGAAATTTAAAGAATGATAAAGAAGTACAGTCCTGTAAAATTCATAATCACAGTTATTGGAAGATTCATTATGTATAGAAGGGCACAGCTTTCACAAGGTAGTAATTTCTGTGCTTTGTCCTCACTAAAAGTCATTTTCAAAATAGGTTAAGCAACTTGTGTTATCCAACATGTCGTATGGGAGGGTACCTATATTTATTACTAATATTTTAATTGGATATTGCTTGCAATCAAATGTAATCAATTCCTAATATCCCTCCCAGCTGTGTATATTGTAGCAAGTTCAGTGTAGAGAAATGTAGGAAATATTGTTCGTACCTGAAGATATCAGGCAAGGCGAGCTGGTGAATGCGTCAACTGCCGTCACAGCAAGTATGACAGATATGCGTATATTCTCGCAGACAACACTCTTGAGTTTTATTGCAAATATTTAGGCTAGCCATTTGGCAAGAATATGCTGGAGTCTGAATTGCACTGCTCAGTAGCAAATGGAGAAAATGGTGCTAGATCCTAGAAGGAAAATCTACAGGGTTAGTATGAATGCTTTAATCCCTAGTAGAAATTGCTTCAGTTTGTGCCTTTAGGATTTCAGGATCAAGCAACCTTGAATTCAAAGCACCTCAAGTCTATCAAAACCCCATATTCTTACCAATCAAATCTTGGGAATTACACACATCTCTAGCTTTTATCCTTTATCTACTTGGCTTTCACCTGACTCATCATGCATGTCTGCTCTTCACCTCAGTCGAGTGTTCTCAAGGTTGGAGGTTTTTTTGTTCTTTTCTAAGTAGATCCCAGGATTATGCCTTTTCTCTGAGAAATGATCCATTTGAATCTCCTAGTCCAGACTGTTTCTTTCCTTTTCAAGTTCATTGTGGAAGTGGTAAAGGGGGCAATACATCTTGTTTTCTTCTACTTTTGCAGATGTTTCTCTTGGCCTCTGTGGTTTTAGTCCTTATTTTTCTCACTAACCAAAATTCCCAATGAGCCTTTTATTTTTGTCCCTAAAACACTGTTTTTCATCAGAGTCTTTCAATCCTTCATCAGTAGTAATTCATCCCAGCCACTGGATTAATTTAACAATTGTACTAACAGCCATCATAAGGTAGGGAAAACCCTTCTTCTGCCACCTAGCTGTTACTGCAATAACGGGGGGGGAGGGGTGAAGGGGGGGGGGAAGGAACAACACAAGAGAAAAAAGACAAAGAAAGCCAGTAATTCTCCTTTACACCTAAAGCTAAACCAAGAAACCAGTATTTTTAGCTTACAGGTAACTGAGCAGGACTCAGAGTATATTTTTCACATTCTTGTAGCAAATGTGCATCTATGCAACAGTGCTAATTAAAACCCATGATTGTTAACATCTTGTTCATTTCAAGTCACGTTTCCCTTGCCAGCCCTCAGCAAGAACAGCATGGTGGCTGTGGCCACTCTCTCAGTGAAAAAATCAGTGGAAATACAGCCACTGCCAGACAACTTGTTTTAACCTTCTCACTCCTCCAGCAGAACTCCCTAATGATTGTTCAGCACTGATGTAAGCATCAAACCACTCATTGCTGACACCATTGCTCTTTCTTCTCTCTTTCCTTCTATTGCGGAAACCAGTAGAGAAATGGGAGAAGCAGCGGTATGTAAGAAAGGCTTTCAGTGATTACAGTGGTGGAACTGATAGACAACACAGAGAGAAACAGATCCTGGGCCACATTTGGATCTCATCTGTGTTTCAACTGCACTTTTAAGTTAAAGTGGGTTTTTTTTACTCTGATCCCTAAAGCAGTATCAGACATATCTGTCTGCATTGCTCTCACCAGTATTATTCAGCTAATGCACAAGCATTCTGTACAGTAGACATGTCACAAGCGAAAAAGACGAGACTTTGCCCCAAAGATTTTGCAACCTGCAGGTCCTACAGTGCAGTCATTTAGGACTAAATGTATGCAAAGGTTGGTAATGTCCTCCAAATAGTGCTCAGTGAAATGTTTTTTCTAGGAAATAAGGGCTTTGTACTTGGGAGAAAGAGTGAAGGAAATATTGGCTTGCAGGTCTTGAAGGAAGCTCTCGACTCACTGAGCTTGGCCCACTGCATCCAAACAAGACAAGGTTTGCCCTGAAAGGTCCTCAAAATATTCATTCCACATACCAGCAACAAAATACCACAACACATAACAGCAAACCAAGATGCCAAAAGGATCAAAAGCCATACTGTGCCACAGGAAAAAAATGGAAGGCATCGGAGACACCACAAAGTCTTGGTAGTAGTGAGCATTTAACCTAACGAGACACACAGTTGCTTTTAGGTGGCAGCTAGAATTGCTTTCTCCAGAATTGAGGGCAAATGGGGGAATAAGTGCCTCTCAATTGGATTTAGGATTGTAAAACTGTTAGATGAGGAGCCTGATGAGTCCAGCAATGCACTTTCCTGGGAGAGGGTGATGCCACTAGAATCAGCAGCACAACTCAGAATCAAAAGAAGAATTTTTTTTTCTCACCTTCATAATGCTGTTTACTTTTGATTTTTATTTCATTATTTACTTTATTAAAACCCTATTGAGGGACGTCATTTCAGTTGCTTAGTAATTTCCAGGACGTGTTAAGAATTTAATGAAAACTCCAAATACATAAATAAACAAATACTACAGCTTAGAAATTGATTCTAATAATCTGATTTTATGGTGATAAAATAAAATATGCTTTAAATGCTACTTATTTTTTTATAGAATAGCTCTTTGTATATATATGAAGGGACACTTTTCTGCCCTCTGTGTTCACATTCAAAAAATGGCAGCCACTAGGAACGCAGGAATGCAGACCTTCTACAGACTGGAGAAGAAGAAGAGTTTTAATCTAGCTGCTTATTCTCAGTGAGTTATTCTAAACCTACCCATACAGAAAAAACATGCATTTGCATGACTTCTCTGCACATATGCTTAAAATAGTACAAAATTGGCCACTATTCAGATGAGTCAAAATAAATGACAGAGCCAGTAATAAATTTATATTAATATGTCTAAACAGTTATTTCCTCTAGCTCTGCAACCTGTGAGATCAGGCCAGCAGACCATCACCTATCTCTCTGCTGCACGATATGCTCAGATCAAACTCTTCACTGCAATGCTTGAGAGGTTCTTGATCCCCAAGGAAAATAATAGATGGTCAGGAAACTCTGTGCTAAGTTCAGAAACTATTTCAGATG
Source organism: Empidonax traillii (assembly GCF_003031625.1). Classification (NCBI taxonomy): domain Eukaryota; kingdom Metazoa; phylum Chordata; class Aves; order Passeriformes; family Tyrannidae; genus Empidonax; species Empidonax traillii. Next base: position 2,435,949 of record NW_020955221.1, read on the forward strand.
CAGTGTTTTATGCCTGAAAAGAAAGTGAACCTATTACTCACAGCTGCATTGCAACAAGTTCAGAGATGAAGCTATCGAGGCCCCTTTCATATTTTCTTTGGCCTCCACACAAATTGCTGACATCATTTATTCTTCACCATTCATCTATTGCTGTTCTGAGTTTAAAGCTGTATTTCAAAGATAGGAGAAGGTCTGGTCAATCAGAGGGGGACAATTACTCTGGGAACTCCTGCACCTTTCCTATTGCCTGAAGAATGCAAAAATTAAATCCAGTAACTCTGGATACCTTTAAAATCTTCATTCAGTGAATTCAGGGCACTAAAAACTCAAAGTAAATAAATAAACTTGTAAGAAAAAAATAGCTGCACAATAGCTGCAAAGATATTTATGCTCTTTGTATTGTCTCAGAATTGCAACTCACAGAGTGACTGAAGTTGGAAGGGGCTTCTAGCAGTCATCTGGTCCAAACAACATGCTCTAGCAGAGACATCTAGAGCTGGTTACCCAGGCCGTGTCCAGATAGCTTTTAAATATCTCAAAGGATGTACAATATCTGTGGGCATTCTGAGCCAGTCCTCAGTTACACTCAAAATGAAAAAACGCCTTGTGATGTTCACAGAGACCCACCTGTGTTAGAATTTGTGCTCATAAAATACTAGGTTTTCTTAAATTTAGACTCTCAGGATTTCATGGGTAGTATTCCAGGTGACCTAAAACACAAGTACTGATGCTGACTTTAATAATCACAGAATCACAGAACATGCTGAGTTGGAAGGGACCCACAAGAATCATCATGGCCAGCTTCTGGTTCTGCACGTGACCATCTCTAAGAGTCAATCAATGGGTGTGAGAGCATTGTCCAAATGCTTCTTGAACTCTGGCAGGCTCAGTGCTGTGACCACTTCCCAGGGGAGCCTGTTCCAGCACCCTACCACTCTCTGGGTGAAGAACCTGTTCCTAATATACAACCTAAACCTCCTCTGAAACAACTTCTGGCCATTCCCTGGGGTCCTGTCACTGATCACCACAGAGAGAGTGTCTGCCCCTCCTTTTCCCCTCATAGGGAAGTTGTGACTGCAATGAGATCTCCCCTCGGTCTCCTCCTCTCCAGGCTGAACAGACCAAGGGCCCTCAGCTGCTCCTCATACGGCTTTCCCTCAAGGCCCTTTACTATCTATGTTGCCCTCCTTTGGACACTTTCTAAGAGCTTAATATCTTTCCTGTATTGTGGTGCCCAAAACTGCACACAATATTCCAGGTGAGGCCACCCCAGTGCAGAGCAGAGAGGCAAAATCACCCCCCTCAACCAGCTGGCAATGCTTTGCCTGATGTCCCCCCAGACACAGCTGGCCTTTCTGGCTGCCAGGGCACTGCTGACTTGTATTCAGCTTGCCATCAGCCAGGACCCCCAGGTCCCTTTCCATGGCACTGCTTTCCAGCATCTCATAATGCACCATAAAGAGATAGTGAGAAGTCAGGAAAGGCAGCAGATGCAAAGTGACAAAACTTCTGAATTAATGTCTCTAACACTGATTTGCACAAAGTCTTTACAACTGTTATGCAACCACTTTACAGAACAGTCATGACTCAAAAGGAAATTAGTTAAGCCATGGGCTAACATATGCCAGTTCACCTGTGATTATGAATTGAAGATCCTTAAAGGTCTTGATTTAGCTGGTTAAATTGCTATTTAGTTAAAAGTTCAGCATACTGGTAACTCTGTACACTTCAGTAGCTTAAGTGTTTACTGCACCCCTTTTGGAGATGTGCAATATCACCCTTACAGAGGTGAAGTTGACTTCAGCGTGGAGAACCAGGACAAAGCTCACCCAGCAGAGCTGGGCAGTGGCTATGCTGTATCCCACCCTGTCACCAGTTTACCTGGGACTGGGTTTGCATGGAATTACACATATCTAAACTTAAAGGATGATTGTAATGGTTCATCAGTCTACACAAATGTAGGTTGCAGTCACACTGCAACAGCAGAAGAAAGGCAGTTCCTGGATTGTGCATTGTCATTTAAAAAGGTACATGTAAAAATCTTTCCTCTTTTCCCTTTTGACCAGACAAATTTTCCTTGCTTTTTGCAAGGTCTCTTTTTCATTGAAATGTACCCTTTTTCTAATAGATGTATGGTATGCGTTTGCAGTAATTACAGAAGATGTTGTCCTTTTCATTTATGCCTGCGCAATCCAGTTTGACATCATGTCATAAAAGTTTATGTGTTGTGTTCTCTAAGCTCCTTACTAATATCCCTGGTATTCTCCCTGACTATCCAAAATCAATACCATTGCTCCTCTCTCAATAAAAAATGGAGCATTGAACGGGGTCCAGATGTGCACACTGACAATTTGCAGCAATTAGATGCTGTGCTAACAAATGACCTTCCCATGGGGTGATAAAGTAGGACCAGAAGAATCACCAGTGTCTTTGTCAAGGGAGTCTGAAAATAACTGGGACCTTTAAGAAGTGGATTCAGTTTCTGTCCCTGTTTCTCTCATTGGATAGTCACAGAAACAGTGAAATCAAGACAGAGAGGCATTCATATTAGAAACCCTGGCAATCAATTTTTACTTGCAGATGGTGGATTGCAATCAATGTTAATTAACCAGATTTTTCTTCAGACCAGGGTACACTGAGAGACCAACCATGTACATTTTTGATCAAGACAACTGATTTTGCTGGCCTTCAGAGAAGGATAGTAATGGCTTTGTGAGCCACAACAGAATACAAGATTAGGGAGAACAAATAAAGAAAAGACTTTAAATCCATTAAGAAAATATGCCTTACGTGCCCTCAGAGATAGAGGAAACCGCAGCAAACCACAGAATCAGAGAATATAATGAGTTGGATGAGACCCTCAAGGATCATTTGGTCCAACTCTTAAGCGAATGGCCTAGACGGGGATCAAACTGTGACCTTGGTGTTTGTGGAGATGGAAGCGGGATAGCGCAAGGCTGACCCTGTGGTTCCCAGTGAAAATTCAATCCCAGTGTGGAGACCAAAATTTCTTCCTGTTTTTTGTTTGTTTGTTTGTTTGTCTGTTTTTTGTTTTGTTTTGTTTTGTGGTGTTTTTTGTTTGTTTGTTTGTTTGTTTGGCTTGGCTTTGGGGTGGGTTTTTTTGTTTGTTTTTGGTTGTTTGGTTGGTTTTGGTGGATTGGGTTTTTTTCTCCAATGAACTTTTCGAAATAGATCTTTGTACTCGGGTCAAGTTCATGAGAAAGAGTAGTGAATCAGGATTGTCACCCACAAAGTTACAGTCTTCACAGATTTGTCATGTGCATTTGATGTTATTCATAAAGGCTTATGTCTTTTTAGGTTCAATTAGGAGAGAGTTTTAAACTCCTGTATTTGAAAAAAAGAAGTTTAATTTATTTTTCACTGATGTAGAAATTCCATGCATTTTCCAAAAACACAGAAACTTGATTATTACTGTAAGCATGTTTTTTTTTTTTAGTTTTAATAAAGGGTTGGAGAATGGTAAAGTTGTCTCTTTTTCCAAAAATGCTTGCTTGTTGCCAGATGGTAGATGTCATCAGAGAAAGCTGATACCTCTTTTTCATGGTTTATATCTGCTCTTCAGAAAAAAAAAGGCGTTCATTTTGTAGTGCTGACTATTACCTCTTCCTTACACATGAAGCCTTAAAAATTCATACTGCAAAAGAAGGAAAATATACTGCAGTTAAGGATTATATACTTGCCTATATGCAAATCCTGCTGTATTAACCTGTGAATTTGGTGTAAAAAGCTGCCTTTCCAGACTGGAATGAAAATTTAGGCTTTCAGTGAACTCTGAGTGGCACAAGAATGACCTTCAGATGGCACCAGAAATATTATTATTCCTCAGAGGTCAGCAAGGGTCTTGACTGCAAACTCATATGGCAGAGACCTGTTCTGCATTTATACTCTGGAAGCCAGCAGGACATGGTTTCCAACTAGTTCTTCTACATGGAGCAGTGATACATTGGCATTACTACAAAACTGGTAGGACTGACTGGTCTAAGAAAAAGCAAAAACATGAACACACTGTGCTGTGCAACATGGATGGTAACAGGTCTGATTTTCTTGGCCCCAGTTACTACAGGTAAGTTGCATAATGGTTGCTGCTCAGTTCCTTCTACATATAGTTGGTAGCTGGTATAACAATATTTCCTTCATCTGTCTGTCCCCTCTTTTGTCATTTAAGATGTAGTTTTGCAGAAAAGGATAGATTCTTTTGTGGACTTCCAAAGCATCTACTACAGCCAGGACCTGTACACCTGTAGAGTGTACAGAGGAGGTGTCTTGACTGGACAGAGACTTGCTAGGATTCCTTAGATAGCAGGGGATATTATTAACAAGGGCAAAGTAAAAATAATTTTTAAAAATATTACTAGTCTATGAAATACTATAAAACATAGAATTTATTTCTCATGCTTCAGACATTTTGGGGTAATTTTTTTTCTAGGAAATATAAGGAATATGGAGAGCAGATACCAGGAGTGTCACTGACAGCAGTTTTATTACAGACTTGGCCTACCACTACAGAGAAAAAAGGAGTCTCTGTCTAATGATACTAATACAGGAGGCAGCAGTATATGCTTTATGCAGTATGGCCACTCAAATTCACACTGGAACACTCCAATGAAGAATTCAGTGCCACAGGAACAACAGTATTACAGAATTTTCTGAGTTGGAAGGGACCTACAAGGATCATCCATTCCAACTCTTAAGTGAATGGCCAATGTGGGGTAACCCACAACCCTGGTATTGTCAGCATCATGCTCTAACCAACTGAGCTAATCTCAGGGTTGTAAATGCAGACTGGTTTCTGGTGCAGAGAGCTGGAAGCCATTTCTACTTCAAAAGAAGGGGAGACAAAAACAAAACAAAAACAAAAACCCCAAAACCAACAAAACAAAACACAAAACAAAAACAAACAAACGAACAAACAAGAACTTGACCTGATTTTTCAAAGAACATATTTGCTGACAACAAAGATCAAATTCAACACTTCAGGTATTCCTACTATAGTTTGTATACAGAAAGTAAGCCTCTTTTTCTCTTTCTCTCTTTAAAATGAGCAGGCTTCTAGCTTTTCATGAGGTAGAAACTTCAGTTCTAACTGAAATCATGAATCATGGACTGTGGTAAAATATATGTAACCAAAAACATATATAAAGCTTCTACTGCAGAAGAAAAAGACAAAACTGACTTGCAAATGGGATAATTTAATTTACCATATGCAAAAAAAAGTTTCAGTAAAATATAACCATGTAAATTCTTGGGTGTCATCAACCCTCGTTCAATTCTGAACTGTAAGTAACTGGCCTTTAACAAGCATTAATAAGTTCATTATTAACAGTTCAAACTTCAGTGTAGGAAAAGTTTCACTGCTTTTGTACCTCAATTGCTTCTTTTGGGGAGTTTTAGTAAACACTGAACAGCTGAAGTGTACTCTTGAAACTTCTCAGACAAAAGTACATCAGGCAGCGTACACCACATAATAAGTGGATAATACTCAGCATTACCATAAATACTTATTTAGGTCACAAGTTGTCAAATGCCACATCAGCTGAAAGGCAACTAGCAGCAATCCTTAAGGTTTGTGCAAGAATTGAATGCCCCACTGTGTGCAAAAGGTCTTGCATCTGATGTAAAGAAATAATGTCATGGGTTATTTAGGACAGTTGAACAAAAACCTACTGACAATAACATCTGAAATACAATCTGGTTTGCTACAGACTGAACACTAAAGTGAGGTTCATCTGTAAAGTTTGAATTCTGATTTATTTCTGAGCAAATTTAAACCAGCTTCTATGTCTAATATGAGATTCAAGAACAGACCTTCAGACCCTTTAGTTAGAATTTGCTTAGAGATTTTGAATAAATTTGAAAACAGCCGTAGTCAGAGCATGCCAAACTCCAGCAGTTCTGAATTAACAGTGGTTTTGAAGAGGGACAGTTTCTGATGACATGAGCTATTATGCGATACCAGGAGTCGGATGAGCAGAAAAGTGGGTGAAAAACACCATGAACTTTCTTCAGTGCAACCAGGATTTGTCCCATGCAGTTTCACCAAGGTAAACTTGGTGTACTTGTGTACTTTTTTATATCATATTAAAAAACCAAACCAAAAAAACCAACCAAAACCAAAACCAAACCAAACAAAACCAAAACAAAACAAAAAACACCTTTCACTGGACATCTTTTATCTTTGCCAGAAAAGAAAAAGAGATTTAATGCCTAGCCAATGTCTGGAGGCAACTGTCAGTGATTAGTCAGATTATTATGACTTGTCAAATGGTTACACAATAATAACAATCTTGCACTGAATTCATTTCATGTGTCTCTTGATCATACAGAAGTTTAATTTCTACAAACTGCAAGGTGCTAAGATTTGAAGTTTCAAGTCAGAGAATGCTGTATGTAGTATCAGTTATTTCAGACTTGCGAGCATTGATGATTTGCAGAATTCCACTGAATCCTCACAGACACTCAGCACTGTAGGGGTTGAAAACATTTCTCATTTATGCTGTTGCCCAATCCTGACAGAATTTTCTCTGGTGGAACATTTTGCTGAACTGAACTCAGGAAACTCCACACACACTCACAGACTGACACCCCATTACTGCTAGCATAGCTGATGCCTATACCCAAATATTAGCAAAGGATTAAAAAACAACAATGAAACTTGCATTCAGAGCAGTCTGGAACATATAAAGTATTTAAGAGACACTTGAAAAAAGCCTCATTTCTTATTCGCCAAAGGCAGAGCATTCAGCACCTTGCAAGGATGAGGTTTTTCAGTGGATAACCTTCTACTACCTCACAGGTATCACTATACAGCATCCCCAGTGATTCAATCCATATTTAAGACTACCTTGCCCAAGCAACTGATGTATTTCCTGGTCCCTTGAGTGGTTCCTTACAAAATTTGTGTAAAGGGATCATTTTATCCAACACTGAAATACAGCCTGCCCTGTTGTATAAACTGGCAACTCTTTAATGGGACACAGCAATGTTGTAGGAGAGATTTAAAATGGAAAGCGAAGGTCATAAAAAGGCAACACTTTCTTAACAGCAAGTGGCTTAGATACTTTCCTGCTGGCTCTAAATGTGTCCATTTTAAAAGGAGTTAAATTCAGTGTCTTGATGGGTAAGACACCACGGCCTTGTTGATTTAATTAATATTAAACCAAGGAAAATCACTTAGGATTGCCTGTATGCATTCAGTCTCTAGAATATATATTTCTAATTTTTAGGGAATATTTCTGGATCTTAACACCCAGAAGATGCACCATACTAACGAGCACAGTAAACATGGCTCTGGATGAAAACTGTGTTACTTAGCAAAACACTCAGCCTTGTTTTTAGAGAGGATACCAGCAAACTGAACATCTTGTTTTTCATAAAAGTGGTCTCTCCTACTTATTTGCATCACAGCGCTAGTTTTCTAATGCCTTCACCAGCAAAAATTCTGTTGGCACAAATACCTGGTAAGTTTGCCATTGGATGAGTTCATTGCCTTGTATTTGTCCAAGCAGAACTCCAGTGATACTGTCAAAGGCACAAAACAACACTAGTGAGTTTTACCTTGCTGACACAGCGTATGGTATTAACTGCAGGTTCTGTGGAACGACAAACTTATTTAAATGTAAAAAAAATACAATAAGTTTGGATTGTGTGATAGTTCATTTTTAGGGCTTATATGACAGCCAGACTTACTTACAAGCTAGCTTTCTTTCATCAAACTCATTTAATGTTGGCTGGAAAAGAATGGCTGGCCAATGCCAGACCTTCTTCTCTACTTCTTTCTTTTCTAGTTCCTTCTTCATGAGTTTTGGTCATTGAACAGTACTGTAGGCCAGAGCATGGGACCTGGACCCTGTTATCAACCATTTAACTTCCTGAGAATTCAAAAAAGTCAGGAGGTATATATATTAAACTTCTGAAGAGAATCGTATGTTGCAAAGGATGGGTCAGACGTGGCAGCGGCTCAGCTATCTATTCACTGTCTACAGCAGAATCAACCTGTAGTGAGGTAGCCCCCTAATTAGATGCCTCTATACAAGTTCTGAAACTGGGTAGGGTGAACAAGGACCAGAAGATGGTCTAGCTTCCAGAAACTCCTAAGACAGCTTTTTGTCAGTCGTGAAAAATAGAGGTGATATTACCAATCACTGTAAAACTATCAGTTTCCTAACATAACAAACAGCTTATTAAGGTGTCTCTTTAATATCTTACTGCTACTGTATTATGCTATATGTAAAAAGCAGTCAAAGCAGACAGGGAAATATATTCAGACATAGTTTCATCCAGAACACTTAAGACAATGACAGTATTGTCTGCACTCATCGATCGAAGCAATGAGGGAGATGTCAAAGAAGAAAGATTTCTGTCCCCAGCATGCCTTTCCAACAGTTGTCTGGAAGAAAATATACAATAAAATGAAGAGAGTCCATAAAAATGTTGGATGCAGATTTGAGGGGTGGAGTAATGGAAATGGAGTTTTCTGGAACATGCAAAAGATCTTTCTTAAGAAAGAAGAATGAGTGGAGCCTGGCAAAGAGACAGGGCTTGTAGGGAGGCGACAAAAACAAGAGCAAAGAGACAAGCTAAAACAGACAGTGAACAAAATTTATCTGTAGAAAGAAGCTAAAGGCACACTATAGCCAAGTAACCCCATAAAATTCTCCAGCACAAGTGTTTGGAGGCTGAAATTTCATTTTCTCTTTATTTTACAGGGTGTAAACCGGTCTTCCAGTTAGAAAACACATTAAATAATTTCTCTCTAAAAAGACTAGTTTCTTTATTAAAATTGCAGTGGGTTTCACAATCTCTACGAGCAGTGATTGGTTTTTTGTGCTGTTGATCTCAAGTAAGAGCTAAATTCTGTGACCTGTAAATTACAAAGCAGATCCTGACATATGCATACAGTCCTGTAAGCAGATTGCACTGCTCACTGTATCTAAAAATTAAAACGCAGATGTTGAGAAATTGATATAAACTAACTACAGTAGCCTGGATTTAAATATTTATATTAGTAAAAACTGGCCTAACTCTTGAGTTCCTAGAAGATCAGAGTTAACTTTCAGCCTGTGACTCAATTGTAAAACAATGCCATTTTCTCTTCTCAAGCCAGCAGTCAGCCCAAAACAGCACCCCTGGGAAGACATGATCATCTAACTAGGAAATTTTCTTCACTGAGTTTAAAGACCAAAGTTTTCAGAGAGTTCTGTTTAAGTCTTTACTATTCACTGTTCCACCAATGAACACAGTAGGTGAGAAAGAATAGAGGCAACCTGTCTATATTTCATGACATTGATGTATTTTTTTGTAATCAAAAGCAGTCATGTAGTTGTGAAATGAAAGTATTATTTTAATCAGAAAAGCTGAACTTTTCGCAGCATAGCTGATGTTGGACCAAAGTCAGTATCAGCAGTAAATGCAGAAAGGGACATAGCAAAGTTTGATACAAAAGCCTTTCTTATTTACACTTCCATAGATGATCCAGGAAATAATATCTGAACTCCCCTATTAATAGAAAAGAGAAGTCACTAAACATCACTGAAAACAGTATAGAAATTTAAAACTATATCAAGATTGACTCTTATTTAACAGAAACAAATTGTTAAATATTCTTTATGTTTGGGCAGGTTGAGGCCAAACCTAGAAGACCAAAGTCCTAGAAGGCTAAAAGCCAAATCTTTAACCTGTTACACTGCAAATATCACAAAGAAGACTCAGTTTGGATACATGTTAAGCCAATAGAACTTGAGAAAAATAACTCCACATCAATAGGGGGCAAGTTTGGCACAAGGCTCCTTTTGCCTTAATGGCTTGCCCGGTGTTAGTTAATGGCTAGTTTTGAAATCACAGTTTCTGGGTCCAGAACAGAGCTGCAAGTGCTACTGTTTGTGCTCAGTGATTATCAGTTCATTTCATCTGATTCATCCTCTTAATTTCCTTTTACTTTTTAAATCCTAGAGAAGTCTGGATAATAATATTATCTACTTCTGGATAAATACCTTGTTGTTTTTAAATGAGATCAGTAGAGGTTGGCTTGTATTTGATTATTTTAGGGATGAAAAACACAGCAGAAAATAGAGAAAAGAAAAGCTTCAGGTTTTGCAAATCTCAAACAACAGCAGCTTCTTTTATTGGCCATTTGTTCTTAAAAAAATTATTGCATCCAACAGGTTTCTCCAGGCACACTTTTTGGGAAATGCTTATGATGGGTTTGCCATTCAATGACCTCACTCCCAGAAACCTGTTTGCAATGAGTAATAAAAACAGTGAAGATGTCATCAAACAATAAAATTCTCCAGAGAACTAGAGACTGTTCTGAGCTCTCAGTGTCTGTAAACACTGGAAATAAATGCAGTGCTGCAATATCCTATAGTCCCATCTGAAAAAATGCACCATGGTAGCACTTTTTCGTCATACAGGACCACATGAAATTGTAAGACAACTGCACTTTAAATTCTTTTATTTTTCTTATCCTGTTGCACTGGAAATACTGGACTAATGTCTAAACCTTTAGGCTATAGCCAGTGTCCCTCGTCCATTTCAACAGCAAGACATTCTCTCTTCAAAAGTTCCCCTGGGAGGCGAATTAGCTGACTAGGGGCGGAGCCGAGCTTGTCAACGAGGGGTTTAAACCTCTGCTGCGGGCATGGCGAACAGGGACGTGTGGCCGCAGTGAGCGAGGCAGGGCACAGCCACCTCCCAGCTCTCTCGGATGAGC
>NW_020955221.1:2447148-2541745 GCF_003031625.1 Empidonax traillii
CGGAAACCCCCCTGCAAGAAGAACACCAAGAAGGACGCAGCTGTTCAGATCACAGGCTGTACAGAGTGCCTGAGCCTAGCGTTAGTGCCACAGGATAGTGTGAGAGGCGCCTGCGTACGATGCAAGCAGGTGAATGATTTGCTGTGCCTAGTGGCAGAGCTTAAGGAAGAGGTAGAGAGCCTGAGAAGTATTCGGGAGCGTGAAAGGGAAACTGACTGCTGGAGTCACACCCTTTCGACCCCAAAGGAAGTTCAGTAGGAGACAGCCAAGCCCTGCCCCTCCTACCATCAGGCAGACGGAGCAAATCAAGTAGATGGGGGGAGGGGGAGGGGGGGGGAGGGAGAGGGAAGGAAACAGATCCTTGTTAAACAGGTCCCTGATAAATCAGAGAGGTAAAAGAATCCCCTCCTGACCCCCATCACCTCCCTGGGTGCCCTTAAAGAACTGGCCCTGGACCCAGAGAGTCAGGCAGAGGGCAGTCAAGAGGAAGATCTGCCTGGAGGCTCTCCTGGTTCCACCCTGTCTACCAGATGGATTACAACCACAACTATAAAGGAAAAAAAGAAGGGTAGTTGTAGTAGGTGACTCCCTTCTGAGGTAAATTGAGGGCCCTATATGTAGACCGGACCCATCCCACAGGGAGGTCTGCTGCCTTCCTGGAGCCCGGGTGAAGAAGTAGGAGACTCCCAGAGCTAATTCGGCCTTCAGATTATTATCCACTGCTGGTAGTCCAGGCTGGCAGTGATGACATCAATGGAAGAAGTACCAGGGTAATTAAAAAGGATTTCAAGGTGCTAGCTCGATTAGTTAATGAGACAGGAGAGCAGGTGGCGTTTGCCTCAGTTCCTGCAGTAACAGGGATGAATGAGGAGAGGAGTAGGAATACTCATCAAAAGGCGGCTAAAGGATTGCTGCCACAGGTGAAATTTTGGGTTTTTTGACCATGGGGCAAATTTCATGGTATCTGGTCTCCTCAAATCAGATGGGCTTCATCTATCTAGGAAAGGTGAAAGGACCATAGCGGTGGGGCTGGTCAAGAGGGCTTTAAACTAGGTTTGAAGGGGGAAGGGGTTAAAACTGGGCTCTCCGGAGATGAGCCTAAGGGTGGAAAGCCCAAATTAAGAGTGAAATTAGCAGCCTAGCTGCAGCTGAAGTGCATATACACCAATGCACGCAGTATGGGTAACAAACAGAGGAGCTGGAAGCCATCGTGCAGCAGGAAAGCTATGATGTAGTCGCCATCACAGAAACATTATGGGATGAGTGGCATGACTGGAGTGCTGCCATGGATAACTACAAGCTCTTCAGAAGTGACAGGCAAGATATGAGAGGTGGAGGGGTGGCTCTATGTGTTAGGGAGTCTCTTGACTCTGTAGAACTCAAGGTCAGTAACAATAAGGTTGAGTGCCTGTGGATCAGAATCAGGGGAAGGCCAACAAGGCTGACATCCTAATGGGAGTCTGTTACAGACCACCCAACCAGGATGATGAGGGTGATGAATTTTTCTACAAGCAGCTGGCAGATGTCTCAAAATTGACAGCCCTTGTTCTTGTGGGCTACTTGAACCTGCTGGATGTCTGCTGGAAACTCCACATAGCAGAGAAGAGGCAGTCTCTCCCTAGAAGATTTCTAGAGCATATAGAGGATACTTTCCAGATTCAGCTGGTAAATTAGCCTACCAGGGGTGGGACCTTCCTAGACCTGCTGTTCACAGAGAGGAGCTAGTGGAAGATGGGGTGGTCAGAGGCCTTCTGGGGCACAGTGACCATGAGTTATATAATAGAGTTTTCAATACTCAGGGACACAAAGGGAACCTTCAATAAAACTTTTACCCTGGACTTCCAGAGGGCAGATTTCAGCCTATTCAGAGGACTAGTTCAGAGCATACCCTGGAAAACAACCCTTGAAAGCAAAGGGGTCCAGGAGGGATGGACATGCTTCAAGAAGGAAGTCTTGAATGCACAGGAGCAGGCTGTCCCAGTGTGCAAAAAGGTGAGCTGGCTGGGAAAACAGCCAGCCTGGCTGAACAGGGAGATTTTGAAGGAAATTAGGGTAAAAAAGAGAGCTTACTGTCTATGGAAAAAAGGGCTGACTACTCATGAAGAGTTTAGGAATATAGTTAGGTAATGTAGAAAGAAAATTAGAGAGACAAAGGCATAATTTGAACTTAGTCTTGTCATTTCTGTTAAGGGTAACAAAAAGTCTCTCTACAGATACATCAATAGCAAAAGGAAGGGCAAGGGAAACCTCCATTCTTTATTGGACATGGGGAGGAACATAGTTATCAAAGACGAGGAAAACACTGAGGTATTCAAAACCTTCTTTAACTCAGTTCTCAACTGTAAGACAGGTTGTCCTGAGGACAACAGGCTTCTGGAGCTTGAAGACAGAGATAAAAAGCTGAACAGACGCCCTGCAATCCAGGAGGCAACAGTTAGCTACCTGCTGAGCCGCTTGGAACCTCCCAAGTCTATGGGACCAGATGAGATCTATTCAAGGGTGATGAGGGAGCTGGCAGAAGAGCTCTCCATCATTTACCAACAGTCCTGGCTCACTGGGGAGATTCCAGATGATTGGAAGTTGGCAAATGTCACGCAGGTCCACAAAAAGGGCTGCAAGGAAGACCCGGGAAACTACAGGCCTGTCAGCCTGACCTCAGTGCCTGGCAAGGTTATGGAGCAGATCATCCTGAGTGCAATCACACAGCACCTACAGGATGAACAAGGGATCAGACCCAGCCAGCATGGATTTAGGAGGGGCAGGTCCTGTCTGACCAACCTGATCTCCTTTTGTGATCAGGTGACCCGCCTGGTGGATGAGGGGAAGGCTGTGGATGTGTCTGTCTGGACTTCAGCAAAGCCTTTGACACCGTCTCCCACAGCACACTCCTGGAAAAGCTGGCAGCCCATGGCTTGGATATGGGCACTCTGTGCTGGGTTAAGAACTGGCTGGAGGGCCGGGCCCAGAGAGTGCTGGTGAACGGGGCTGCATCCAGCTGGCAGCCGGTCACCAGTGGTGTTCCCAAGGGATCAGTGCTGGGCCTAGTTCTATTTAATATCTTTACTGATGATCTGGATGAGGGGATCAAGTCCACCATTAGCAAATTTGCAGACGACATCAAGTTGGGGGGGAGTGTCGACCTGCTGGAAGGCAGGAGGGCTCTGCAGAGGGGCCTGGACAGACTGGAGAGCTGGGCTGACTCCAACAGGATGAGGTTCAACAAGGCCAAGTGCCGGGTCCTGCACTTTGGCCACAACAACCCCCTGCAGCGCTACAGGCTGGGCACAGAGTGGCTGGAGAGCAGCCAGGCAGAAAGGGACCTGGGAGTTTGGATTGACAGGAAGCTGAACATGAGCCAGCAGTGTGCCCAGGTGGCCAAGAAGGCAAATGGCATCCTGGCCTTTATCAGGAACAGTGTGGCCAGCAGGACCAGGGAAGTGATTCTTCCCCTGTACTCAGCGCTGGTGAGGCCACCCCTGGAGTGCTGTGTCCAGCTCTGGGCCCCTCAGTTCAGGAAGGACATTGAGGTGCTGGAGCGGGTCCAGAGGAGAGTGACCAGGCTGGTGAAGGAACTTGAACACAAGTCCTGTGAGGAGAGGCTGAGGGAGCTGGGGTTGTTTAGCCTGGAGAAGAGGAGGCTCAGGGGAGACCTCATCACTCTCTACAGCTACCTGAAAGGAGGTTGTAGCCAGGTGGACATCAGTTTCTTCTCCCAGGAAGCCAACAGTAAGACAGGAGGGCATGGTCTTAAGCTGTGCCAGGGGAGGTTTAGATTGGATATTAGGAAGAAATTCTTTACAGAGAGGGTAATCAGGTACTGGAGTGGGCTGCCCAGAGAGGTGATGGATTCTCCATCCCTGGAGGTATTTAAAAAGAGACTGGATGTGGCACTGAGTGCCATGGTCTAGTAACCATGGTGGTAGTGGATCAAGGGTTGGACTTTAAGATCTCAGAGGTCTATTGCAACCCATCTGATCCTATGATTCTATATTTGGAGGCTGCAAGTCAAACCCACTGATGAAAGCCAAGTCTCCTCTCTGTCCTTACCCTTGCACCCTTTTATCTGGCTTTCTGTAGAGTTTGCGGTTGCTGCAAGGGAACAGCTTGTGAATTGCCATTTTTTCCTCAGCTTTAATTTCACAGCATACGTGTTCTTAGAATAAAGACTTGACTGTTGGGGCTCTAGAAATAAATTCCATGAACACTCAGAACAACTAACTCTGGAAGCAACATTTTGCCAAGAACCACATTATTATCACAGCTTGCTCAAGCTAGCTATTTTCTAAGGGATATTTGTGAAGGGGCAAGGGATCGGGAAAACTCCTGTGCTCTCTTTTTCGTGCAGCAGTGGCAGAAGTTTCACAAATTTTTGAAAAGTTGTCCAAGATAATTTTATTGTAAGTTCATGGGTACCAGTGAGTTGGAGATCAGCAAAGTGCTAAGATGAGAAAGTTTATTTATGCATTTATTGCTGGCAAAGATGGGAACAGCTGTTCTAGGTTGGAATGCAATCCTGGTTTAGGAGTGCATGTTCCTGGCATCATCACCCATGAGTGTCTAGGCAAGGTTGACAAACTTGATAAAGGAGAAAAATAACGTGAAGTCACCAGCTTTAAAGAGGACTCCAGGAAGAGCAGTAATTTGGGATGAGAGATTAGCTGCACCAAGCTGCTGGCAGGAGAAATCAAACAGCAAGAATGCAACAGTCAGCTCATCAGATGACTGTGTCCATCCAAGCCCTTAGTGCTCAGTGGCCCAAGCACCCAGAGGACTGAAATCACCCAGACAATAGATGTGGACATAGGCAGGCAGGGTTGGTGGGCATAAGGGTCCCTCAGAAGTCTCCATGCTGTTTGGAAGGTGGGATCTTCCCCTCCTCTTTTGCCACCAACATGGTAAGGTACCCTTTTTATGACCTTAAAGATAAACAGTCATAGCAGATTCTGTATTTAAAAAAAAAAAAAATCCCAAAGAGACAACCTGTATTTCTGGTGTGACATTTCCCTCTTTTGTTCAATTTCTGTGAGCACAATCTGATGTTACGGGGGTTTTGTTTCTCAGGTGCTTGCAGTGGTCAAGACTTGGCAAAAGTTTACATTCCCCATAGTATGCTTCAGGCTATAGTTTATCTGCATTTATACTGCATGAACTCTGAGGCACTCCAGCTGGATCCATCAAAGTTGAGGCAGGCAGGGGCGGGGTTTGTCTTTGTAAGAGAATCACACCTAATCTTGGCTGACCTTAATAAGGACTGACCTGTATGTACATGCTTTCTTTTCCCAGACAGTTCCAGGATGCCATTACCTGTGATTTCTGGGGCTTAGCCTTGTCAGCAGAGTCTGTGACACCACTGCCATATGCAAACACTTGAACACAGAAAGGATGTGGGTGCTGGACATTATTGAAGTGGCTTTGCACCTTGGTTTTAAATATATCTCTCTACCCAACACAGACAGCTCTCTAGCCAATGCTCCCTGGAAAGGTCACAAGGTCCAGTGCTCCCTCTTGCCTTGTTTTTTATCATGACCCACAGAGGCCAACAGCACTTTGTAGTGTTGCGTTATATATACAGTGGGGTGGGAATTTGGGGCTGTATGGGGAAGACCATCGAAGGAGGAAGATGTCTCTGAGCCAGATTCTGGAGAAAGAAAAAGGGTGGCATGGTCTTGGATGAAGATGTAAGTTAAGAGTTACAACCTCCAGACCGGTCATGAGGAGGGTTTTCATTGGGAAGGGAGGCAGGTTTAGCTTAGGATGGTCTCTGAACTCCTTATGCTGATCGAGAGCATAGCATCCCGAATATCTTTTCAAAACTGAGTATGACATCCTTTGGAAGACTGGTGTCAGCAGCTGGGAATGTAGCATCCTGTTCTACAGGTTACACCAGTCACCACACAGTGGGGAAAGAAAGGATCTGTCAGTGATGCCAGCAAGGTGCGGGGAGCCAGAGAACTTGGCACAGAGGATAGTTAGGGCATCCAGGGGCCCAGCATCTCTGCTGCTTGCTTAGCAGAGTGCCACACAGTACCCCAGGCCGATTCATGAAGGTCTCCCTTCCTGGAACCCAGACCACAGAGTGCAGCAACTCTACTCTCTAGTGGGAGAGGATCACCTCTCTCCTTGCCAGGGATGTCTTGCTCCTTTTACTGTCAGTCAGTCCTCTGGGGTGGCAAGCAACTCTACGGAGGACAAAGAGCAGGACCTTTCAAGGATACTGGAAGGATTTTCTCCTTGTGTGCAGTATGAATTACAGTTTGGACCCTTGTATGTCTGCAGATCTCATCTGTGGGCAGGTGCCCACAGACAGACAGACAAAGTCAAGTAGCCATGTGATTATAAAATTGGATTACAAATCTGAAAGACAAGTCAGTTATTCCATTCCTGCAACCTATCGTATTAATCTATCAATCACTGATCTAAAACTAAAAGAAAAGTCTTCAATTCCTCTTTGGCTACCCTCACCAGGATGAGAGAGAGGCTGAACTGAAAGAACAAGTCAGGTGTATGTCAGCACTTTTTAAAAGGTTTCTTCATCACCCCTGAAACTACACCAACAGTCTTCTAAACTAGGATTCACCTCTAAATTACGAGTCTCTTCAATTCAAGCCTTACAATCTGAGAGAGGATGATGAATTTACAGACTATATTTGTTAATTTTTTCACATAAGAAAAGAGATTTCCAGTGTTCTCAAGGAATGCCATTGTGAGGGCACAGTACAGTAGGCTTCAAAGGAAATGCAAAAATGCTGTCCCTCTGTTAATTTGGCACAAAGCAACTACTGTTTCATGCAATACAATCAATTACAATGGCAAAATATTTGCTTCGCACAAATACATGAATGATTTCCACAGATAAGGCATTTCTTAAGAAGAAGATGAGAGAGCAGGGAGGAATAAACCAATTAGTATTAGAGAGAGTAAAGAGATTTTTTTTTCAGTGTGAGGCCAGAATTCATTAAAGCAACTGTAGGAGCCAATAGAGCTGCTCAGTGAGGGTGCATGAAGTGGGAACACTGATTATGGTGGGGAGGTGTCTGCCATATCCTCCTGCACTAGCCTCACTGAGTACTTGTGCTTCAGAGCATGGTGCAATAATGGTGTAACAGGCTAACCTAGAATAAACTGACCCTAGAGAAACTTCCTCCTAGACCCTCCACTAAATTAGTGAGTGGTTTTTTCTCTAGAGCTTTAGCGTTATAAGCTTATAAGACACATTTGTTTTTCTTGACTAATAATGATGGATCTTGTAATTATCCCTGTGCTGTCTGATTCTTTGATAGAGCTCGTTATGCTCCTAATCTCAGTGATACACTAGAGTGGCCAAGACACTGGACAGCCTTACATGTAATATGGAAAGTATTATTTCAAACTTTAATATCTGAGAAAAAGAAACAAAACCAACAAGAACAAATAACAACAATCATTAAAAAGTAAGTTATAAATACAGTACTGACATCAGAACTTCCACCATATAAAAATTTTGTTTCATCACTGTCTCATTTTTCACCTCCATTTTTTTTTTCTAAAGGAAAAGGTTAAATAGACAATTTACTTTCTCCTTTTCTTACAATCTTTTTCAAAGATTTTGCTTGTGTTCTTGCATCGTGGAATACTTTGTAGCCTATGCTATGGCCTTCTGCTGCTCTTTGCAGTGCATTTTTTTTCGTTGCATGTTGGCAGGTGTTATCCATACACTCTGCAGATAACATGCTGATCACACAGAACTGCTTTAATACCTTGCTTCCAGCTGTTTGGTCATGCTAAAGAGCAAAAGGTACATTTCCGAATACTCATTGCACATGTAAGGAAATGCTATGACATGGGGCAAGGATCTCATCAGCTCAAGAACAGAAAAAACCCTAAGCAATGAAACATGCTATGTATACCATGATCTGCCTTATTTTTATGAAAAAAAGTCATTCAACCTATTATATGAAATAAAAGTGCAAGTGAAAAAGGAAATATAAGAGAATGTTTCTTTTGTTTTCATTAAATGTTCACTAATCTGGATAGGGCTTTTTAAGGGTTTTCAGCATCTATTAGCTAGGAAATTATTTGAAATATCTGAAAAGCATTTTAGAGCCATCAAATCTCTTTATGAAGACTTATGAAATACTTTGAGATCGTGCATGCTTTAATTGTGATCTCACCATAAAAAATTCACCCCATCAAATTCAAGATGGTGGTCACACTTGCTGCTGCATGGATGTAACCTGGGTTACAGTATTGAGACCTTAATGTGACATGGAGGATGGAGAAATATTGAGAGATGTCTTTTTGAAGCAGACAGATTTCTACTATTTTGGCAGGATCTCAAAGACCTTATATTGTATTGCCAAAACAATCCAATCTGTTTAGAAGCAAGGATTTTTCACTGGAGCTGGCACTCACTAAATTTTTTAAGTTCATAATCTTAGTGTTGCTTTTTCTTATCAAGTCATGAAAACCCTAAAAATGTCTTGCAGGCTACCAGCCTGTTCTTATCTTACCAAGAACAAGTACAATCTTATAAAAGCTGCTCACATTTCTAATTCTGAATCTAGTCAAGTTATCATCAGATAAAAAGGCATAATTTTCACTCTTTTTTCTATTCATAGATTTATTGTTAACTTCGGCACCTTTTTTTGTTTTGCATTATTCCACACTACACTGCTCTAAAACTAGTTGCAATTTTAGTACATACTATATATTTTGCTGCCATATCCTGGGGAGAATCAATGACCTTTCTAAATAATGTATCACTTTACTGAATGTTACACATAATTAAAAAAAAATGAATGCATGCTATATTTATATTTGGTAGTAAAAATTCCTTCTCAAATAAAATTGCTATCAATACAATCATATAGACAACCATTGCTATTAATGGTAATGCGTGAAAAAACCCCACAAATGTCAAGATTTAAAAGAACCAACCTCAGTAGTGCAACCATAACAACATGCACTTTCTTTTCTAGTTGATAGATTTCCACTCACAATATTTTACACTGCTTTGGATACAGCCTATTCTGGTGCTATATTGTCACTGATTTCAACAGAATATTATCAGTCTTAAGATAACAAAGATTAGAATAATGAGCCACTGGTAAACAAGTCAATGCATTGTTTAGAATTGGGAAAGTGGTAGGGGGCCTCTCATGAGCATCATGATGTTATATAGAAAAAGAAACTTTCTCCATGTAAGCAGTAGGATAATTTATTGCAAAGACTGAAACCTGGACACTTGTTGACACAGCCACTCTGGCTCATGTTAGCCCATGCAGATAATCATCTGCCATTCTTAAAAGCTACTGACTATCCCATTTTCCCTAAAGCTATATCTAGAAGCATGTCACAGAAGTCCACAAGAACTGGACAGTTATTTTCCTCCATTCCTAGCAGGACCCCAGATCAGTTTGAAACTATCTCCACAGTGCATTCCCTATTGCTCAGCTTTGTATTAATTAGCAAGATTCCCATGAATCCAAGGGTCACATCACTGCACATGCAGCCAGCTAGCTCACCTGTGACTTTGCTGGGGAAAGAGTTTGTGATTTTCACCCTCCCACAGGAACCTGCTCTTTCCCTGTTGCAGCATAGCCTTGCTGTTTTGTCACCGTTACTAGAGGATAGGAAAAGTTTATTTTGAAAAGTTTAGTAGCTACTGTTTTATACAAACTTTGTAGATATACTGATGTCCTAAAATACTTGGCCTATTAGACAGACATTAGATCTGTTGATGTACTGTTAAATGTTTAAGGAAAGGAAGAAATCCACTCATGTTATTCCTGCCTTTGCAGGTTTGTTCCCTTTTATTATTATTATTATTATTATTATTATTATTATTATTATTATTATTATTATTATTATTATTATTATTATGCTAAACTAAAAGAAATTAAAAGAGCCTCATTTTCAAAAAGGAAATTTTTTCCCTCCATTATTTATTAGCCATGCACAACTGCTTAAATGGCAGGGTCACCTTTGCAGGTCATTCATTTTCCCATAGTCACTCTTTGTGTATAAATATGACTTGAACCTTCAAACTGCAGCACACATTAACTCATGCTAGAAGTAGTGACTTTTTGCTTACTACAAGCATTCCATTTACAACACTGATGCCAAATATCCCATTAAAGAAACAGCAAGCTGCCTTCTCTATTTTTGCAGGAAGGACCCAGTGATGGCCATGTGGTAAAGTGAATTTACAAAATAGTCAGGTCTTTGTAACAGGTAGCCTTCATTTTT
The DNA here is from genome assembly GCF_003031625.1 of Empidonax traillii. NCBI lineage: Eukaryota > Metazoa > Chordata > Aves > Passeriformes > Tyrannidae > Empidonax > Empidonax traillii. The sequence goes on from NW_020955221.1 coordinate 2,457,376, forward strand.
CTGCAGTTCCATTCCACTGTTTATGCTAGGTTACAAAGCAAATAGGAAGAAATGGTCAGAGTAATGTGTCCCTGCTGTATCAGCTTGGAGGATCACACAGTCTTGCTTTTGACAGAAGGGCTTGGAGTTTCCACACATAGCACAAGGTAACACTGGACACATGAAGGTTATTATTCCTAATGGCAGCCACACATCTCTTGTGGCATGTAGCCTGCATGCAGAGATGCTTCACATCACCAGAAATGCCAGCCTGGGCAGATGCTCCAGATATCTTCTGAAGTTTACCAGCGTTCTAGGTCTGCTGCCTCTTTTTTCATCAGTCTCAAGTACATCATATTATCTCTAATCTTGTGAGCTGAGATGTTATACCTCTTTGCAGACACAGTTAAACCTATATTTAGCCAAGAAGTTATCTAAGTGAACTGCCATGGATTCCCTCTTCCCTGGCAGTAGGACTCTGTTGCAGGCTCTTGCATTGCCTTGCATGCTTTCTTGGGGTGATACATAGGTGCATGCGCTGCAAAGAAAACATAAGCATGGTTGTGTAGAGATTTACTTTAGAGTATTGCTGGAGAAAGGAAAGCATCTAGAACTACTTATCTCCATAATTTTTTTTTGTTTTTATTTTTTTTGGGGGGAGTTGATTTTCTTTTTTTTTTTTTAATAAACATGAACTTGCAATAACAGTTCTTTAATTGCAATTAAATAGTTTGCCATCTGTATGATACTACTGACACTGTCTTTGGAGCCACTGCTCTTGAACGTGTACGGTGCAACACTGAGTGAGGTGACAGTCTCAACGAGTAATAAATAATAATAGGAGGTTTGTTTGGTCATTTTCAGACCAGAAGAATGAGCTCAAGCTGATCTGTGAGTGTATTATTTTATCTCCCCTTCTATTTGTTGGGTGGGTTTGTTGTTTTTCTTTGTTGTTTTTTACTGGTGGGAGTGATCCATTGTGTCTAAAATCAAACTGTTCTCTGCAGCTGACCTCCCACTGACATGAGGAGCAGGTAGTGATTTTGCTTTCAGATGAAACCTAAGGAGAACAAACATCTGTGAAGAATGGGGAATGGTGGCTGCCCAGTGAAGTGCCTGAGAGCAAAGTGTTCAGTATGCTCACTAATAAGTGTCAGCTTGATTTGAATCACTTGCTAAAGTGCAGCCTGGCTGAAGCTGAAAGAACATACCTTTCCTCAATGAAATGGAATCCTAAGGCATAAATAAAAGATTTCACCTGGGAAGAGTGATTTATTATCTCCATCCCAAGAAAGATGCCTGTGATTTACCACTCCTCCTTGTTTTAGAGCAGAAGAAAAAACAGTGCCTTCCCCCAAAATAACCCCTAACCAGCAACCACCAGCACTATTTCCATTATCGGGAGGAGAAATCTGAGATGCATTTATATCAGTTATTTAGTTGAAGTCAACAAAGCCATACAGTTGGAATAACAGACCAAGTAAGAGACAAACTGGGGGCATGGTTCCAAAAATCTTGAGAAATTTACTAATACTCATTTAAAAAAAAAAAAAAGTGTATCACAGTGGGCTTCTGTCCAATCTAAAACTCTGATCCCATGTCCCACTGAAAGGAGCCAACTAATTCATTCCTGACCATATGGATGTTGTAAAGTTGTAGAGATCAAAACCCTCCCTGACGGAATCTTGGATCAACGAAAGAAAATATTTCTGCTCCCTCTTGAGTAGCCATTTCGGGTTTTAGGGGGAGCCTGATCCATGCTGGGACAATGGTTTGAATGGCTTAGTCAATGCTAAAGAATGCGCACACAATAGACACAATCAATAAAGCTTATAATTTATTTACTTCATTCCTGAGTACGAGGAGTTTGATTTAAGGAGCTGGCATGGGATGTCAAAGTAAGCAGCAGCTTTCTGGAGTGAATGGCAGGTTTTAAATACTGTCCAGGTCTTAGTAGATTCTCCATAGCCTCTTGCTCAGTACTGCATTGAAGGTAAGACGCTATTCATAGACACTCTCAGCAAATCACCACACTGTGTCTGCTACTAGCTGTTGGCATAAACTACATACACAAAATACAAAACCATCTGACAGTAATGACTGAGCCCCTTTTGATTCCACTCAGACAGGAAGCTCGAACTTCCATGGGTACTGGGAGGTGAAGGCTGGATAAATGACTAGATACATCCCCTACTTCCATCATCCATCTTTGTACTGCTTGAAGTTGCAAAAAGGAAAAACAGTAGGGAATCTGAGATGGCTGCAAGTTAGGAATAACTGAGGGTACTTGTCTCCTTTTTCAGCTGTGTATCCTTACTTTTTCCCTGAAAATTTCAGGGAAAACCCTAAGTAAATTACTGTCATGGTCACCTAGCCAAATACATACTTCTCTTGAGCAGGCAAGTTTATTCAGTTACCTTAAAACTTTGCAGAATGATGTAAAATATCTGTTGTGCTTAAAATGTCAGAGTGCAGAGCACTTGTTGAGACAGTAGAATATTTTCAGTTGAAACAGTTCTTTACTGCAGAGCCTGTGCTTTAATTTGCTCAATCTTTAATCCAAAAATGGAAGTCGCTTCTGCCACAAGAACTGCTTAGTGTCTTTTTCTTTTCAGTCCTCAGCAAAATGTCAGCCAGATTTAGCACAAACTGATCGTGGGTAGGGATAGCTCTGAATGCATGGCCAGCCTTGAAAATTCTCATGCAGCAGTAAATATGCTGAAGACACTGCAAGAAAAGAGTGACTTGTCCCTTGTTCTCTCCTTGCAGGTTTTGATGATCTCTTAGATAGGTGCAAATGTGATGACTGCATAACACACACATTTTTATTTACAAGATGCTAGCTATTGCCTGGACCTCTAGTCCCATTTACACCACAAAACATAAATAAACAACATAAATTCAGGGAAATAGAGAAATGTGAGCTTTTGCATGTGCTGGATTTGTACCAGTGCTGCCTCCATTTGATTCTGGAGATTCCACGATAATGGAAAAAACTCTACAGGGGTGTAACAATGCAGAACTGGAAAAATCCCTTAGTCCAGAGAGCAATATTCTCAGCCCTATGGGTACATCATCTCAGATCTGAGAACACTGCTGGTATTCAAACAGAGGAAGCCTGCACATGGGGAACTAGAGTGGTAAGACAAGGGAAAAAAAATGAGCCTATGTCATCCCTGCTTTCCATACCAGAGCATGAGCTACACTAGAGCACAGTAAGGAAGTGGAACTGAGGCTTCTATGATATCCACTCTAAGTATCTCCTGAAACAACCAAAGCAGGTTTTCTAGTTTCTAGATGGAGCCCAGGCCCCTATGCAGCATTCCTATTTCTCCATGTGCTTCAGAGCAAGGGCCGTTACTGGTAGTTGTGAAGACCCTGGAGAAATTGAGGTTTATTGTGAGGGTTCACTGGCCCTCTGCTTCAGCAGCTCTTCTGGATTTCTCATGTCCTGCAAGAACTCAATGTAGAAATTCTTCCTCCTCAAGGTGAGCAAGGTCAAATTTTCCTCTTAATGAACTCAGAAAGCTCATTGTCCACCCCAAGTACTTGGCAAGTACTGTACAGCACAGGTACATCAAAACCATAAGCAACTTTTGCACTCAGAAAGAAATGTTAGCATTGGCTGCTGTACAAAAGGAATTATAAAACAACAGAGAAGCAGATGCCATTTGGGATATTCCCAAATGGCAGGAAATAAAAATGGCAGGAGTAAGGTAGATAAAAGATTCATGCATCAGACCAAAATAATTTTTTTCTGTTCATAAAATTATACTTAAAAGGTATACTTTGTGTTTTATAACTCAAGCCCACATTGACAAAACTGCCATTTCTCAGCCATCTCTTTATCTAAAAGGTGCTCTTCAGTCCTTCCTGAGTGAGATGAAGAATGATTTATTTGTCAATCAGGGAATGATCTTGAAAAGAAATTTTGCTCTTCTACTTTTTCTCTTGTAGAACTAGAAAAAAACACGCCACTCTTCTGGCTAATGTACCTGTGTACAATAAGGTCACCAGTTATTGCCACTTTTTCTGGCATTCAGCATCAGAGATCTTGGAATTTCTAAAGGAAATGGAAAATTGTTGTGAATTTCCAATTTCTGGTATCAATATAGCAGGAAGAAAAAAGTGCTGCCACTCTGCATGATCCGGTGCTGATTCTATCTGGAAACATTGTCATTGGCTTTAGGAACCAATCTTCTTTTTTCTGTTTTTCTCTTTACTTTGCAATAATGTATCTGCCTACTTATGGGGGTCTAAGTAAAATGAATGCTGTTCTGTGCTTGAGTGAGATTTATTTCACCCTTGGCAAGAAGTCATCAGTTTATTTGGGGGGGATTTAAAGTTCTGTTTACAGAAAAGTGATGGGTAGAAAAACAATCTGCTCTCCTTTATGTCCAGCTTTGGAGTTTTTTAGAACTACTTTGCACTGGAGAGAATTTCTGGTAATCCCACCTCCATGTAGTCTGACATACCACTATATTGCAGTTCTGCGTTTTTTACTTATTGTGTTGGCTGTCTGTTGCATTATTGCTGGATTGCTCTCAAAAATCATCAACATAATAATAAAAGGACTTGTTCAGAAGATGTTTATTCAGATATCTAAACAGTTTTTTGAGGAGCAAATCCATACTGAGCAAAGATATAATTTGCAGCATTAACGTCTGGAAGAAAAGAAAAATGAAAAGCGTCAGTCTAAGTAAACAGACTCCATAATGCAGCCCCCAGGAGGCCATGCTACAGTGTATAATATATTCAGTTGCTCACACCTAGCCCTATTTTCAAAGTCATAAACTGGTGTGGATTTGTCAGAGTTTCAACAATATAATTGTTTAGCTGTAAATTTTCCTGCTGGCAAGTTCCAGAGTTTTCAGATAATCCCAGGCAGGGATTCAAGCTTGCAGTCACATACACAATACATGTTTGCAAGTAGTGTGTGGAGCTTGCAAACCATGCTGCCACAGAAGTATTCTGGGGATCACGAGCTCCCTCAAGCACACAATGTAATTTGAATATATGATACACAGATACTTCCAACATGGTGCACAAAGAGAGTGACACTGTTGTGGATTATGTATGATTAATGGTGGAAGTGCAGAGTAGGTTTAGAAGTGTGTAAATCACTCAAATTTTTTAGCATCTTGAGCAATAAGACACATTCCCATTTGAAGCCATGTGAAAAGGGCTTGGCTGAGACCTTATTTCAAAATAGTCAAGGGAAACACCTGTCTCTGTTAGCATAAGGCATGGCCCATAGCTTCTTATTTTGGTTATTTTTCTCCTGACTACACAACTTATGTCCAGGCAGCAAGATCTCCTGAGGTTTTCTGTTTAATTTGAAAGTTTATTTGCTTCCATGTGAGTTATACAATGGGGCTTGAAGTGTTTATAGAGAAAGATACAAAGATAGCAGTCCTACTGAAATAATTTTTTTATGGTAAACATGATATGAGCCCATGAAGAGGAAGGGAGAAAGAAGAGCATTTCCATTTCTCACAAGATTAGGAAGTCGAAGACTATTTGCATGATTAAACTGGAGTTTTCTCTCTCAAAACACCATACAGAGGCATTTTTTATTTATCCATAGATGGAAGCAGAGCAATGCTGGAAGACTCCAGAGCACACTGCTGTGTCCCATCTCTCACACAGACTTGCCTCTGTGTTATTGAAGGGTAGCACAAATCCTGCCAACACAAACTTCCCACCCCTGAAATTCACTGCAAATAACCCATTAATTCTTAAAAAGCCCATATTTCAGGAACTATAACCGTAAATAAATTCCTTTATAGTGTGAGAGCAAGAGAGTGAAACAATGACTTTTCCTCTGTGCCTTTTTTTGACCTACTTCAGATCCATCAGAAAGGACCTCCTAACCCACTCGTGGTGTCTGGGGCAGTTACCGCAGGTGCTGTTGTGGAATTTACCTGTGCCTCTTAAAGAACCATGTGTTTTTGGCCCCATGCTGCTGTGGCGTATCACCTGCCCCTTTACATTCCTGATCTCTGTCTTACTAGCCACATCTAATCACTGTAGTTCAAAAAATGTATCTCACAGCAGGTCATCCAGAACACCCTGGCGGGCTCCTCTCTGAAGTAACTAACTCTTTGTGCTCATCTCAGTGTTAATGGCTATAAAAACAACAACAACAACAACAGCAACAAAACAAACAACAAAAAGCACCAAAACAACAGCAACAACAACAAAAACCAAATTACTCAGAAAATTTAAAAAGGAATAATTTTCCCAGTGTTTTGAATAGGAAAGCTATGTCAGACTATATTCCCTCCACCCTCAAAAATTTATCACACGGCATTTTGTGGAAATCAGGGAAAGCTGTGAGGAGACAGTTGAAGGGCTAACATAGATCCAGACTAGAACAAAACAGCTGAGGTTGAATCAGGGTTGAAAGCACATGCCTCAGGCAGCCCAGCATTTTCACAGAACCCTGCTTTGCAACTGACCTCACTGGTGCAGGGAGATGAAGCAGAACTGGCCACAGACAAGGCCAGTGGTGATGTTTATGTTGCCCTTTGCCACTTCTGCCTTGCTTATATGTGACAAGGCAGTTGTCAAACACCTAAACCGGTGATACAGTACAAGCCTGAGATTTTGGTGTAGGGTATGCACACAGTAGTAAATGAGCTCGGATCTTTTCAGAGAACTTTCATGTTTCTCCAAAAGAAATTGGAAGTAGAACACAATGTTAGAGTATAATGCTGAGTGCCAGAGAGAGAAACAGATGTAAGCATTTGCTGTCTCTTTTTCTTCCCTATTAAAAACACATAGAGAGAATTGCCTTATCTCTGTCTTCTTTGAATATCCCTGAAGATGGAGAGGCTCATGGTCAAAGGTATTATAAATTCCCCTGTACCATAGTTCTCTACTTGGTATCTGTAACTCTACTAGCTTCAAGCCTTATCCAATAATTAATCAGATTGCCTTGATCACATTTGGACTGTAAAATGCCCCTGCAAGAAACACTCACAGCCAGTCCTGATTCCACACACACAAAGCTCTGATTTATTCATCTATTTGGTCTGACTAGAAGCAAAGCTATTGCTTTACACCTGGGGTGTGATCCAGTATTCATTGATGTCACAGGCAGTGCTCCAAATGACTTCCATAGGACACAGGATCGAGGTTTTTGCCCACCAGCAACAGAGAGTAAGTCATGCTGGTAGGGAGGGCAAGATTCCCAGAGGCAACTTAGAGTGCAACAGATTTATCATTGTGTGCTAGGTTACTGAAGATGCTTCTTATATTCAAGCCATCCAGCCACAGAATTTAGGTACTTGTGCTGAGCAGCCATGCAACACTAGCTAAGCTCCCAAACCTCCATTTCAGCCTCTGTTAAATTCAGTGTAAAACCCTTCCTTTCTTTCTTTCCTTTCTTTCCTTTCTTTCCTTTCTTCCTTTCTTTTTTCCTTTCTTTCTTTCCTTTCTTTTTTCCTTTCTTTCTTTCCTTTCTTTTTCTTTTTCTTTCTTCCTTTCTTCCTTTCTTTTTTCTTTATTTTTTCTTTCTTTTCTCTCTTCCTTTTCTTCCTTTCCTTTTTCTCTTTTCCTTTCATCATTCTTAACTGTCTCTATTTCTCTTTCTTTCTTCCTCTTCCTCATTCCTGTAATGTGTTTCACCCTCTCATCCTGCCATCTCTCTGTCCCTGTCCCACTTTCTCTGTCTTTCCTTTCATGTTATCTCTTCTTTTCCTTGTTTGTTTCATAATTGAGTTTTTCTTCTCAGTTTGGCTTCAGAAAACTAAATAGCAATTCAAAAGATGTGTTGAAGTCTTTAGATGACATCCAGACTACTTTGGTTATGCTTTCTAAAAAGGCTGAAAAAAAAGAATGTGTTCATACAGCATGACAGAACATACAGATTCTGGAACATCACGTGTGCAACAGCTGGACCCTTCACTCAGACTCCCTTGCTGCAGCTACCTGCTCTCCAGAGTATGGTGGGGGGAAAGCAGTGTAGAGAGGAAATCTGTCAGGCAGATGGGCACTTTTCTTGGTATTAAACACTGGTTCACCTTTATAAGATAAAACCTTTGAGTTAATGTTGGAGTTGTTTAGGATTCACAGTAACTTATATGAGAGCAAAATTAGTCCTCATGTAAGAAGATAGCATTTGCCTATTCCAGTTACTTTAAAACTGGCTTGTCATTCTTGATTATTAGTCAAATATCTTTTATTCAATGAAAATGTGATAGTTTCCTTCACACATTCCTTAGAGCTAACTATTCCTATTTCTGCTTTTCCTTCTTTTTACTTGGCCCCAAATGCACTAAAATGTCCCATCTTGCATCATTTGAGGGTTAGAGGTGACTGGTTTATTTAGAGTTCACTTAAGTTGTATTGACACACACATGCTGCAACTGGCATACTCTGGCCTCTGGGCTCCAGTCCTGAAAGCCATTTCCACACTGTAAGAGGACAGGATGCAGGCTCTGACCCATCAGTAGGCTGTTTGTACACTAAAGTAATGGAGATTGTGATAAACTGTCACCAGAATACAGTCTCAGTTCCCCAACTCTTAATGGTAGAACAACACAATAGGGTCAGACTAAAAAGGTTTCCTTATGAAAATTTTATCAGCAACTTTGGTAAATTGCTGTGGGAAAGGTGCTTTGCTCTCAGGCAGACCTGGAACCTGTTTTTACAAGGTACAGCTCGCATGCATTGCCTCACTCCCGCAAGATATTAAGGGCACTCAAATTGAATTAACACCAAATCAGGCCTGTGCACTTAACAATACAAATGCACTTAAGGGATGCCTCAGAATGATTTGTGACTAAAGAAAGCAAAGAAGAAATTGGCCTTGAAGACCACAGGGGTGGTGTTATGTGTCATATACAGGAAAAGCCATAAGTAGAATTTAGAATACCGGAAAACCATGAACTTCAAGGGCTCTCAGATACCTTAGACCCAGTTGTAAAGTAGATGGTGTCTTTTTGTGGTATGTAGAAAAAATTGATAAATAAATTACAGCCAATTTTCTTAGTGGCATGCTCTCCATTACCTCTGACAGCAGTGTAACTGCTTTGCTAAAATGATAAGAGGTGAATAATGGTATATCAGGTAACAGCAAAGGAAATTCTCCAAGTTGCCTGTTCTCTCTGTGAGAGCAGTGACACAGTGCAGAAGTGAATGAGATGTGATGTGGCAACTGACAGGGAGCTCCATGTAGGCTGCTGCTAAGGCCAGAGCAACTGAACCATGGTCTCAGTAAGAGAGTGGAAGCAGTGGGGTTTTGTTTTCCTGTTGAACTGTCATCCCTTTCAGGAAGCCACCTCTCTTTGCCACCATTTTTCATCAAGTTACTTAATTATCTTTCTCTCTGACTCCACAGGCTGTATTCTCCCACAAGTTAGAGGACGAATCCTGCAAAGTTTAGATTGAATAAAGTGTACTAAGAGCATTCCACACCTCAGGATTGCTTGATGAATTGAGCTTTACAGAGGGATAGGTCCACCATGGTGAAATTGCTCTAGCACAAAGGAGTAACTCCTGGTCAAAGACTAGTACTGGATTAAGAGTATCATGCATTAAAGCTATTTGTCACATGGATAGTCTCTTCAGCAAGCATGATGTTGGAAGCACTATTAATTAATTAAAGCAACATTATTTAATCAAACATTTATTCAAATGTAATCATTCTATGACAATCTGCCTTCTTGACTTAGCAAAATGGTGGAGTTGGGGTCTTAAGTGACTAAAGTAGAGTAAATTAGGAAAGGAAATTAGAGTAAAAAGGAAAGTGAAAGACTCCAGGCATTTTTCTAAGTCAGGGAACTGACTCTAAAATGGTTTGCTGGTTTTGGCCAGGGTAGGGTTAACTTTTTTTCCCAGTACCTTGTATGCGGCTGTGTTTGCCATTTGTGCTGGAAACAGTGTTGATAGCACAAGGGTGTTTTAGTTACTGTTAAGCAGCACTTACACAGGGTCAAGGCCTTGTTTGCTTCTCATGCCACCTTGCCAGTGAGTGGGCTGGGGTGCACAAGGAGTTGAGAGGAGACACAACTGGGACAGGTAATCCCTACTGAACAAAGGGATATTCCATACCATACGGCATCATGCTGAGCATATAGACCTGGACGCAGAAGAAGGAAGCGGGAGATATTTGGAGTGATGACTGTTGTCTTCCCAAGTCACTGCTTTCCTGAAATGGCTGAACGCCTGCCTGCCCATGGAAAGCAGTGTGTAACTTCCTTGTTTTGCTTTTGCTTTTGCATGGCTTTTGCTTTACCTATTGAATTGTCTTTTTCACAACCTCTGGCTTTACTCACTTTTATTCTTTCAATTCTTGACCCTATCCCACCAGAGTGAGGGAAGCAAGCAGGTGGCTGGCTGGGGCTTAGTTGTCATCTGGGGTTAAACCAGTACAAATGGTGATGGTTGTGATGGGATTTCTGTCTATCAGTACTACAGCTGCTGCTTTTGCTGTTGTTACAAAAAGTAGCCAGCTCAGTCAGATCTTCTGATTTGGTATACTGGAATTTCCTTGGCTTAGAAGGATTCTTTATACTCATTGAAATGAGACACTTATAAAATCATGATAGTGCTTAGTTTTTTGCTTATGGCAGCTACACTGGGACAGTGAGGAACAGGGCAGGATTTCCATAAGCTACGCCATGACTGCTGAGCAACACGCTTATATATTGAACCATTTACTGTCAAAGGAAAGATGATGTAGGGCTGTTTGAGTCTGGAGTGGCAGAATGGTTCACAGGCTGTGGAGTGCACACTCATCTTCCAGGTGAGTGCCAAGAGGTAGGAAATGAATATCCTATCCCTATAAACTCTGACGAGGTTTCTAGCAGCCTCTTGGCAGAGAAAGACGTAAAGCCACCTCTGTGAGCAGTAGGAGCTGATGGGTGTCTCAGCAATGCAGGGAAATCTTCCTACATATACCAGTACCAACAGTCCACATGGAAAAGGTCTTCTTCCTACAAGGCCCAAAAATCAAGCCCTAAAGGTGAGCCACCTAGAGACATTCAGGGCAGAACAGACCTTGCATCTTTTCCTGCATCCCCGAGTGGAGCAGAGCAGCCAGGATGATGACCTCACAGAATCAGACTCCCTCTGTGGGAGGATAATAAAGACTTTCTCCTTCTCCAAATATTCATCCAGGTCTTATCCTGGCCAGCTGAAGATATTTCTATGATTCTACTTACTTTAATGTGGAATGACAGTCAGTTAATGGATTTTTGCTTTGTACTATTGTAACCCAGGTAGCATCAAATGGAAAGCAAAGCACTACTGATCTGTGTCTCTACTGAGACCAAATCAATGTCACCCAAAACTCTCTCAACAGAAAAGAGCTTCAGGCTGGAGAACATGGTTGCCAGAAAACCTTTGTGCTCATGACAGCAGAGCTTGGGTGTGGGGGGAGAGGGGCAAGAGGAGTCCTGGGCAAGCAGTTTGACCTATGCCTTTTGTCCTTTTACTCTTCTAACCTTCAACCTGGTAGGAATTCAACGCAAATAGCTACACTGTGGATGCTGAACCAGATGACCCACTAGATGTCCTTCTTAACAAATGTTTTCATAAAGTTAACAAAAAGACTGTACAGAAGCTTCCCATTAACCCCAGGCCCAGAGTCAGCTTGTACTCATGGTGTGCTTATAAACAACTCCTCTTGGAATACTAATTAAATATATTTGATTAAACAGCAAAGTTAGGTTTTTTGCTTAGATTCAAGAAATATCTCTCTCATCATTTAAAGGAGAGGATCACACACCAGACTTTTACCCAAGATTTTGTTCCTGGGGAGAATTTCTGAATCCCCTTATAAAACTGGGTTCTTGAAAAATTTACGGGGATAATCTAAGTTTCATAAATTGAAAGAATGAAATGTTTTGCATACATAATAAATATTTGTGTGAGCCAAAATTAATCAGGCCTACACATCTTGGTATAGAAAGATTGAGATGCATCAAAAACCTATAATTAAAACTCAAACTTTTCATACAAAAGCCAGAATTTAATATTCTGCATTTACTTTGGTTTCTTTATTTCCATTGAAAGCATAATTTTATATCAAGTTTCCCTTTAAAAACAGCAAATGAAAAGTTACTAAATGGTTAATAACAATAAATGATTAACAGATGTTGTAATAAATAGTCAATAGTTTTAAAATCCAGTCAGTTGATAGGTTGTCAACCATTATAAAAAACCATGCATTACGCCTCATCTTGACATGCTTATAAGCTTCGATATCACTTGTTACTGCAAGGTTTATACCTCTTTTTCACCTCTAATAAACATTTATTAAGCCTTTACAAACTGTCTAGGAATTAAAACATATTGTAGAATGCAAAATAAATACCTTGTGATCAGAAGTTCATCACAAAGACAGAATATCAGTCCCAGTGCAACTGACCTTTCTTATGAAGATGGTAAATTATTTAAAGGCTGTTGAACTAGATTTTCTATTGTGCAAGAAATAGCCATCCAGGAATCTCACACGTAGCAGAATCACAGAGTGGCTGAGGTTGGAAGGAGTGTCTAGAAGTCAGCTGGTGCAGTCTACCTACCACCCACAGCCAGTTACCAGGACCATATTCAGATGGCTTTTGAACATCCCAAGGATGGAGACACTGCAACACCTCTGGACAGTCTGTACCAGGGATCAGTCACACCCACAGTGAAAAATTGTTATCCTGACGTTAAGACAGAGCCTCCTGTGTTTCAGGTTGCACCCACTCTCTCTGTTCCTGCCAATGGACACAACCAAAAATTGCCTGTCTGCCCTTCTTTGTACCTTCCCATCAAGTATCTCTTCACAAGGATAAGATCCCCCTGAGCCTGCTCTTCTTTAGGCTGAACAGTGCTGGCTCTCTCAGCCTTTCCTTAGAGGAGAGATGCTCCTCTACCTTAAACATATTTGTGGCCCTTTGCTGGACTCTATCCAGTATGTCTAAGTCTCTCTTGTACTAGAGAGTCCAGAACTGGCCACAAAACTCCAGGTGTGGCCTTACCAGCATTGAGGAAAGGGAAATGATCATCCCCCTTGACCTGCTGGCAGCAATCTGTCTAGCGCAGCCCAGAATGACATTAACCTTCTTTGCAGTCAAGGCATGTTGTTGTTTTATGTTCAGCTTCAGCTTGTCATCCATGAGGATCCCCAGGGCCTTTTTTGCAAAGCTGAACAATACATATCTTTAGCAAACACCTGATCCAAATTCCATATAACGCAACCTGTTCTTCAATACGTTATAGATTAACTTAAATTCACCGAAGAAAATCATCCACTGAATTCAGAAAGGCCAAAATTTGACCTAGGGAAGCTGAAGGAGAACTTTAAGTACCTACCTGCTCCTTTGGATCTGTCCCTTAATTGACAGTTGCTTAATTTTATGCCTAAACATATTTTCATTATTAAGTATTTAGCAGAGCATTAGAATATGAAGATAGATCCAAGTAACTTTCTCTTCCAGAACTAATTTCAATAAACACTTCTAAGGAGATGGATGTAGGCTTTGCTCACCCTGAGATTTAGCTGAAGTTAATAATAGTAGAAGTTAATAATTGCCAAACAAGGAGACAAACTGTTGTTTGGTTTGGAGTCAGTCCGCTTACATATCCCCTGACACTTTAAATGAGTTCATTGTATTTTATGAGTATTAAAGCTTCCCTCTTCATCAGTCAACTGGTTCTCTTGATTTAATTTTAACATATACTGTGAAGTTATATCCCTTGAAATCACTGGCTTGTCTGAAGGTCTCCAGATGCTCCCTCGTCAGTTCTCTCTTCAGTCTCACTCGCTTTTCTCCACACACCTCTCACATCTTTACTCAGGTGGTGCTAGCCCACACAAATATATCAGTCACAACAAGACTCATATGTTAATACTCAGCAGGAGAACACAGAATAAATTTCCCCTACCAATATATATAAATATGTGTGTGTGTATGTTTATGACCTACACTCTTCAGTGATTGCAATTACCTGACTTAGGACTTCCATTGAACCATGAGGTGAGGTTTGCTTTTATTTTATTGCCTCAAGTGCTTACTCTGGACAAGAAACAGGGAATACAGTTTCTCCCCCATCCCAGAATGCATAGCTGGGCAAGAGTTTCTCGCTACATTTATCACATTATGTGTGGGAGTTAGGTTTCCTGTTATATCCACAATGCAATCAGCAACTGGATATACTGGAATGGACTGCCACTCTCTCATGAAGCCCAATTAATGCTGAAGCACAAATAACAGTGTCACTGGAAATACGTGTGGTTGCAATGGCCTGCTTTAAGAGCTGCAGCCATAGTGTTGGGCAGATCAGTCAAAATCCAATTGTGACAAGAGAAAAGGCACATCTGTCTTTCTATCACATACAAAGTTTCTGACACCATGTCCTAATGGGGAGTGGTGAGTTACACTTAGTTACCTATTCTGTCAAAAGAAGAGGGATGCCTAAATGGTGGTTTACATTTAGTTACCTAGTCCAGTCAAAAGGAGAGGGATGCCTAAATGTGACATGTGTATACAGAACTGTGGGAAAGAGCTGACTTCCACTCCTTTACAGACACAAAAGAATTCAAATGTTTTTTGTGTTTTCAGACTTGGAAGAACAAAATGAAAAAAATGGTCATGTTAAAAACCCAGAGTTTTTATTTACTAAATTATTGCTAAGGCTGTGTTTTTTGTCATGGTTCCTGAGAGAGTCAAGGAGTTCATGTTTTTCAAAAAATTATCTGTGACTGATGACACTTTGGGACTTTTTGCATGTGGGTGGGTGGCTGCAATGCTAACCAGCTGAATCTATTTCAGAAAAATCCTTTTCTGCTGTCAAGTCCCAGACTGCAATAGAATATGACAAAGAGAAGGAACCATCAACGCCACCACAGTGACAAAGTGTCCTGGAACAGTGAACTCACAAAGACTGCCTGGAGCAATGAGCCTTCTCCCTCAGTGAAGAAAACAAAAGGTCTTTTGTTCTTTCTTTCTCTTCCTAGCCCCCTTCCCACCCACTCCTCCACATCCCCTTACCCATATTTAGAACTATAGCCTGTTTCAAAGGTTAGTTCTGGCACAGTGACCAAATGGATCTCCATATGGTTTTTATTTATTTATTCTTTGTCTCAGATGCTTTTGGCACAACATATTTGCATGAGTTCGATGGTGTTTATAGAAAACTTGAATACTGGAGTTCATAGAAAAGGTCATTGGCTCATTTTTTCTCTTACTTAAATTGAATTTTCCCCACTATTGTTTCTGCTGCTATTAATTTTATTTTTAATAGATATTGATTTCTTTTCCAGATCTGTTTTTGTTTTTATTTGTTTGCTTACTTTTCTTGTGGTGGTGGTTGGGGGTTTTTTCAGCTTGACCACCCCTGGGTTCTCTGTAAAAGCTTTAGACAGTCTTATTAAATTGTGGCCTTGTCAATGAACTTGTCACTTGGAGCTGGTGACCATTTCTCCTCGGCACAGAAGGGTTCCCTCCAGTCTCCCTGGAAGAGATTTATTCTGATTAAGTTTTCTTATGAAGTACAGCATCATCAGAGGCTGAACATTCTGTCCACTGCCTTTAACAACCTAATTCCTACTTATAGCAAACAACTGTGCCAAAACTGCTCTCAATTTACCTACTTGTAGTATTTGTGAAAAACCTCACTTAACACATGCTCCAGTTCAACAAAGGGCTATGGCAAAGCTCCAATTCAGAAAAAGTGTTAGCTCCCTGTTTCCTTCTCAAGTGACTCAGACTCTGTTCAGTTGAAGAGAAGAGTCTCCTCATATCCACTTCTAAATAATGCCAAATGGTGCTAAGGTTTAATTGCTCTGTGGTTGTGCTTTCTTGATCTTCAGTAGAGTTATGTGAAGACATAATTTTTTATACTGCTCATCTTCAAATGTTAAGATTCATATAAGGAAATTACTCTTCATGTAGACTACTTTGAGTCTATATGTATATAAATATATATATATGACATGTATCTTATAATATTTTAAGATATTATTGGTAACTGTTCATGAGAACTGGCTGAACAGCAGATCCCAGAGGGTTGCAATCAGTGACACAGGGTCTAGTTGGAGTCTTACTAGTAGTGGTGTCCCAAAAAGTTCAGTATTTGGCCCAGTATTGTTTAACTTCTTCATCAGTGACTTGGATGAAGGGGCAGATGTCTCCTCAGCAAGTTCACTGATGACAGAAATCTGTGGGGAGTGGTCGGTACCCCAGAGGGCTGTACAGCTCTTCAGAATGACCTCGATAGGTTGGAGAGATGGGCAGAGAACTGTCAACTTTGTTCAACAAAGGCAAGTGCAGGGTCCTGCACCTGGAGAGGAATAACCCCAGGCACGAACACAGTCTGTGGGCTGACATGCTGGGGAGCAGCTCTGCGGAAAAGGACCAGGGGGTCCCGGTGGACAACAATCTGTCCTTGAGCCAGCAGTATGCCCTGGAGGCCAAGAAGGCCAAAGGGATCCCAGGGTGCCTTAGGAAGAACATTGTCAGTAGGTTGAGGGAGGCGATCCTGCCTCTCTACTCAGCCCTGGTAAGGCATATCTGGAGTGCTGTGTCCAGTTCTGGACTTCTCAGTACCATAGAGACATGGAGCTTCTGGATCAGGTTCAGTGGAGAGCAACAAAGATGAACAAGGAACTGGAACATCTCCCAGGAAAGGCTGAGAGCTGGGCCTGTTTAGCCTCAAGAAGAGCCAACTGAGAGGGGACTCTGTGAATGTATATAAGGGAGGGTATCAAGAGGATGGAACCAGGCTCATCTCAGTGGTGCTGAGCAATAAGACAAGAGGCAGTGGGCAGAAACTAGTGCACGGGAAGTTCCACCTGATCATGAGGAAGAACTTCTTTACTTTGCCACGTGACTGTGCACTGGAATAGACTGCCAAGAGAGGTAGTGGAGTCTCCCTCACTGGAGATATTCAAGAACCATCTGGATGTGATCCTGTGCAATGTGCTCTAGGATGACCCTGATTAAACAGGGAGGTTGGACCTGATGACCCAGTGTGATCCCTTCCAACCTTATGCATTCTGTGATTCTGTAATGTCAGATGACAATTTCCTCTATCTACACAAACTGTAAAAGTTTCCTGAATCCAGCCTTGATGAAGCACAGCTGCCTTCAAATGCTTCAGATTCACCCCAAAACTTAAACTGCAAAAAGATAAGTTCAAAGATCAAGGCAAACCTCAGTTGGCTACCTTGACTGGTTGAAAGGAAAATCCTGTGGTGCTGCTTCTTAATCTGAGTGCTTTAGGCTGATGACAGTGTCATCCATGGGCTTCTAGTATCTGACCTAACTGACAGTATCTTTCAATTTGTATATTACATAGTATGGAGAAAAAACATGTTGAGAAGGAAAGCCCTCATTTTGCTTTCTAGTGCATATTCCAGTTCACTGGCAATGAAGCATCCCTAGTGATGTCAGAGGTTATGGGATCTCTTGCTATCAGCCCATGGGGAATTATCCTGCAGTAGAAGGGAACACTTTCACAAGTTTTTGGCAAGAGGCTCATTATATCTGTTCTCAAGAAACACAGTACTTAACCAGGTACCTAACTTTACTTACCTAAAAAAAAGGAAAGATCCTCTACCAGTGTCATCTTCTTGTTTCATGAAACTGAAAATATACGACATCAATATATATAAAAACATGTACACCATGAAATTCTACTTCCTTATGATAATGATACAGATAATAATTCAGTAGTCAAAATCACTAATGCATCCTCATTCTTTTGTATTTACAGGTAATCAATGAGAAGTAGAGTAACAACCAGATGTTAAGGTTAATGAAATCAAATGAAGAATTTTGAAAAGTCAGATGTGTTATTGTATGCCTAAATATTGACTTTAGTCTCTATGAATAGATCAATAGGGTTTAATGTCAGAATGGACTCAGTATAACAAAAGAAAACAAACTTCCCTTAAGAAATGCCTGGTCCTGAGCAATGCATGTTCTTGAACTAGAGTGTATTTTTTAGAAAAGAGAACAAAAAAACAAAGAAGAAATTTAGTCTGAAATAATTTCCTCCAGGTATGAATCATGACCCCTATTGTTTAAGTGACTATTACTTCGAAAAACTGTCTTCATTTCACCCAGAATTTGTCTAACTTCAATTTCCCATCTCTTAGTCTTATTAGGAGTTTGGTGAATAGAGAAAATGGCCCTACGCAGTAATCTGCATGTCACTCCACACTGCAGCTCACACTCAGGTTCCAGCATAACCTGGGGCCTCTCCCTGAACTGTCTTCATATCTCAGCTCCTTCTTGGACCATGGGACCAGTGGTAAGCAATATATAGTACACAGGTTCAGTGCCAGCCTTGCAGGTGTTGAACACAGAACAACTCTTTTTGCTCATGAGGACCACAAGCTACAGTGGGTTTTTACCACTATAGAGCCCTTCAATTATAAGATCAACATTAATGAAAGAGCCATGGAAATGTATATTGCTTTCGTGGATCCTAGCTATACTAAATAACCAATCTTTCTATCTGCTTTTCCCCCTGTTCTTGTGGAATGAGCAGCTATGTGTCAACAACAGTTATGGTCATTGCTCAGGAAAATGTTAAACAGCACAAAGGCTGGGTCAAATATATGTGGCCTGAGAAAAGGAGATATTCATTACTGTGTTCTTGAAACTTGTTCTTTGTCCATTATCAGAGTGCTTATATTGGGTTGGTACCACTCTAGGCTTTAAACTGAATGGCATGCTAATACAAAAGAAAATGCATCAGAGATTTCTTAGTTTATTGGATTAACAAGCTGTTTTTATAAAACAGCATTTTAAAATATCACAAATACACCAGACTTTTCCTTAGACCTTTTTTCTTAACTCATGCTGATTGCTAACAGAAATATCATCTTTTTATTTAGGGCCCATGCTGATTTTCTATTATTTTATGTGGTATCAATGTCCAAAACAGCAGGCTTAGTGACTCCTTTGTGGTCTGACCTAGTCTCTTGGAATGGTTATGGGACATGGTAGGGAAAAAAAGTTGGTGTTAGTGCCTCATAGAAATTTTAAGTCATTTTGTTTAAAACAGATAAAACTGCTGGTGTAGGTTCCTTCAGTAGGTGATTAAACAATCTGATTTTCAAAGATGTTCTGTAACATCATCTTTCATCATCACTGGAACTGAGAAGTGTTTAGCATTACATGACAGAAGTAGGGGCTTTTATCAAGTTTGTAACAAAGGTATTTATTGAATTATCATGTTTTCTGCACTATAAATAGTAACTGTACCAACTAGCAATGGATTATTTCAGGCTTCTTTTGTTTGTCAGTACATTTTTCCGTAGACACCTCTTCACAAACTTTTGCTTCCCTCATCAGTTGTCTGTTTTTCCTACATTTTAACTCATATTCATCAGTGCTATTTTCTATTTCTCTAATAATTTTTATAAATTATATTTTATATAATTAAAAATTATTTTCAACTCTATGCCTAATGCCTAAGAAACAACAAGAAAAATAATATTATTTTTAAACCCCTAAACCAAACCCCTAGACCCTAATACCACTTTAGACTGTCAGTTTGTTGGGCAGGTAGTGAAATGTTTTATAAGAAATAACAAGACTCTTTTTCTAGAAGATCTCATTTAAATTTTTTTTTCAAATTTGTTAAAGTGACCTGTTCATGTCCTTTTACACAGGTACTGCTGGTTCTGACTGTATCCTGTTTACATGTAACAAATGTAACCTAGTTGAGACAATTCACACTGAAAAAATTACTAATTTTAAGTTCTGGGAGCAACTTCTCTTTTTCAAGGTGAAGACTAGCATAAAGCTCCCAGACTTGGATATAACACATATTAAGTCAGAAAATCAATATGTATCATTTTTGAAAATTTCAAACCTAGTCTTTGGGACACTGGCAATATATGACACCTGCTAGGTGCTGGGGCAGTGGGATGGTAGCTGAAGAACAGTGAAGAAAAGAGCAGCTTTAAAAATTAAGGAAAACTAATAAAACATATTAAAACATAATTCGAAAAGAAATTAGATACTATTTAAGACTTCAAAAAGGAATGTTTTTCAACAGAAAATAGATACTGAAATTTTCTTGAAATTTTTAGCTGGCAGCATTATTCACTTGGCCAAACTTGTTCATCTATCTAAGATGCAAATACATTTACTATTCTTCAGATTCTCAGGAAACAACTAAAAAATGTTCCACACTTACATATGAGAAGCTCTTTTAAAATAGCTCCTTTGAAAACATAGAAGTTGTTGTCAAATCATAATTTGGACTCATATAATTGTATGAAAGGTATGTAAGACATTTTTTAAGTAAATGGGAATAACCAAGATATAGAGAGGTTAAATTACTTCATCACATGCAAAGTTGACAAAACATCAGGACTGGTTCCTTGAGAGATGAATAGCAAGTGTAGGTTGCAACTGACACTGCATGTGAAATACTGCAGATGTGACCCTTCAGTCCATATTTTTGGGCCATATAAAACCAAACTCCATTTTACCAATCGAAGAAGTGTCACCTAATTAAACATTACTTAGCAACATCTTAGCAAGGTTCTTAAGTTTGCAGCATATTTGGTGCCTATCATGAAAAGAGTGGGAGGACATCCTCACATCAGTCAAACAAATCCACATCTGTGAGTGATCTCAGTGGTTATGGTTTTCCCCAGTGCCTGATGGTGACACACCTGAATGAAGAGCTCTGCAGCAGTGAGCAGCTTAATTTGTAGAGATCCTGTTCAAGGAATTAAGCCCATTACAAAAAGAATTACAAATGCACAGAGGTCTTCCCACTGCTTGAACTCAGCAGTCATGCTTTTATCCATTGATGTGCTATCAATAGTGAACTGACAGATGCAAGAATTCAGGCAAGAATGCCACACCCATACAAACTGGGAAACAATGTCCTGCTGCATGAAAAGTATTGCATTAATTTACAGGCAGGCAAGGTCACCACTTTTTCGAAACTTCTTTTGTGTTTCACAAGTGGAAATGACAAAGGCAAAGCTTCATTAGTGATCTAGTAGTCCCAGACAGATCAAGGTCTGAAGGAGATGAAATTCTTCCTGCACATATTGTAGGTAATCAATCATCAGACGTGTACTACCATCAGGAGAGGTCTGCACTCACCATATGCTTTGATGCACCTAGTGTCTTCCGCCACAAAAACCAGCTGTCATCACTGCAAGGCAGTTCTGGCATGCTAGCATCATTGCCAAGCTGGGTTTCAGGATAGTCTCCCTCCCAGTGTGATTTTTTTTTGGTTTAGCAGAAGGCACCCTTTACTCATGGGTGTTGAGAGAAGAGCACACGTGGCTCACATAAGAAATGAAGGCATGACCCTAGCAGAGAGTGTACCATCCAGTGGCACCACTGAGTCTTTGCTCAACAGAGAGCTCTGCAGGATACTGTGGAGTCAGGAGGCTGCAGGGACAAGCATCTGATACCAGAACAACAGCAGAGATATTGGGTACCTATGACTTCAGAAACACCATGTGATGCCCCAGCATCAGACATGTGCTTAGAGCTGCTGAAATTGCTTGAAGACCCAGGCTTTGCTGAGTTTCTGCCGTAAATATTTTTGTTTTAAATCAAAGGAAACACTTCTCTGAGGTTACTGGCTTATCCTGTACAGTATTTGAAAGTACACATTATAATGAATTTTCCGTCAAAGCTGTCACTTGCTATTTACCTTAAGAAGATAAATACAGGAAGAGTGTTACTATAGGAAAGCCCTAACTGGTTTCCCATTTCAAGGTAGGCACTGTCTATGCCATAATACTTAAACCCACCATCATCTCTCGTGAGACAGGAATGCTTAACAAGACAAAGAACAATTTCTCATTTCACTAGTGGGGTTTCCTGAGGCTCTGTACTGCGGCCAGTCCCTTTAATATCTTTAGTGATGATTTGAACAAGGGAATCAAGTGCACCTTCAGTAAGTTCAAAGATGACACTAAATCAGGTAGGAGGATTGCTCTGCTGGAGTGAAGTAAGGCTCTGCAGAGGGATCTGAACATGTTGGATCAATGGGCTGAAGCCAATTGTATGATGTTCAGTAAGGCAAAGTACCAGGCCCTGCACACAGGACACAACAATCCCAACAGAGCTACAGGCTGGGGGAAGAGTGGCTGGAAAGCTGACCAGTGGAAAAGGACCTGGCTGGTTGATAGCCACTGAACATGAGCCAGCAGTGTGCTCAGATGGCCAAGAAGGCCAGTGGCATCCAGGCCTCTTTCGGAAATAGTGTGGCCAACAGGACCAGGAAAGTGTCCCCCTGTAAGCGGCACTGCTTAGGCTGCACTACAAATCCTGTGTTTTGAGCCCCTGATAACAAGAAAGTCATTGGGGTATATTTATACTATAAAGGATAAAATGATGTCTATTCTGTGACTGTGTTAAGGTAAACAAAAGTAAAACAAATTAGGGAACGGTCACCTATCATTGAAAGAATTGTTGTTACAGCAACATTAACTAAACCAAGGCTCCAGGCATGCCAAGAAGGCCCCCATGCCTGGCAAGCATGCCTCAGTCCTGAGACCTTGCAAAATTACTGCAAAGTCTAAGCTTTACTGGGCTATACATGAGCACTAGGAGTTTCTTATCAAAAAAAAAGGAAGAGGCGTCATTCCAACAAAATGTTCCACATTATGGTAAAGGCAAAAGTCAACACATGAGTCCATTATCAGGGAAATAAAAGATGAACTGTCACTAATCTGGTTGGTTGCCATCCATGCTTTCATGAAGTGAACAAGCTCATTTGCAACAGACAATCCCCCCCTTCCAGCGCAAGACACATATCTACACCCCACACTTTAGTTTTTACTGCTGTATTTCCTGTGGCATACTATTAAACAAAAGCAAAATTGCCTATAAACACATTTCTGAAACAGCATTATAGTGCAAGGGCATTCAGCTTCTACTCTGCTAACATGTTATGAAGAAGATACTTCTGAATATGCTGCATATCAACCTGGAAGTGATGGAACTATTTAGCACCTTTATATAAGCCTCTTCATGCTTAGAGGAATGTGTGTCTTTACAGTAGCCCTTGTTATCCCCAAAATATTTTGTTCCACTGAATGCTTTGTAATGACACTTATTTCTTTCAGGCTTGTACTGACCATGTCATTTAGCTTTAGAAGAATGCAGTGCCACACACAACTATGTCTACAGCTTCAAAGATCACTGGTAGATACCTATTCGCATACACAAGTCATTTTTCAGAAAGCATCATATAAAATTCTATACAAATAGGGGTGCAGTCAAGTATGAATAAATAGGCATACAAATATTTTGGAGGGAGACCTTTGCAAAGTGGATTTAAGCACAAAGCAATTTTTTTTAATCAGGTTTAAAACCCTTCCAAATTTTAGATTATAATGAAAATAGTGCAACTGCGCATCTAACAGCAGCTCTGCAAGAGCTCTTCTGTAGAGCAGGAGTAACATTTAAAGAGTGAAATTCCAATGTTACAGCAACAGTCTACCACCCTCATTTGTACTAATTTTTACTAATAGTATTAATATCAATGACTCTTGTAAAACCAATAGCATAAGTCTTGCTCTTAGCACCATAACATATTAATTAATCAGGCCTGCCATCCTCATTTGCCCTTCAATAGGTTTCACTGATGATTACCCAGTGGAACATTCAGCCCCTTAATGCAAACAATACCCTTTTTAACACTTCCTTTACAGAGGCTGGCTTTTGGAGGTGGCAGAGGCATCTTCAGAGAAGGAGGCCAGAACTCTGTTCTTGGCTCCAGTTACACTTCTGTGATTTAACCCTTCATATAGATTAAAAACCAACTTGTAAGGAATTGCTTTCCTCAAACAGAACAAGTTCTCCTTCAAGACCTATTTTCCTCTCAGCTTTAGCCATAGGATTACTGCCAAATATTTATGCATCCTTTGAATGTCAGGCAAGAGATGTATTAAGTGCTAAGTTATTCTAATTTATTCAGCTAAAGGAACCATCTGAGGTAGCACAAAGACTCCCTTAATTTTGAATTTTAGGCCAGTCACAAGTTTTACTTGTAAAGACACCATAATTTTATTTTCTTGTTGGTAGTGCTACCCAGGAACAAAAGAGAAAAATCATCTAAGAAATGAAACCCTTGTAAATAAAATATAATACACAGAAGGAGCAGAATTTTCCTCTGGGTCATTATTAGTGAAACCCAGTGAGGGGATAATAAGGACATGAGACCTGATTAATTAAACATTTGCACTATTGTGCTTAATTACAGTTTTGTGAATCATCCCATGGACATCTGTTTACACAGGACCACAAGACCTGCCACGCTGCGCTTCAGCGACACCTCAGGCAGAGCCCAGCATGGGACACCCAGCCGCAGGGGCCCCGCAGCTCCCTCCCCAGGACAAACCATCCTTCTGCCTGCCTGGGTAGCACACCACAACCTGCCAATCTGGAGGCATGTTCACAGTAGCTTCTTCCCAGGGAAAATCTCCAAACTGGCTTGGTTTAGTACTCTAAGCTGATTCACTTATACCCATCAGTATGTGAATTTGCAGTGATAACTGTAAGCTTACACATTTGGTTATCAGAGTGCTCTGTGGCATGGTCCTAGTATGTGGGATGTATCCCCATTTACACTTCAGTCTATGTTTCAAGTCATATGCAGATGAGATGAATTAATATGCCTGTGTTTTTACTTGAAACATTTTTCAAAATACCTGTGCCATGATATATTTGCAGTTTAAAGCCCTTTTTATCAGTTTTTAGTTGCTAATTAACTAATCTGGGGGTTTCTGAAAAAAAAAAACTTTGAGCTCCTGAAGCATAGTAAAAACCCTGCCACTAGAATTATCTGCAAGATTCTGTAGAGTTACTACCAGGGACAGCATCAGCCTGTTTAAAATTTAGTATACTAGGAACACTGAACTGTCATAATTCATACTCCCACAATAAGTCTAAGTTGCAGCAGATTTCCACTCAAACACAACAATGTGCCCACAACATTTGGGGAATCTGCTTCTCAAAGTCAGCTGAGACTGACAGCACACCAAGCAGCCCTGTCATGACAAAATGATCCCTCCTTCTGGGAAGACTGGGAACAGCTCTGCTGCTTCTTGGAGATGTTACATCCCCTCTTCCCCCGGAAAAGTTCAGTATTTTCATTCATTCTCTTCCTGATGAAATTTGGGGTGGCTGAAAATATTTTATGTTACTGGAAGCGTGGCTCTTTGGCAGACCTTCTTATTCAGGGCAAAGAAGAAATTGTGGAAGTAACATGTAGGAAGAAAACCCAGTTTCATACATTTATACTTCTTTTTAGATTATTGACATTACAATCTCTCACCTCCTCTTTCAGTTGATCGTTATTTTTTAGTGACTTTACGGCAGTTGTAGTTCTCCTTCCCCTGCCCATGTAAGAATAGATATTAAATCACAATATTTCTGAAAAACCCAGACAAAGTAGAATACATGAATAGCCCAGCTAAATAGGCTCTTTATTACATGATAGTTGAAAGGCACAAGAGGCTTTACAGCAACCAAGACCTAGATTTACATGATTAGAAGGAACAAAAGAGAAAAAAAGTTGTACAGCTGAAAACTTCTGCTGTGTTTTCTGTTGTGAAAGGATTGGCTGTAAAAAATCCTGTTAGCAGAATCCTGCCAGGCACTGTGGGTGTCAGCATCTTGTGTATGCAAACAGATAGTTTGGTGGTGTACAGTGCTACAGAAATCCAATATCACAGGTCAAAGAGACATGCTGAGTTGTCTCAACACAACTTTAGAAACTCATTGCTGTTGCTTTTCCTTTGCAGTAAAATACTGTCTTCCACAGCATCACCTTATTCTTTCATTAAATGATAACATTTCTGTCAGATTAGAGCCTAATTTCCCTCCAGTATGTCTTCTGCAGCCTGCATTACACATGGTCAAGCCTGGCATCCAGCTGCTTTGAATGCCCTTCAGGTCTGACCCACGAGAGGGACTGATTCCTGCCTGGACCTAACAGATAGGAAAAGCACCATCCAAACTTTGGAAGATGGAACCCATGACAGCTGGACTGAGTGCCTGGCATTGAAATGGGAAACTACATGTGGATCCTTGAGTTAGGTCTTTGGACAGACAATCACTAGACGTACGGCATCTTTTCAAGGAAACAGAGTGCCCATGAGCAATGTCTTCACCTTTTTTCTCTACTCTTCACCCAGACTAGATGATTTCATAGAATCATAGAACCATAAAGTATCCTGAGTTGGAAGGGACCCACAAGGACCACCATGACCACCTCCTGGCCCTGAATAGGACAACCCCAAGAATCATACCACGCACCTGAGAGAGCAGTTGTCCAAACGCTTGAACTCTCCTTAAACTCTGTCAAGCTTGCTGCCATGACAACTTTCCTGGGGACCCTGTTCCAGTGCTCTCTACGTGAAGAATCTTTCTCTAATATGCAACCTAAACCTCCCCTGAAACAACTTCAGGTCATTGCCTTGGGACCTGTCACTGGTCACCATAGAGAAAAGAGATCAGTGCCTGCTCCTCCTCTTCCCTTCAGAAGGAAGTTGTGGCAGTAGTGAGGTCTCCCCTCAGTCTCCTCTTCTCCAGGTTTAACACTCCAAGTAACCTCAGCCACACCTGATATGGGAGGCCTGAGGGCCTCAAGGCCCTTCACCATCTTCGTTGCCCTCCTTTGGATGGTCTCTAAGAGCTTATTATCTTTCTTATATTGTGGTGCCCAAAACTGCACACAATATTCAAGGTGAGGCCACTACAGTGCAGAGCAGAGAAGGAAAATCCCCTCCCTTGATGAGCTGGCGATGTCTGATGCCCTCCCGGACACAGCTGGCCCTCCTGGCTGCCAGGGCACTGCTGAGTCATATTCAACTTGCCATCGACCAGGACCCTCACATCCCTTTCCGTGGCACTTAACGTGCATTTGGGGTTGCCCCATTCCAGCTGCAGAATCTGGCACTTGTCTTTGTGAAGCTTGGTCTGTCTCTCTAATTTTTTGAGGTCTCTCTACAGGACTCCTCTGCCTGTGAGAAAGTCAATAGCTTCTCCCAATTTAGCATCATTGGCAAACTTCCAAGTCCTGCATCCAAGTTGTTTATGAAGATGTTGAAGAGCACTGACCTAAGATGGAGCCCTGCAGAACCCCACTAGTGACCAGCAGAACTAGCCTGACATAACCCAATTTACTGTAACTCTTTCTGCCTGATCCCTGAGCCAGTTGCTCACCCATCACACAATGTGTTTATCCAGCCGTGTGCTAGACATTTTGTCCAGAAGGATCCTGTGAGAGACTGTATGAAAGCTTTACTGAAATCCAAAAAGATTAAATCAACTAGGTGGGTTACCTTGATCATAAAAGGACAATTTAGTCCTAGGGTTCTCTTCCTCTGGACTGCTTGTAGCCCATTAATTAAATAAATTAGCTGTGAACACTTTTTTTTTTTTTTTTAACAACAGATAAAACCAACAATAGATGTCATCATAATTACTCCTAATTATTCCTAGTGAACATCAGACTTTCAAATGGAATACACCTGAATATGACCAGTGGGAAAATTGTAGTATGTTTCCAGTACAACGGGGGAGCTTGTGGCACAGGCCACGTCTTAAGATGACAGAAGAAGGAAACCAAACAAAAATGAGAACTGGTGTCAATTTTTTAAGTAGATTTAAAGGGCAAGTAAATGCACTTTGTTCCTTTTAGAACTATTTATTCACTCATCATTTTCAGGCAGTTTACCATAGAAATCATATCACACATGGCTTTTCCACTCATACCCCCTGATGGTCTTCATGAGAAACTAATGGAATTGAAGCACTAGAAGATACACAACAGGAATGATCATAGTTCCTTCCTTTATACAACTACATTTTAAAAAAAAAGAATGGGGAATTAAGACATTTTACAAATTATAACATGACTGTGTGAAGAAACTGGTTCTCTGATCCATGGTAAAAAAAATGGACCATTTTCATAAAGAGATTGCCAGGGCTAGGTTTCACCTTTCATTGAGCTGCTAGGTTGAAATATTTATCTCTAAAGCCAACTACAGTTTTTCTTAGACCTTGGTAGTCTTACGTCTTGACTATAGATTATGATTGAATTTGTGGCATTTTTTTTAACAAGTGGGAAGAAAATTATTTAGCAACACAAAAACCTTAGTGATATTTGGTGTTTGAATGGAGACTGAGAACCTGGATCCCATAAGTCCATGTTAAAATTTACTCTTGAACGTTATTTGTGGCCAGTCACTTAATCGCTCTGTTCCTCAGCTTACTTCTGCAAATAACAGATTTTAATATTCCACTGGCTCTAATGCACTAATAGGCTCTGTAGATTAAAAGCATCAGGTAATGCATGTTGTTATGGTAGCAAAAATACAGTAAACCTGTTCAATTTTCTCATGAGATAGGGTTGCTAATCTGCTAATTGATGCCTTTGGAAATACATGCCTGAGCATCCTCACTATGAAGCTCCCCTTTCTCATACAGATTGACATAATATGGACCAGTGCTAAGTACTGAAAACAGTGTGATAAGCAACTTACTCACTTTTTCAAGGATCTTGAAAAGAAAAACAGAGAGAAATCTCCATAGTTATGCTACCGCTGCAACTTTACTATTGAGCTCATTGGCTTTGCCAGAAACTGTGCTAAATGTTTTGTGAAAACTAACAGCAGGGAATCCTTAACAGCTTATAGGTAACTCAGGGAGTAACCAGGGCACTTAAAACCTTGCACTTGCCAGTGTTGACTGGATGATGTGACAGCAGAAATCAATTGAAAACTCTTACAAGGGCATTAGATACGATGGAAGGAGAGCAGGTGAAAGATTGTAACTGACACAGCACTGCTGTCTGAGTATGTGAGGGGAATGCAAGAAATAATAAGTGGTTTACAATGGTGACAGTCCATTTTGGCCTCAACCAATACTACAGCAGTATGTCCCTATATGGGATAGCCAGCACTTCAGAGAAAATGACTGGCCAGCCAAGACAGCCACAGCCTCCTACCTGCAAGGACCTTGCAATCCAAAAGCGCATCAAGGCTTGAACTGGAAAAGCGACTGGGTGAAGATGGGATAATTTTTGCAACAAGCATGGCCATCACAATTGCCAGTCAATGCTTGCAGTGACTACAGCAGAAACACTTAGTGACTGGGAGTAGCTCTCTGGGTAAGGCAGGTTGCTGCACCAACAAAGGCAGTGCCAGGAGGCTGCAACCCTGCTGCCCTCTCTGGAACTGTGCCATGGAGATGGCCAGGCTGCAGCTCGATTTCTGACATTTTGGGACACCTAAATTTTGCCTTAATTCAAAAACAACTACCCAAGATAGCTAGTACATAAAGCTGAGTCAACCCTACTTACTTATGTTGCATTTCAAGTAAAGGACTTAAGAACTTAAAGATTCTGCTGAACTATAGAAATCCTTCTATGCTGTCAGCTGTAACATACTTTCTCCTGTATTTCTTTGTTATTTGTGCTACAGAACTTTCCTGGTCATGCAACGCTACATGACGTCTTTAATGTCAGTAAAGGACACCATACTTTTACTTTCTTGTTAGTAGTGCTACCCAGGAACAAAAGAGAAAAATCATCTAACATTAATAATGTCTTTAATGTCAGCAAAACATATTTTAGAAAAGACATATAAAGTAAAATGGGGAAAAACACATATAACCAGCATACAAGCTGGGGACACCAAGTAGTTTTGAGGAAGACACTTTCTCCTCTTCACTGAAATCCTCTAACCCAGGTTTTGTTATTCTACTTTTTAAATTTTATTTCAAGTATCAAAATGTGAGGCAACAAAATCAGAGAAAACCACAGATAAGGAAAATGGGGCCCATATAACATAAGGAATCAAAATATTCAGCTCTATTTAACTCACAGTAGAGTGTGTTTTAGCTTAAAAACTTTTTTGGGCCATAGTTACAGAAGTCTTAAAGTGAGCTAAAGGTGCCTTACAAAAAGCTTTCAAAGTCTCAGAGAAAAGAAATGCTTAGTATTATTACTGTTTCTCCTAACAAAAATATCTCCACTCAAGGCAGGAGAAACTGAGAAGCACGTGTTACCTGAGTAATATTCCTTAAAGCATTGGGCGTCCCAGAAGGCAAGTAATCCATCTTGGATGTAATATAGATCTCAGTTAATAACAGGTCAAAATTCAGTGGGGTCAAAAATTCAATGCCACAGGAGGCATTCCATCTATCTCTGTATGGTTTATTAGTTCTGCTTTCAAAGTACCAACCTTATACTCCTTTCTCAACAGGATCTTGGTGTCTCCACGTTTGCAGGTTTAGTCCAAATATTTTGTAACTGGCCACATCTGGTTATCAACAGCTGATCAAATTGAAACACTTGCCTTTTCTGTGTTGTCTGTCCTCACGGAATACACGGATCTACCTGGCAAACTTGTACATTCTGGGGCCTATTTTATCAATCCACCAGTATTAAACTATCAGGAAAACTCAGGATGAAAACCATGCAGCAGAAAAGATTGTGTCTTGTAGTTCCTCTGAGCTGCAAGAAAAGACCCTTCTGAAGGTGATTTCTGGTTTACACAGCACAGACCTTTGAAGTACACTCAATCTGGAATCAATTCAGGAATTTACAGATATGGGTTATCAGGCCTTGTTTATTCACAATGATGAGAAGAGTTTAATTAATACCTCACATATTTGTCAATTCTTTTCTTTAAACTTTACCTTCTGCCCATCAGCCAATCAATATGTATTTTAATCTTCTTCCCTTTTCAAATGTGGGTTTAACATCTCAGAGAACTTCACGATTATTAATTGCTATTACAAGTTCTTTCATTTTTCTGAACATCAGCAGTTTCTATTAATTCCACTTTCATCCATGTGTTATATTATCCATTCTTATTTGCCACTTATTTCTGAAGCATTCTTTTAAAAAACTGCAGAGGATTACAAAATTATTATTTTATAAAATTTCTTTTCTCTATTCTCAGAATTTCTCACTTGACATGTAGTAAACTCCAGTTGTAGATATAATTTTATATCTATCTACAAAACCTAAAATATGGATGAGGGAAACATAGTAATTTTCCCTGCTACAAATACAATTAAGCTGTTTGTTGCAGGATCTAGTCTAACTTTTTAACCCAAGGAGTTCTAGGTGACAATTAAGCCCATCCAAACAAAAATATTTGATGGTCTGTCAGTCATAGCCTACCAAAAATCAGACATATTTCTGCTGATCTTTGGTCATATGTAGCACACAGAAGTAAATAGTATGGCTTTATATTTGTCTCCCTTTCTGTTAATCAACAAAATCAACAGTTACAGGAAGACATGGAAGAACCACTCTCGCTGGTCTCTCATTTCCATTTTATTCATGCAGTTGAACTCAAATGTAAAAGGAAAGTGGACCACAGGTGGAAGCAGAGTCAAGTGACCGAGGAGAAGTATGATGTTGCTGTCCAGTTCTGCAGGGATGCCGTTAGGAAAGCCAAGGCCCATCTGGAGTTGAATCTGGCAAGGAATAGGAAGGACAACAAGGAAATATTCTACAAGTACATGAACAACAAAGGGAAAATGTGAGCCCACTGCTGAATGGAGCAGGGAAACTGGTGACAATTGACAGAAGAGGATGAGGTTCTTGATGCTTTCTTTGCCTCAGTCCTTGCCAGTAAAATCTGCTTTCAGGAATCCTAGATCCTGGAGACAAGAGAGGTCTGGAGCAAGGAAGACTGACTTAGTGAAGATGGACCAGTTTACGGAGCAAATAATCAATGTTTATATGTAAGCTCAAAAGTGTTGAGAGAGCTGCTGATGTCACTAGGAGACCTCTCTCAATTGTCTTTGAAGGGTCATAGAGATCATTTAAAGAAAGAAAACATTCCCAAAGAATGAAACAGAGAACTATCACTCCAAGAATGGAAAAAAAACCCAAACCAAACCAAGCCAAACAAACAAAAAACCCCCACCAGTGAAAGAGATAGGCAGGGCAGAAGAAGCTGAGAGGTGGAGTCTGCTATAGACCTCACGGCCAGGTCGATGATGCCAAAAAATTATTTTTTGAGGAACTAAGGGACACTTCCAAGACAACCATTCTTGTCCTTACAGGGGGGGTTTAGTTTGCAAGAAATTAACTGGGAGCATCACACAGCCAGTACAACCTGGGCCAGAAGATTCCTAAAAAATCTGAATGACAACATTATGGAACAGGTCCCAAGGGAACCACCTCAGAAAGAGGCTTTCCTTGATCTTCTGCTTGTCAACAGAGTGGATCTCATGAGGAAGTGCAGATTGGTGGACGTGTTGGCCACAGGGACCACAAGGTGATTGAGTTTAAAATCTCTGTTGGCAGAAGGAAAAGTGCCAGCAAAACCTCAGCTCTGGACATGAGGAGTGCAGGCTGCTTAGGGAATTAGAAGTAAGGTCTCTTTAAAAAATGTTTTTGCAGGTGCTAGGGTCCATCAGTGCTGGTCACTCTTTAAACATGATCTCCTAAGGGCACAAGAGCAGCAATTCCCAAATGTCAGAAGTCAAGCAGGTGAAGCAGAAGGCTGGCTTGGCTAAACAGGAATCTTCTCTTGGAAATAAGACAAAAAGGAAGGTGTGTGCCCAGTAGAAGCAAGGTCGAGTGACACGGAAAGAATTCAGAGATGCTGCTTGCTGCTGTAGGGAGAAAATGTGCATGGCTGAAGCTCAATCGGAGTTGCAGTTGCCCAGAAATGTGAGGGACAGTAAAAAGATTTTTTCAAATATATTAATGCCAAAAGACAGTATAGAAATATCATCAGCTTGTTACAGGATGAGGATGGTCACCTCACAAACAGGGTCAGAGACAAGGCAGAAGTGTTTAATGCTTTCTTTGCCTCTGTTTTCAACACAGATAACAGATCAAGGGGGTCTCAGTGCCCTGAGCTGGAGGACCATGACAGTGAGAATGATCAGCTCCCACTCATCCCAGATATTGTGTGGGATATGCCACTCAAGCAGGATCCTTGGAAATCTATGGGGCCTTACAGGATTCATTCCAGAATCCTCAAAGAGCTAGCTGATTAGCAAAACCCATCTCGATCATTTTGAGTGGTCTAGGGAATCCAGAGAGGTCCCAGCTGACTGGAAGCTGGTAAACGTCCCAATTTTCAAAAAGGGTAAAAAGAAGAACCCCAAAAACTACAGACCTGTCAGTCTCATTTCAGTGCCTGGTAAAGTTACGAAGAAGATTATTCTAGGAGGTAAAGAGAAACCCCTGAAAGACAGACAAGTCATTGGTCACAGCTAGCATAGTTTCATGAGAGGAAAGTTCTGCTTATCAAACCTGATTTCCTTTTATGATATGGTAACTCACATAGTAGATCAAGGAAAGCCAGTTTCAATCTTTTGGGATTTCAGTAAAGTTTTCTATACTGCCTCTCACAGCATCCTTCCGGACAAAATGTCCAGCACACAGCTGGATAAACACATAGTGGTGGGTGAGAAACTGACTCACGGGTCGAACACAGAGGGTAACAGTGGGTGACATCAGACTGATGACCTGTCACTAATGGGGTTCCACAGGGCTCCATCCTGAGCCCTGTGCTCTTCAACATCTTCATAAATGACTTGGGTGCAAGACTGGAAGGGATACTAAGCAAGTTTGCAGATGATACAAAACTAGGAGGAGCTGTTGACTCCCTCAAAGGCAGAGAGGTCCTGCAGAGAGACCTTGATAAATTAGCTTCACCTGAAGCTTCACAAAGACAAGTGCCAGATTCTGCAGCTGGGGTGGGGGCAATCCTGGATGTACATAAAGACTGGGAAATGAGATGCTGGAAAGCAGTGTCAGGAGAGGGAATGGGAGTCCTGGTCGATGACAAGTTGAATATGACTCAGCAGTGCCCTGGCAGCGGGGAGGGCCAACCGTGACCAGGGGGGGCATCAGGCAAAGCATCGCCAGCCAGTCAAGGGAGGGGATTGTCCTGCTCTGCTCTGCGCTGGGGTGGTCTCACCTTTAATATTGTGTGCAGTTTTAGACATCACAATATGAGAAAGATACTAAGCTCTTAGAGAGTGTCCAAAGCAAGGCAATGAAGATGATGGAGGGCCTTGAGGGGAAGCCGAATGAGGAACGGCTGAGGTCACTTGGTCTGTTGACTATGGAAGAGACTGAGGGGAGACCTCATTGCAGTCACAGCTTCCTCCTGAAGGGAAGAGGAGGGGCAGGCACTGATCTCTCCTCTGTGGTGACCAGAGACAGGACTGAGGGAATGGCCTGAAGTTGTTTCAGGGGAGATTTAGGTTGGATATTAGAAAAACGTTCTTCATCCAGAGGGTGGATGGGCACTAGAACAGGCTCCCCTGGGAAGCGGTCACAGCACCGAGCCTGACAGAGTTCAAGAAGCGTTTGGACAATGGTGTCAATTACTTCTTCCTTCTTTCATTCT
Organism: Empidonax traillii; assembly: GCF_003031625.1. Taxonomy (NCBI): domain Eukaryota; kingdom Metazoa; phylum Chordata; class Aves; order Passeriformes; family Tyrannidae; genus Empidonax; species Empidonax traillii. The sequence continues at coordinate 2,491,694 of NW_020955221.1, forward strand.
CACAGAGTACTCCTTAATTCAGGAAGACTATTGATTGTGAAAATGAATCTACATATACATACACAATAGAAGGAACAAAGCAGACATACAGGAAATAAGGAATTGGAAACTGGATCCAAAAAAAATGCTTGTGGAAGCCATGCAGAAATTTCTATCACAACACTTTTCTTAGGATTATAGTCCAGATTCCAGTCTAAAGTCAACCCAAGTGGCCCTTTACACTTCATCTTCATGTCCCTAACATTTATATCTTCCTGAAATACTCAAAACTCATCTAGAAAAATTGTAGTATCTAAACTGAATGTGCATTAGACAACCAGTTTAATGGAAAAGATGACTAGTGGTTGATCAAAGAAATAAGTTTGCATTTGACTAGCTCACATGGTGAACTGTAAGTCCTCTATGAACTTTCTAAGAGGTTCTTCTAGATTCAGACAGAGGTAGAAATCATTTCAGTTATTAAAGGAAACCAAGTCTTTTTGTGCAGCAGGAGAAAAGAGGAAACTCCTCACTTTCGAATTATAAATCTTTATAGTGCAATTCTTTATGGCTAGGAAGAGGACTTCAGACACTTTTCAAATAACCCCAACTGTTTAATCTGTACCCTTTAGAAAGTCAAGCTGTGTGTGTACGTGAGACAGAAACATTTTTGCTGAAATAGGAAGAATGATATTGTTCTGCTCAACCCACTGTAAAACTATCTGCTTCTTACAGGGGAAGGAACCTATTCTTCCTTTGCAGAAAATAGTATTATATGGCTTGTGAATCTTAGTCCTTTTGTAATCTGTTCAGAACCTGTGATCACAGATGACCCTGTAGGCAAATTTCTCCCCGAAAGAAAATGGGCACTAGATCAATTAACAAAAGTATTTAGTTCTATTTATGTTTAAAAGCAGAAGCTTTAAGTTTAGTTTGCAGGAAAACAAGTCTGAGCCATTCATAAGAGGTCCTATTTATCACTTCCTTTTAACTTTACTACTACTACAGAGTCAGTTCAGTCAGGTTGTTTTCTGCTAGGTTTTAAGCAATTTGTTTGAAATTCTAGCAAATCCAATATCCCAGTAGTAACATTTATTGATTTTCCTACCTCTCCCTATGCAGTGCTCAGCCAGTCATACCATTACAAAAGTGCAACACAATCAAGTATTCCACAAATACTTAACGAAGACTTTTGATGTAGTTACAGTTGTAAAGGTATTGCATACTGGAGGAAATTTGCATTTTCGGTAAACTAAGATACCTTCACAGGCCGCAGGGCATTAATATAGTAGAGATAACAATGTAGAGACTTTGCAGACGGGTAACACTTTTCATCTGAGAATGATGTACTGGAGCAAAATGGGTAGAAAGTCTGTCTTAATGAGAATTTTCAATCAGACTTCTGGACAAAGGGATTCCATCTCAAAGGGTAAGCTGGGATTTTTTTGATTTAATTCTTTTTTATTTGGTTAGGGCTTGTTGTTGTTGTTTAGTATTTTTGATTTTTTTTTTTGGTTTGGCTTGGTTTGGTTTATTGGTTGGTTTTGGTTTTACACATAGCACTTGATATGAACGATGAAGGGGTTTTTTCCCTTTTTCTTTTAGGGAGCCACAGCCAGCATTTGGTGTTCAAATCCTAACTTATTGATAAAATCACACAAGCCCCTTCTTTAGAAATAATGAGAGCCTTTTGCGACTGAATAAGGTTACAAGTTACTTGATGTCCTCTGAACCCATTCAGAGATTCATAGGTCTTTTCTTTCTGGTCCTTCACAGTTAAAGCTGCTTCTAGCTATTCTCGTATATATTACTTTCCTAAATTAGGGTGTCCATAAGGAAAACATTAATGCCATTTTTCTAATTGGTTTGTATTGCATGCTTTTCTTGCTTCTTTTTGACCAAATGTCTAGCACTGCTTTGTAGTTAGCCTAAAATTGTGAGATTTGGCTCAGCTCTTTAAAAAGGGGGTTATTTACAATGCCAAACAATAAATTCTTCATACTTCACTGTTAATAATCGAGTTTCCTCTTCTCTTTTGCTAATAATTTAACACACTATGCCTAAACAGAGGCTCAAGGGTTCACCAAGCAACAACTGGTTCTACCTGACTGCTGAGTTCAGCACAGTGTGCACAATATGCACAAGAGCACATAAACCACAGAGTGCCAAAAAATACATTAAATAAAATAAAGCATTAACACATTCAAAAAGCCAGCACTCAACTCATATGTTCATATATGAACACATTGCACGGACAATTAGACTTTGAGCTACAGCAGACTCCCACAAGTCTCCTTACAGCTTCACACCTTTGTATTGCTCAGTACTCTTTGCAGTAATAATTGTGAATTCCTGGAAGATGGAAGGACCTGTTTTTTTGCCCCTGAGCCAGTGGTAGAGTGAATTGAGTTCCCACAGGTCAGAGCTCTATAGGTGCTGCCTGCAGAGCTATCCAGCTCTCCATACTATACAAGAGACTCAGTGCAGTTCTTGGAAGAAGACAGATATGGAAATGTCACCAGGCATTCGAACTTAGACACTAAGAGAAAGCTAAATATATTTACTTAAAGGCAGGTCCTTACATGGGCTTAAATGCTGCATCTATAATCTCTGACTTATTATGACTTTCCACTAAGTCACTCTTAGTCATTTGTTACTCACACAAAATTCAAACACTTAAGAATCCTAAGCACCATGTTCCAAACGCCACCTAGTAAGATTGTATAAGGACCAGGAAGTTTACAAAATGCAAAAGTTTCACACAAGCTAGGTCCATTTGCAGTTGTAGGCTTCAATCAGGCTGGCTGACATCAATTTGGAAAATGATATCGGTTTGAAAAAATTTTTTAAAAGTCGTAACTCATGAGCATTTGCAAACTCATTTCCAAGACACAGAATTCTAATGACTTCCAGAAACCACCCTGCAGTCAAGAGAAAAATCCTGGAAAGCTCAGAGTCCAAAAGCATAACAAAGTCCTATGGGACTAGACAAACAGCATGCAGACTATTCCATCCAAAATAAGGAAGTATAAAACAGCTGTCCATCTGAGGGCAGTTACTTTGGGATGGAATAACTATCCTCTATTGTGTAAAAGCACAAATACAAAATACATCCCACCCACCACGCATACAAGCTCTTGTAAGCTCACTTACAGAGTTTGTGGCTTCCTGTATTCCTCCTCTTCAAAAGCTTTTGTGTCCATAATTTCAACTATTTTCTACCTCTAACTTGCCAAGCACTACCTCTTTTCTACCTCTCACTTTCCTCTTGGGGGTTTTAGACTGGCATGGAGACTTAACACTGAGAAGTATACAGAGAAATAACAGGAAGTTACTTTTTCCAAACTTAGACAAAGACAAGATGAGAAGCCATTGGTGTTTTCTAATAAAAAGGTACAAAAGCTATCAGAAGGCACTTCTACAATATATATGCTTTCTGAAGTGGCTTTGTACTTTTCAAGGTATGCTTACTTACTTGTGTGACATACCCAAGAAAAAAAATCTTGAGATTAATTTATCTACAGAACCAACAATTAAGTCTTACCAATTCTCTCAAGAGGCAGCCTGAAAACATACACAACAAACCCAAGCCTAGTTCACATTTCTGTCAGTGTATAATGAATGTTGCCACCATTTAGACAGTACAGGATTCCTACCCCAGCAGAGTATGACTACTCTGTCTTGCACACTGTTTTTTCCGTAGCAGCACGATATGTCAGTGTATACTTTGCTGAAGAGAACTTCCTGTCAACAATCAGGGTTTCATTGGCATTAATGCGCAGTAAAAGACAACGAAGCATGACTCAATTAAACCACCAAATACTGCATTTAAATAACATTAACCCCTGACATTTTAAAAGAACAGTGCAGGATTTTAGCTGCATGACTCTTGTTAAGGTCAGTGCTTTAATATATACAGTTTCCCACCCCAAATGTCTGACATAAATTTGTATCAGTAAGCCAATCGAGAATGAAGCCTGAAATCAAGATTTATCTACTACTGCAAACATACTGCAACTAAGATTTCTCTCATTCTATTGTTTATGGGAACAAATTTTATTAACCTTCGCATGGCATATAGGCAGGAAAGGATTTCATATTTAATTTACCATTCCCTTCCTTTTTTTATAACTACCTTATGGACTGCAGTTTAGAAAATTTTAAAAGCTTTTTATTCAGCAAAAATCTCAAATGCCACATGAATGTAACAGGATAGAGTGTAGCTTTGGGTTTCTCTCCATATGTGCCAGCAGAATCCCATGCATTAGGGGGACTTCATGTATGAAGTCGTGATGACAAATCAACACAGCAAACACTGAAAATTACTGAAACTCTTGCCTGATTCATAGAAAAGTTGCCTGATTATACAAAAGTTGTTACCATTTAGAATGGCATTGCTATGCAGAGGTGCCAGATTCCTACACCTAACAGCATTTTCCCTGGAAAGCATAAAGTTGTATGCCTTACTTAACTGTACTGCTCACAACTAGAGTCTATGACACTTGTTGCCAGGACTTTCAGGACCACATCACTAGTGTGAACTAAACTGTCCAGGCAGTTCTCTTAGTGGGGTTAGCTGTGAATCACACACACAAAAATGTAACTTATTTAACATGATTATTATTGTTTTAATTTTTAACAATCTCACTGCTATTGTTATGCAGTGGGAGATTAAAAAATTTGTTCATCAAGAAAAGAAAGAGTATTTGACAATAATGGTCACAATACTGGTAGTTAAAGTAAATCCAATGTTCTTCATTTTTTAATTAATGACTTACATGGAATAGTCAAAACAAAATCCAACAACTTATGAAGATTTAATCAGGCACAGTAGAGCCAAGAGAAGTCAATCTAATATCAGTAATGATTATTAGTACTATTAGCTTACAAAAAGACAAGCAATATGGTAAAGTAAAAGTGGTAAATAAAGAAAAATTATTCAGTGCATCTCCCTACCTCCTGCTGAGCATTCCTTGGAAACAATTTAGTTTTCAGACATATTCCTCATATTTTTCTTGTCCTTGTTCAATTTTATTCATCAGTCACTGGACACCAGAAATGGCAGACAAGATTCAGTTTTATATGCATTGCTGAATGACTGGTTTGTAAAGCACTGATCTGCAATACATAAAATTACATAAATTGCCCAAAATTTCTACATGATGCTCCCCGTGACATCAATCAGATCCATGTTAGCATGACAAAGAGCATGTCACCTTCCCTCTCCCAATCATAGTGAAGGACAATTTGTAGACACCTAATTGAAAGTCTATATTTGTAAAACTGAAGTCACAATAGAGTCAGAGAACCTATCAGAGAATGTAATTATACCAGCTTAAACATTGTACATAAAGATGTTAAATAATTTATGTAAAAATCACTGTAGATTCCACTGGTTTAGGTGAATATTTAGCAAAGAGGAAAGAAGACACTTAAACACTTTCCAAATAAATGCAGAGCTATATTTTTTGGCTATATGGAGAGAATGACGCAAAATGATTGTCCAAAACCAAAGAGATTATGAACATGAAAGTGAGGAGGAGTTAGAGAAAATCTAGTAATTTCATATTGGGCAAGACACAGAGATAGGAAAGAATGTCCTAACAGATTCCTATTATTAGTCTGGATTTCAAGAACAGCTAACAACAGGATGGAGAGAGAAACTCTGAGTAAGTTTAATGTTCATCACCAGCCATGGAAGAGAGATGTTCTTTGACATATATTTGATCCAAACTGTGAAGCTGACAAGGGTTTTTTGAGTTTTATTCACAGGCGAATAATGAAAGAACAATAAAACACATCAGGAGAAAAATGCTGTTAAAGTAATTTTGTATTTCAGAAGGGAGTATAAATATTTTTAGGATCTAAGTTATAACACTGAACATGTGGATTTATCTAAAATTTAAAGCATTGGAAAACCTAAGTATAGAATGACAACAGTATGATCAGATGCTCTCATAAGCGATCAAATGATCAAACTGACCTAGATGACAAAGAGGTTATATAAAATATTGCATTTCACTTAATCCAGGGCTTTAGCAGTGTTTGGGAACTTGAACAGCCCTTTACACAACAAAATACCCCATTTGTTGAGTAAGGAAATGTGGGCTAGATACATGGACATTAAGTCAGTTTCATAAATGACTGAACTGATTAGCACAAAGGATTGTTATCAGTCCAGTCACTAGCGGATACCTTAAGAGTAAATATGGGGCCAATACAGACTAATAACATTATTAATGGCCTGGACAATGAGACCCAGTGGACAGCCAACAAGTTTGCAATGATACTAAGCTGGGAGTAGTTGCTAGATCAGAAGGTTTTGCTGACATCCAGAGGGAATTTTGACAGACTTGAGAAGGGCTGACAGGAACTTCACACAGTTCAAGAAAGTCCTCTGCCTGGGGTGGAATAACCTCATGCACCCAGACAGGCTGGGGATCCAAGACAAACTGGGGACCAACTGTCTGGTAAGCAACTTGGCAGAAAAAAGCTGGAGGTTCTCCGTCTCCATGTTGACCATGAGGCAGAAATGTACCCTGGTAGCAAAGCAGGCTAACTGCCTCTCTGGGATGCATCAGGAAGAGAGCTGCCAGCAAGTCAAGGGAGGCAATCTTTTCCCTCTATCCAGCATTGGTGACTCTATATCTGGAGTAATGATTCCAGTCCTGAAATCCCTAGTAGAAGAGAGAGAAATTCACGAGTGAGCGCAGTGAAGGACGAAAACGATGACTGGTGAAATGAGTGGAGTACCTGTCACATGAGACGAGGCTAAGGGAGCTGTGATTTTTTTAGCCTGTAAAAGACAAGGCTTAGGGAAATATCAACAAACTGTGTAAAAGCAAAGAAGATGGAGCCACACTATTCTCTGTGGTGCCTAGTGACAGGACAAGAGGCAATGTGCACAAACTGAAACACATGAAATTCCATCTTAATATAGGGAAAAAACCCTTCACTTTGAGAGTGACTGAACACTCAGGAATAGGCTGTTAAAGAAGACCCCATCACTGTAGATACTTAAACCCAATTAAGCTTGATGTTCAACAGCTTATTGTAGTTGACTGTGGTCTGAGCAGGGGTGCTGGACAACCTGATCTCCAGAGGTGCCATCCAACCTCAACTGCCTTGGATTAACTTGGTGAAGGTATTCAAGACCTTTTCCAGCAATGGAGGACACTCCCATAGTTTTCTATCAAATTCGACAGGCAGTAAAGCTTCTGCTGAATTTGTAAATAGGTGTGGGAGACAGGGGGAGCCGAAAAGCCCCTCTGTACTACTCGTGTAGTAGGAATTGCTTACGGTATGTAGAGTCATAGTGCAGTCAATCCAATAACCAAAATCTTTGCTGAGAAATATACATACATCTGGCACACAGGCACACACACAGTTTGTACTGTCAGCTACAAAACCTACTGCAGGGAAGAAATACTATATTTTCCAGTCTCTTTTCAGAGGTAAGTTGTTTCGTGGGTAAATAAATTAATATGAATTTTGAGATAGACCAGAAGGCAGATCTGTTGTTGTACCACATTCAAAAAACATGGAGCATATTCTGGTTCCACCAAACACGGGTTTTCTTCTAAGGAAACTCGTTGTTCTCATGGAGTAGTGGAAGTAGTCCTCTTGAAATCCCCCACCTGAACAATGAAAAGCTTTGAAAGTAAGGATCAAAGTCTCAAGCTCTGCAATTTTCAGAGAAAGGCAGAGAGAGCAGATGATATAAAACAGACAGGATGCTCTTTTGACAGCTACGGTTACTGAACTGTGTTGCCACGTTCTACACAATCATGATTTTTATTGTGTCCCCAAAAGACAGGGAAAGCTGTGCTTTCGTAAACTAAAAGCTACATTTGTAAACTACAGGGGATCTTCTATTCATATAGAATTTATCACACATTTCAACTTATTAGATGCTTGGAAAAGCAATTAATGAGTATTGCACTAATGATAATACAGTTTACTACTCTACAACTTTTTCACAATATAAAAATGAGGAGCTTTTCTTTACAAATGGGACGTCTGATAGACAAACAAAAATTATTTCAAAGTCCCTTTGAAGTGGATAGCTTTAAGAAAAACAGTCTATAACTCACAGTTGGTCAATACTTAAACAGAATGAATGAGGTAACTGTTCTTTCAATGAAAACTTACAAGCTAGTTCTTGTGAGAAATGACAGTTCACTAGATAGTTCCTATTAACTACAGTCAGTTTGCCATTGCTATGGTCCCTGTGAAATCACACAAACCCATGCTTGGAGCTGTAACTGGAGTAAATGGAGAAGATAGTCCTATTCTTAATAAGACAGTGATTTCAGAGAGAAAAACAGATTTCAGAAAGAAATCCTTTTTCTGTCCCTGCATGCATAATGCCACATTCACTTGCAGTGATGGGAAAGGGACAAATATGCTGCAAATCTGGAGCAGTTTGAGGTCACGTAGCAAAAAAATAGGCACTTTCTTTCTCAAACTGTAGATTAAAATGAGAATATACTTTAAAAATTAAGTGCATGCACTTGCATGTCAAGTAAAATATATTCTTTCATTTTGCATACAAGTGTAGCAGATCTTTGACACTATACTTGGAAGAGCACAATACAGTACTTATGGTGCCTTTAAGAAGAACAGTGACTGTCAGGAAAGAGTGGAGCCCAGACACTTGGAGAGAAACAAACATTTTCTTCATTATTCAAGACTAAATACACCATCATAAAGAGAAAGAATGTTATTCCTCTGTTAGTCAGCTCTCACACTTAAGAGTTCTACAGGGTTTATTATCTGGTATTGCATAGCTCTGTATTAATATACCTATATATATGCACATCATGCCTGTGAGCAACGGATTTCCACAGTAAGAGAATACCTGAAAACTCTTTGACTAAAGTTCTTCTTTTGTAAATTTGAAGCCATATTAGGAGCGGCTTGGTTTATTCAGCCTGGAGAAGGGGAAACTGAGGGGAGACCTTACTTCAGTCTACATCTTCCTCATGAGGGGAAGAGGAGGGGCAGGGACTGATCTCTTCTCTGTGGTGACCAGTGACAGGACCCCAGGGAATGGCCTGAATTTGTGTCAGGGGAGGTTTAGGTTGGAAATTAGGAAAAGAGAGTGGTTGGGTGCTGGAACAGACTCCCCAGGGAAGTGGTCACAGCACCAAGCCTGACAGAGTTCAAGAAGCACTTGGACAATACTCTCAGGCACATGTTGTAACTCTTGGGGATGGTCCTGTGCAGGACCAGGAGTTAGACTCGATGATCCCTGTGGGTCCCTTCCCACTCAGGATATTTTATGATTCTAGGGTACCTGAAAACAAGGGTAGTAGTCATTTTAAGTGGTATGTCATTTATGCAAATATTGTCTCTATCCAAAATGGAATTTTGGTAGTAGTCTGGAGGCTTTAAAAATCAAATCCTACATTTGACATATTAGAAGAAATCATGGGTTCCATAATGCATAATATTATTTTTCTAATGTATCACTGGTCCATAATGAGAAACAATCTATGACATAGATTTTGCATTCAATCTTTTTGTCAAAAAATACATAGCACATCAAAAGTTAATAGCAGCAGGGAGTGCTATTAATATGAAAACAAATGGTATATTTCAGAATTTCTTTTGTTCTTCGTTCACAATGATGAAACTGCTAGGATTTAACCTTTAAGGGTTAAAGAGTTTAATCAATGTCAATGTCTGATCTTCTGAAGGCGATAAAGAACAGTCTGTCTAGTGATACCCAACAGAACATCACTTTGTCAAGCCACAAAGCACCCAAAAGCTTGTCAAGTAAGTTACCAGAAACCTCTTTGTGGTTAGAACTCAGCTCCTTCCTGCTTGACCTATTATTTGATATTTGACCACTTGGTTGCAAGACACTTGCTCTTTCCAGCTGAAATGTCACTGGGGCATCTTGTCAGCTCCCCGACATCTCGGCCTGACATACAATTTTACTTTTGTGTGCTACAAGGCAGAAAATGCAGGGCAATGGCCTTGTTTTAAATTCTGTCAGCATCAAAGATGGGCGTCACTCTTGGGTCCTACCAACAACAACAAAAAAGGAGTCTATTTGAAGGTCAAAACAGCCATTACTTTAAAGTCTTTTAGTTTAAACTAAATATATTAACTGCAACACTGGTTTGGGAACTGTCCTTATAAAGTATATAAACATACCATCAGAAATCCTCCCTCCACAATTGTTCTTCTTTCTTATGAAATGCACACTTGATGAAAGGGTGAGTTTTCAGTGCCTGCAGGGACCAGATTCAGTGGTTAACTTAACTTGTTCAAATAGGCAAGTGGTATCATGTAGCTTTACAAGGAGCAACCTGACCTTCTCACATTGACCAGCAGTGACATTATTGTGCAGGAAGAGAAGCAGTCACATCATTTCTGTTTTGCACAACCTGCTTAAAGTTTGCAACTAAATGCTTGTCTTCAGTTGAGCTGACAAGAGAAAAGAGGGGGCTCAGTGAACCATGGCAGGGCTGCCATGAAATGACAGGAATCATTGGCATACATTTCAAATAGCTCTCTCAATCCTATTAAAGTATTGCAGTCCTGCTTTAAAATAGACAAGTATGAAACAACTTTGATAGATAGAGACTAAAATGGCTTATTGATTTATTTTTTTTTTTAAGTCTGAGGAAAATTACCCAAAATGTGTCATTCTTTAACATTTAAAAATATACTACATAAAAAATGAACAACTGCAATATACAAAAGTTTAAAAAATAACTGCTCCAGTATGCAAAGAATGAAAAGTACAGAAATGTGAACATACAAGTGCACATTTTTATAAAAATGTAAAATTTATATTAAAAAAACACATACAGTTAACTACAATGCAAAGGTAGCAACAAAATTACATTTTAATTGCATGATTTTACATTAACACAATTTTTCCCTTCTAAAACATTATTGATACTAAGAATCTGAAAATCCATTTTCCATTGTTCTTCTGGGATTGGATGTGAATCCAGGCTTAAGAAACAATTTTAAGACAGAGAACTGTCTCTGTTTTGCATAACACTGTAGGTTGTGTCAGGTTCAGCTTGCAACGCCAAAAAGTCTGGGACAGAACTCTGATCAGACTGAATTTCTTGCTTGGACCCACACTGAGGTTTGAACTCTCTCTTGTTTCCTGGAATAAAAAATGAAGAATAAAAAAACAAACAAAAAAATGAGAATATACATTTACTGTTAAATACCTTTCACAAAGGCACCTATATGAAGTATCTGCAAGTGTTTGCTTCTTGTTTTAAACACTTATTTAAAATATGTGGTACCTGACTACCTACAGTTATCTTCAACAAAAAGAAACAAAGGACATTAACTCAAGTATTCTGCACTAGTAAGTGTTAGAACACAATAGCCTTCTTTATTTGAAGTGCTACAAATACTTACAGAGAACTTGTACACCTCTTCATTATAATTTCCAGGTGGTTTACTTAATCAAATAAACAAACTTATTCTACAGTCTCTCTGTCACTGTTATTAGAAAAACGCCATGCTAACCATGGAAGGTATTCAGTTACTCTTAAATATACTTTACCATCAATTGAAATAAAAAACTTAATAGTCTTCAAATGTTAGCCTGTTAGAAGATGGTCAGAGAATATTCACTGACTGTAAGTTGATGGGAACATGATTCATATTTCAATGAGTCTCAACATTCAGTCAAACAGATATAAAGGTTAGACTAGTTAAAATTCAACACTGAAGAGCTTCCAGCACCAAAATATCAGGCATCCTACTTTGAAAGATTATGGATAATATCAGTATATCAGCACTAAAAATTAAAAAAAAAAAAAAATCTGAAGAGAGACATTCTATATTCCCTTAACCAAATTTAAGAAAACATGATGCCACATTGCTCTTCTGCCCTTTACCAATGCACTATGTAGCTGTGAAAGTAACAATCATTTCATCAGGTCATAAAACATGTGAAAACATCGCAGAGCATAATTATGGTGACAAAGTTAACATATTGAATGACAATTACAGTACATTTGAGGTTTAAAACACTCTCTCTTTAGCGCTTAAGGAGGAGTATATATGCATATATAAACACAGATGCACACACATACAGGCAGAAACACACATATACAGACACACAGATTCCAATACACATAGATATCCAGACAGAGGCTGAAGGGTGTGTATATATTCATATTTCACCAAATTCAGCCTCAATCATACATTTAAAGACACTTTTATGAAAGATTCCTCTTTCTTCTGTTACTACTGCTGAAGAAAAATCAATTGTTGCCTCTAACACCTACTTCAACAGTTCTCTTTGATATGGACTCTTTTGATATCCTGATTCACCACAAGCTATATTGCAGCTTCTGTAAACAACTGTTAGACCTTCATTAAGAACCCACAGAGTGGCAAATTTAGATGACCATTTCAAGTATTCAGTTAAAATAAGGTGGTGCCTTGAGTTTTTCTAAATTATAGAGGTGATGAGGATGAGATAACCAACAGGACAAGAAAATAAGATCTGTAGCTTTTCAGTCCTTCTGGGCTCAACTCTATGCAGCATGAAAACCAAAGCACAAATGAGATTTACTGCATTTGTACCAGTAGACATGAAATGAGATCTCAGTGAAGGCTATCACACCAATTAACAGTCTGTTATTTGTACACTTAGTCAGCTGGCCACGTGGACAAAATCCTCTCTAAAATAAGAATAATTAATTTGAAAAATTATTACAATATTTAAAATGCAAGTAACTTGCGATGTTCTAAAAACATTTCTGCATGTAAAACAATGAAATCAAGAAGACATAAGCTGCAAACAGGTCTCACTTTGGATAACAAATATTGAAGACAAATTTAAACATATTGGTTCGTATTGCTTTCAACACCTCAGTTAAAAAGCATGCAAGAAAAAGTAAAAATCACATGTTTTGATTACATTCTGATATTACTCTTTTTCAAGCTGTAGTGAGGGGATTTTTGAAGAATATGGCATCAAAATCCCAGTACAGAGATAAGAAATCAGATTTCCTTTGAGAGTTGCAAAAAAAAAGTATGAAACTTACTGATTGGCAGCAAGTCAATAGAGTATGTTACAGTAAAAGCTTCACTGTTGGGGAAAAAAAAAAAGCTTGGGTTTAGTTATACAGATCCTCTGCTGTACTTCTTACAAAGAGTAGAATACTAGTCATTGAATAGAAGCAAAATCAGATCTAATAGCAATGTGATTGATGTAAAAAAAAAATCTTGGCTGCTTCTCATAAGAACTGTTTTGATTCAATCTCATTATATACCCTCATGATGAATAAGAAAATCGGATTCTATAGGTTAGAAGAAAAAAATACTCTGAACTGTTATAACACTCACTGTTTGAACACATATCTTCACACAGGAATTTTAAAGGCAGTTATAATCTCCCCAACAGACCTCTTTCAACATTATTGTATTTAGATACCTTTCTAAAACATGTATTAAATTGACAAACTCAAATAACTATGCCAGAGCTCTGATGCTAATCCATCACATAAATATGCATTTAGGTAATTTTTGAAAGAGGAATTATGTGTCTTAAATGAAGTGTCTGTTCAGGTAAATCGTTAGCACAGCGCTTTATTTACCAGATAAGTTGTACGTGATTCAATCTGAACTGTAACACTTCACCAGGTAAACAGATATTTTAGACATATATGTCTAGCAAAAATAAGCTTTCAAAATATTTATGTTTTGAAAGCAATTGGTCATTTCTTACGTGCATTTTTCAAAGTTTGATAGCCTGACTTTATAAAACACATTTTCCCAAAGACCAAAATATAAAAAGTTAGTCTATATTATGGAATAATTACTTTCTAAACCACAGTTTATTTTGATGTTTTTAAATATATTGGCCAAAGTCCATACACAGACTATACAGTAAGTCTTTGTTCCAGATATTTCATTGGAATACACAAGGACGTCCCCCATTTTCAGGTCAAATTCTCTACACTGCACTAATAATACCAAACTATTAGACAAACAACGTAGTGCTCTTTTTTACATGGTGAAATGATCAGTCTGTTTTGATTTCAGTCTGAAATTTTTGCCTATGCCACCTACTGCTGTATTTCCACTTGCCGAAAAATGGAAGCAAATTTTATTTACCTAATTTTGAATCTGAGTAGATAACCCAAATGATTATTGCTTTATTTTGTGCTGCATGATGCGAACAACACTGAAAGGTACACTGTGCACTTACTATTGTGACAGCACTCCACGTTTCGCAGCAGTGTGTAAGATTGTCATCGTCTTTAATTGAAGCCTCTCTTGCTTCCAAGAAAGGCTTTCCTACAATGTGAGTTTTCCCACAGCTTTTCATTGCCTCAGATCAGCATGTCTCTCTCTCACGTTCCCTTTCAGTTCTTCACTTCTTTCTAGCAAGAAAGGGAGAAGAGGACTACAACCAGAGACTAAAAAACTCTCGACATCATACTAAGGCACCAGCTAGTCACCCCCATTGCCTTTTATTCTGCCAGTGCTAGTGGGAAAACAGTCCCCATCCAACTAGTTAACGTGTCAAACTTCATATTCTCTTGAGAAATGTATTCAGTCATCAGCTAAATTCCTAAACAGTGTGACTATCTGACGTAAGCCTTCAAAGTTTCATCTGAGCTGCAAGTATACTGCTGCTCTAGCAGAAAAAGGAAAAAAGTATATTTACATTCATTTTGCCAAACATTAGCATCTTCTGTCCAATCATTTGAATGCAGAAGTGTTAGGAGAAAACAGCTTAGAGAACAAGGGTTGACACATACAGTGTGAAATCTTAAGGTGCTTGAATGCAATGAGGGAGAAAGTGAGACAGAACCACATTTCATCTCCCTAACTGTGCTACAGTCCACATGAACTTTGTGACAGGTCTCTGTCTCTCAGCCACACTTCACTAGCTTCTGCTGCCATTCAGCTGTCAGACAGCAACCCTTTACCATGCCCCTAACATGCTCTACAGCTTCACCCAATTAACTCGCTTTCGCTTGACATTGCAGCAAAAAGCTTCATAATAGGTGGTCAAGGTGCACGGTGTCTGCTTTGCCCTCTAACGGCTCACGCACAGCAAAATGCTAAGCTACCTTCCTTTTTGTCTGTTTGCGATGAACTGCTGCACCTACAGTTTAGGCATTCTGCTGCTAAGTGGGGCAAGGACAGCAGACCTTTGCCAGTAGCACACTGATATATCTTTTACCAAAGACTACTTTTAATGCCAAACCCCAGTACTAATAATCATAAACATTTTGGCAAGAAAAGAAATTACGCTGATTCAGTAAAATACTTCAATCACTTTATAATTAACAAAAATATACTGTATCAGCAATTTGATTCAGGGGGAATGAGGGGAAAAAGTAATTATTTCCAACAGTAACACCTAACAACATAAAGGAGGGAGGTCTAGGAACAACAGAATTGTCTTTATGATTCAGCTTTCTTGTATTAAAAAGTCTTTACACATTCAGAAGATTAATTTTTGCTATGCATTTCTGCCAAATATGCAATATTTTTGAGGAATAATATTCAGAAATATGAATCTATGTAGCTAAAAAAACAAATGAACTATTAAAAAATGGAAATCAACATTTTAAGATTCTCCTGATAACTTATATAGAAACAAGAACATGAAACTCACTGTTAGTTTGCAGACAGGTGCCTTGAGAATACTCCAATTTGCTCACTACTTCTCTCAAGTGTATTTGTATTAAATATAAGGAGTTCATCAGAAAAGATCCGTAAAAATTTAGTATGTATGTAATAAGTACTTGATGAAGCTCAAGCAATCTTTGCTGAAGAAAGTGGAACAGTCTGGATTGAGCACTGGTGTCTGGACAGTGAAATTAGGAGAGCCACTATAGCAAATGCCTTCTGGTGGCCTTATGGGTTTCAACTACACAATTCCAACGAGGCAGGACACAAAAGACTATCCACAAAGCTCTTTCAGATTCTGGTTTGCTAAACTACAGCAAGCTCAGATAGGTTATGTAATCTATTTGCTTTCACACTGTATTTATCTACAGGGACAAGGCCCCTTGCAGTTGTCTTTAAAAGTCTTTGAAAGTTCATTGTTTTCCACACAAGAAATCTGATTTTCACAAAGAGAAGCAGACATCCAGGTAGTAAAAAGTGGAAGCTCAAGAGTAGCCCGAACCATGACAAAAGGAAAACAAAAAGGAAATACACTGATTGCAATGTAGAGCAGACACCCCTCTTGCCAGGAATTTATGGCAAGGACATAGAACCAACTTATCTTTATGAAAGGTGGTGAAAAGCAGCAAGCCACAAGGAATTGAAGCATGCACATGTCTGGAAGAGGCTGGTGATTCAAAAATGGTACTTTTGCGGCAATGAAAAAAAAAATGTAGTGAACGTCTCACTTGGACTGCACGTAGAAAAATGGCATTTCTCAGAATTAAAATGAAGTGAATATTATTCCAGATCTCTCCAAAAACTTGCAGGAGAACAAAAAACTATTTTGGTTCACGGGGTTGTGAGAATATAATCTGGTGCTCTCCATAATCCTAAAGTGAAAAGGGAAATGCTGATTTCAAGAAGCGACAGCCTTTACCAGCCCCTAACAGAGGGCAGATTAATGTTAGCTCTTCAGAGACAATGGACTTAGGAGCATAAAATGGATACAGACATGCTTTATGCAACCTATCTGCACCTATCTGAAAAACAGACTGATTGGAATCTGTTATCAAAAATACAAACACTTGCATTTTGAGTAAGAACACCTGCATTTGCATTAGGCTACAGGCTAATCTAAATCTCAGTTAATCTAAATAACTGTATTAAACCAAGAAGTAGCAGTAGCAGTAAAAAGATCCTCTAATGATAGAGCAAAAAATGGCTGACTTATTCCATGTGTCTAGAAGTGAACTACTACTAATGGCAATTTAATTTTCTCAAAATGAAGTTTTACTATTAAAATCATCAAGGTACTAGGAAAACAAAGTTTTCCACCCTTTTAGCACTGGCCAAGGCATGTACATTTGCTGGATAGCTCAGATTTGAAGATCTGTAGGTTGTAGATGTGTAGGCTGTTACCTCCCAGCCAAAATTGTGATAAGGGCTCCATCCCGCTACCCCGTAAATTAGTTTATGGGAAGATTCAGCAGGAAGAGGTATATTTGGCTCCCTATAGTATAGGATAGTTTTTTAACTTTTCTTTGTTTATCTAAGGTAAGCACTTTAATCCTCAGCAAAACTTAGTTGAAGTAACTTCAGGAAGGAATTACTCCCTCTCTCACAGATTACATGCAACATCTGAAGCAGTTCTGTCTTCAAGAGAGTTCTAAAGGGTAGTTTTATAACAGTAATGGTCAGGGAAAACAGTTGGCTTTCCAGCAGTAGTGCTTATAAAATATCAGTCGATATCAGCCTAGAACAAATATTTTAGGCTCAATTTCAGTTGATGGCTAACATATAGGTCTTTTATAATTACAAGATCCAAATTACACTAACTGGGCAAGGAATCAAGCTTATCAGCTATAAACAACTTGAGTGTGGGTGAGCTAGGTTTACTGTCTCTATTGGTTTTGGCTGAATTTATATATACAACTATACTTCAGACTAAAATGAAATTAAAAGATCTAATAATTACTTCAACAGAACTTTTTATACTTAGTAGATTCCTGAGCACAGCCTCTAAGAACTGCTGATAGTTCAGATCTAGATCATCACTTTCTGTGAGGCTGAACATGCAGTTTGAGTGAGTCCACTAGACAAAGGGAACTAATACTTCCTTCATACCAATCGTATATTATGTGAATAAACAGTTAAAAAATAACCTAATGGAATTTAATATATATATATATATGCCAAATGTGTGTTCTGACAGCACAGAGTTAAAAACAATGAAAAAAGACACCACTACTACCATACATAACACTACAAACAAACAAACAAACTGGCTCAAAAACCCAAAAACTACCAACATATACAATACTCCAAGTTTTCATCAGGCATGTAAAAATTTTATCAGAAGACTCATGAAGAACATAGGAGAAAGTTTGGAGATAGATTTCTTCAGCTTTTTGGTTTGCAAAACAAAGAAGGTGTAACACAACTTTAAAAAAATCAAGTTTTCTAAAAAAAAAGGAAGAAAACAGGAATGTTTCAATTATTTGGTGTGCCTTGTACATTCTAGAATTAATAATTAAATTCCTTGACTCAGAGCTCCTGATTAGACTTCAGTCTTTTTAAAAAATCTTATATTTAAAGTGTAGTAAACTTTAACTAGAAATACGTAAAGCAATAGGATGTTTTGACATACACAAATTAAAATCAAACTGGAGGACTTCAACTGTCAAGAAGCTTTGCAAAGTCCTGGTTAAGTTACAACACATGCTCAGACTCCCAAAAGACTACAATGGATTTAATAGACCTTGTGAAAGGAAACGATGTCACACAAGCCTTGAAAGTCCCTGACCATAAGCATATAACCACCATACAAGCTGATCCTTATGTGATCTAAGGAGGCCCTCAGTACTCAACAAAAGCTGAAAAATTAGTGAATTATTTCATATTGGGGGTTCTGACCTTCAGAGGCTGTAGGTGTCAAATCACCAGCAACACCTAGATCTAGCACAAAAGGCTTTCAAAGTACTAGTGAACATACAAACTTCAGAGAGGGAAGTCTTCCAATGTCCGCTTTATGGCACCATTTAATGAGTGAACTATGGGTTTATGGGCCAATTTCAACTGAGACCCAGATCCAAAAGTGTGGTGTCTTAGAGCAATGTGATTTTAAAAGCTCTATAGCTTCTTCTCTAAAAAAGAGGAATTCCTTTAGGAATTGAAGTTACACCATCTGAAAAGGACGAAATGGAACCATTGCATCATCATAATGTCACTGCTTTCCTAATATCATATGTAGCAAGGAAACACTGCTGGTGATTACCACACTATTCTTGCCCATATTTTTAGTAAATTTTAATCACACTGTGCATTGTAAAGGTACCCTTCCTTCCATTACAAATCTGAAAAAAAAAAGATGAATTGATGGCTTGATAAAAAAGGATACTTCCTTTCCAAAAGCTGGCATTTCTGAAACAAGTCAACAAAACCCCAAATTCTTGTAAAATGGAGAAGAAAAATTATATTTTAAAAACTACATTTCTTTCTAAAACCCTTTCTTTAACTGAACTATTTCATAAACTGTGTTAAAAATTTTGTAAAACAAGTGTTATTTGAATAATCAAGATTATTATCATAATAATATAAGAACATCCTTTAGGCTGACAGTGAAGCTCTTTAGCCTTCTGAATATTCATTTCACATTTTTAAAATTTGTTCAATGACTAATGTATTGAACAGGTCAAGCTGCCTCACAGAGCCCAGTCACTGCAGAAAACAGGTCCTTATTAAGATCAACTAGAAAAACTATGCCTTCACTACATAATGTTGGTTTCACAGAACTCTATGAGAAGTTTTTATACATAATTTAGACACAACAACAACCAACCAACCAAACAAACAAACAAATAAATAAATGCCGAGTAGATATCAGTCTGTCCTAAATATGTAAAACCCAATAAAAAGACACAGTAAGATGCAACTTGCTCACTGTATACCCTTAAATCATGCCAACATTACAGGAATAATATTATGAGTTAAGAACAATATTACACTTCATGCACTAACTCTGAATTTTATTTTCTTTTTTATCTCCACAAGTCACACTCTCTAGTATATTTTAAAGGTTTGGTTTTTCTTCATATCTCACATTAACTTCCATACTTAAATACAAAATGCAAGAAAATGGAAGCAGGCACATGTATTTCTACAAAAAACGCATTACTGCAAAATATCGCAGAAAGGAATGCAAAGGTTTTTTCACAGTTGAAAAACATTGAAATATGCACAATTATAGGAGAAGGCAAGGGAAGAGAGCATGAACAAACCAAGAGAAAAACAATCTGATTTCCTGAGTTCTAAAAAGGCACAAAATAAAGTAGACTGCTGTGTTCTGCAGCTACCCTTCTTTGATGCTCTCACTATTTCCCTTTGACCTGAGAAGGATCCACCCTCCTCCGTGTGGACTAGTGAGGCTAGTCTGAGTAGAGAAGTACTCAGTAGAGAAGTCTGCTGTGGACCTAAGATGGAGACAGTAACCAGCCTTGTGCTGCCATGACCTTCCCACAGTCTGTGTCCCAGAAGCACAGACTAAGAGGAGGTAGAGCATCAGAGACAGTTGTCTCCTGTGGAGGGAAGTTTGCCAGCTCGCTGGCACCAAATGTTCTGGTGCTGGGCCTATGATTGTCTTTCTGCCATCCAGAGGGAAACATAGGCTTTTAAGCATGAGATTTTGCTTTACAAACTTAAAGTGTGTGGGGTTTTTTAGATGCACAGATGTAACATTATTCATGCTACAAAGTAAGTGGGGGCATATGCTGCACATAGATGCAGGCTAGGCGGGAAAGAGGCAGACTCCTAACAATGCTGCCTTAGATCAAATCCTTGTCTTTTTTTACCCTGTGGTCTAGGCTGCAGTATAAAGTAAACAAGAAACAGCACAAAAGACAACAAAAATCCTTCCATCTGTCCTCCTGAATCCACAGGTTGCATCTACACATCTTGCACTGTTTATCAAAGTTAATGCCTAAAGTCGGCACTGAATTTTCTCCTTATAAAAAGTGCTTTACATACTTAGTTTGAAACAAAACCAAACAGCTGTCAAAACAAGAAAATAATTATTCACAACAGTATACCTTGTAGGATCTAAATTTAAAATGTCAAGAAAATATCAGGAAGATGACAGACCGGATTGCATGGATTCATTCGCCATTTAAGTATCTGAGCTAGACTCATTCAGGCACATGCTTTAATCCCCTCCAAAAATTTCTCAGCGAATTCAGTGTCACAGAACAAACAGACATTCCCTTTATGTTTAACCCACAGTTTAGTAGGGAATAATACAAGCTTCCCAGCTCTCTTTCTTGAAATAACTTCTTCAAAAGGGAGGAGGAAGCACCTTCTGGCCTGAGTAAAAGTCCTTGAGTCTGGAAAGAAGTGAATTTGTCTGCCTTTGTAGAGAATATTCCTTTTCTTCTATAAAGCCAGTAAAATTGTGTCCTTGGCTCTGTTCTTTTGTAAAAATTTTTTTCCAGGGTTAAATGTCCTGGTCTATAATATCCAGTTTTCAAAATAACAGCCTGTCTAGCACTCCCAATACTTTTATTTCTACTGCAGCATTAACAATATATGTAATAATATACAAAAGTTTCTTTTAATTTGATGTGCTGGAAACGTCCCTTTCACAGGTGTGGGAAGAAGGCAAAAGGAACAGGGGTCTGTGGCAAACAAAGCAAATGTACGCAGCAGGTGAAAAAAACTCATTGCAATATTACCAATGAAACACATTTCAAAAGGTGTCTTAATAAGGAAAATGGCATCACATGGCTGTCTCCCAACTCACAGCTGCCCTCCATGACAACTAAGGCCTTTTTGAAACATTCACTTTCAGGAAACCCTACATACCATTTTGCAAAGAAAATAAAAGACTAGCTTGTTCCACTATTTCTCCTTCAAAAACTGAACAAAATAAAGTGTAGGCATTCACAGCCTTGCTCTCTGCTAATCTGCTGCAGGCAGAGAATGAATGCATGATGATTTGTTACAGGATAAACTTGAACCTATACTTTAGACTTGCCTCCTTATCCAAATCATTAGTTTCTCTAAATCCATTTCCAATTAGTTTCTCCTGGAGGTATAATTGTTGCACTGGCCTGCATTTAGCATAAGAGGTGAATACAGCTTTAGGCTCCAAGTGGCTTGTTTTCAGTCCTGGTAATTGAGGACCCTTGTTTGTGAGCTGGTAGTTCCAGTGCCTCACTAGAAACACATTTTTAATGCCATAGAAATGCAAACCATGAAGGGAAAAAAAAAAGGAAAGGAGATTACCTTCCTGAAAAAATGACCCCTCCTTTTTTGGACTCAGCCAATGACTTGAAAGATATGTTTTGTGCTTAACATCGGAACAAACCTGCAGTCACTTAGGAACTTCATGGTTTCCATTAAACCACACAGCATGGACATTTGGAATTTCATGGCAACTGTGAAGTGAGAAAGTGGATCTTGTTTTTCCAAAGTACTGACCTCTGCCGAGAGTTAACACCCACACACATTCACTCATATTCCTTAGCCAATTCATGACATTAAGGAGGCTTGAAGAACAGACCAAACAAAGAAAAAAATACCAAACCAAAACAAACCAAAATCCGACAAAAAACAAACCAACCCCACCTAACCCTCTTCCTTAAGCACTGGAAAGTAAAATAGTACCAGTGGAAATGTAATGTTTAAATGCAGCAAACTCACTATGTCCATTTACAGTGTTTACAGCATTAACCCTGCAACTGAAAAACTGAATTATTGGAAACCACCTAATTACCCAAACATTTACCTCTCTGCAGGTGTAAATACATGGGCCTAATAAGCCTTCCCACTGTGAAAGCAGTTACTTAAATTATATTAAAATATTAAAAACTATTTAATGAGCTTTTTTCCCCCTAAAGTAAATTGACTGTGTGCCTTAACCTGCTTCAGGCAAAGGAAGTTTCAAACATATTGGTTTTGAAACTAGCCATTATTTCCCATGTTGCAAAAATGGCAATTTTATTTCCCAACAGCAAATGAAACTGTCAGGAAAATTTAGTTGCAATAAAATTGGGTGGTTAAACCAACATGCTGGATTTGGAATAAAACTGAATTAAAGGAATTAAAATTAAGCATTATGTCAGTCAAACTTTATAAAATCTATTTGAAATGGTGGGGGAGGGATGTTGGGGTGGGGTTTTTTTTTGCAAAAGTTAGGTTTTGGACTTGGTGAGGTCCACTCATAACTACCCATTTTATGGGCATCAACAGTGTCACATTTGAAATTTGTGCAATGAAAAATATTTTGCATAAAATGTGTTGCTTCTGGCAACATTTCTGCCTAAATAAAAAGTTGTCAGGCAGTGTGTGACTTTAGTGGTACAGAGTTTTAAAATGGTGGCTTCAGTCCAAGGCTAGCTAATAACGGCTGACATGCACTGGAATCTTGAGGCCTAAATCAACATTGTTTTCACAGCTGTAATTAAGCCACCTAATCAGAAGCACATTTTGACGGGACAGTTTCTGGAAGCCAGACATTACAATTTCTTATGCCTGGAGCGCAGTGGATCATGAGAGGTCCTCATTTAATTTCAGGTTAGAAAAAAAAAAAAAAGGCTGTAAAATGAAAGAGTATAAAAAAAAGCAGTGTATGGCTGTTGAAATGAAGCAGGCCTATGTGTTCATGCCTTGACCAACCCTGCATCCCACCCTCCTTCGGCTCTCTGCCGAGTCCCCAGCTCTCAAGTGGCAGCTGCACACAGTGAGATTAAGGGCTTCTGCCAAAGTCAACAGATGAGCTGGTCTGAACTGGCTCTCTGTGTGTTCTGATTGTAAATTGTGCTGGTGATGATTAGAGAACTCTAACACAGGATGTCGAGTCTTAAAACTGTCCAGAGAAAATATTTTTATTTTTTTTTAAGTTCAGGAAATTTTTTTTAAACTTCTTTTGTGGCTTGGTACATAGTGTTTTGTCTATAACTTTCAGATGATTCAAACATGAATTCACACAAATCAAGTAACTATATTATTTAAAAAAAAATACACCATTACTTGCTCACAGCAAGATCCCCCATTCGGGAATGTTTACTTAGCAGTGCTGCTGCAGAAAGCAATTCTCTGACTAGTACACTCCAGCAGTCTTGTGCTTCTTCCACCTGCCAAGTGGAAGACACCCCTAAAATACAGACTATCAACTACTTTTTTAGTGTGACTATCACTTTGGGACATTGTCATACCTCTTTCAACAGCTAAACTGTCTTGCTCCTTCTCTGAAGCACAGCTACATTCGTAACTTTAACATAAACTTTCAACCCCAGAGGCCATTGTAAAACTATCAATATGAAGGCACCAGTCACTGGAGTCTGATTACATTTGGTTCTGCACTTTAATTACATGTGGATTCTATTAACTGAACCTTTTGCCTTATAGGCAACATTTTAATCAAATTACTGTAATTTTCAAATATGTTACAACAGTCTGACAAGTTTAAAGTTCACATACCTAGAATATTGAGTATCAAGAAATTTTTGCGTAGAGAAGGAAGTATTCTTTACAAAACAGCAAATGTGATGTTGGATTGCTGTAACTGGTTTTGAACACCCTGCCCTAAGTTACATAATGTGATTTATAATATTGGGTTTATATTATTATTATTTTAAACTACATTATTTATACTCTTTGGTTACAACTATTACTTGTGTGAGCAACATCACACGACCAGGTGAGCATTTGCATTAGGATATCTGCGTTCCTTGACTGTGGAATAAGGCTGTCAAGTGATGCCCAACTGCTTAAAATCATGCAAGAAATGCAAATATTTCAGTAAAATCATAGTTTCTGGAAGATATTACTCCTTGGTGGATTCAATCTTATAGAGACTTCAAGCTTATTAACTCCTATGAATAGAGTTTTCTACTTTTCCCCATCTGATATCTCCATACTTTCATGTCTGTGACCACCTCAATAGTTGAGAAATTTTCCTTGTAGACCTGTCAGAATTTTCTTTACTTACTATCACTTTAGGAACATTCACATGTTTCACAGCAACTAAACCACATACTGGTATTTAACAGTACTGAGCAGTACTTGTAGTATAACAGTATTTGAGGCCCATATTTACTGAATTCTGTCCTAGACTATTTCCAGGAAATCACATCAAGAAAGAGGGTAAAATAACAAGTCTAATGACTTTTTGCAAAGTTAAGAATAAGTATCTCCAAATCTTCCACAAAACAAGTTTAACTGTGCATAAGGCTAGCATGAGGGGAGTGAAAAAGCTAAGGAGAGTTTTCATCAAAGACCTATCTCCTTCTTGCAACATCTGGGAAGCATTCTCCCAGCTACATAAGAGATACGGCTCTGGCCCATGAAAGACACCCTCTGACATTTAACATAACACCGATGGAGTGAGTGCCTTTCTCCTATACAGGAAGTGGAAAAGCAAATGTTGTCTTTCTCTCCAGTTCCATCTTCATAATTCTAACTTTAGGACAATGTATGCCTGTTAGATGCAGGTCT
The DNA here is from genome assembly GCF_003031625.1 of Empidonax traillii. Lineage (NCBI taxonomy): Eukaryota > Metazoa > Chordata > Aves > Passeriformes > Tyrannidae > Empidonax > Empidonax traillii. The sequence continues at coordinate 2,516,786 of NW_020955221.1, forward strand.
TAGCTATAAACACAGATGAAATGGTGACAAGGAAACAAACTGCATGGGGGAAAAACAATGTCACTGCATCCATGCCCTGCAACACTGTGCTTGCAGCAATGAACCTTTGGGCAGCATGGATTCACATGCTTGCCATATGACTAAATATGATGACACATGTTACCCCACAGCACCCACAAAATAATTGCTTATGACTGTACTAATGCACAATAGAGCACTGAAAAGCTCTTAGTTCAAGGTCTACTTATTACTGCACCTCTGAATGAATGTGCAAGTATAGTAATAAACTAATGTATCTGAAGAAGAATTAAAATTAATAAAAGCAGCAGAATTCAGTACTGGTTAGAATTCAGAACTGTCAAGTGTTCATTTAACAGGGAACCTTGAAGCATGGTCCATTCACGATGTTCATATTACTGGATGTGGCTGAACAAAAAGTAGGCAAGAAAGACCATTACAAAATGCTAATAGTTGTATAACACACACACATAAGGACATTTTAAAAATGTAAGGAAAATTTATTAGGAATTTGGTAAATTAAAAAAAAAACAAACAGAAGTCTTAGAAAAAAAAGCAACCAGGAAACCCCCCCCCCAACCAAGAGAGATACAGGGATAGGGAACAACAGAAAAGAAAAGGGAAAAAAAAGAAAAGAACCTGAACTGCTTTTCAGCCATACTGAGTTTTAGAGAGTTGCAAGAACAAAAATTACACAGAAGAAGAATCACCAGAGATGAGTATGACAGACAGATAGCTGCACACTAATGAAGAGTACAGAGACATATTGACTTAACTTCTCCCCACATAATAATTCTCTTCTCTATAAGCAGTGTTCTCAGTGTTCATCTGACCTCTGTCCACCATAATCATATCCCTTCCGTTCCTCTCTGTTGGCATTAGCATGACCACACATATCAATCTCATAATCTAAACACTATTGACTAATAGGAAAGTGCTTGGACTAGGAGCAGACTGGAGGATGGAGATGTCAATTCAGAGTCTTAGATAAAAGATGAGTTAGAATCACTGATGTTGCCCTATGGCATCAGTTTTGTTTTTACAATTATCAGCAAAACCCGAAGCAACAGAAGAGGGCAGAAACAGTGTGAATAGAAAGAAAGGTGACATAGTTATGAAATTTCGTCGGAAAAGGTCAATTAGGAAAGCAATACCTTCCAAATATGGAAAAGATTAATACTGAGGAATGGTCCAAACTTGCAAACAATGGACAGTTGGGAGGGCAAGATCCTTATGCAACCAGCATAGAAGACATCAAGAAACAGCTACAACATGGTGAGATAAAACCCTGTCCTATAAGGCAGAGTCCACACATGATACATAACAGGAAGACTTCAAAAATATATTTCAGCACTGAGCAACAGATTACTGTTCAAAAAACACAAGCATATGCCATATGAAGGAGTGAAAATAATACAGTCCAAGTTTGTCTCATATATGAAAAGTTTTGTCTGCAATGGATATATGAGAGAACTTAGTGAATTAAAACCAACAAAGACTGTCTAATTTTGAAACCAAACACATACTCAAGTCATCACTCCCTTTCATTTAAAGTATCCAAAAAACAAAATCTGTTCTATTTTAATACAGATATTTAGAGCAGAACTTCTTTCCCAAAATCAGAACAGAACAGTATCAACTGAAACATTAAAATATAAGTCACTCCACAAAGCTATGATGTTGAAGTTATTAAAAGTCATGCTTAAAACAACTTGTACAGATATTAGGGAAAAGCTTTACAGAAACCCCAAATATACAAAATATAGCATAATCACATATATTTGTTTCATAGCAACCTGACAGACTCATTCTGAATTTTTTTTGCCTTTACATTAAAATTTTAAAACATTTCCTACTAATGCTTATGCTTACATTCAAATTAAACGGCATCTAAAAGAAAAACTATTGTTCTCCCAGAGGGCTGATATATCCCTTCAACACAAATAGTATCATCTTTATATGGACACTGCAGGCAGACACGAATTACTTAAAAAGCATTGCCTTTAATCACAAGCTTTGGAGTGCTGGGGAAGGCAAGGTGTTTGTTTTCATTGTCACATAACAAGCGGCTGGATAGCCCTTCATAGTCAGGACTAGCAACATCTTTGCTAAAAGCTCTCTCAATCCAAATGAAAGCAAACCTTTATGCAAGTTCAGCAGACTTCCCAGTCTTGCTACACAAGTGGTCATCTTGATTTAAACAACAAAAACAATCATAACAGACAAAGGAGCAGCCCAAAATTACACTGGCCGCAAGCTCAACAGGACATACACAAATATAAGGGAAAACATCAAAAGAGTCCAAGTTTTCATTCAACAATTATCACCTCAAGATGTTAAAACTGAAATTCATCACCGATTAATATAGTTTCTATTCACAATAATTTCCCAGCTGTTAGAAGCTGGGTAAGAAAGTAATGTAATTCTGTTGGAGACAACCAAAGCCAAAGCCAAAGTCACAGCGTGTTTATGAAATTTGCTTTAGTGACAATTCTCTTCCTACATATCTTCTGTTTCAAAAAGAAAGACAGTCTTCATTTTCTTTATGGTCCTTTGCTACATAAGACTAAAAGAAGAAAAAAGAAGATAAGGACAACAACAACCAAAAAAAAACCCCCACAAACCACCAAAAAAACAAACTCCAAATCTTTCTCCTTTGTCCTCTGTGAAAAAGTAAGAAGAAATGGAGAACAAATAGATCAAGTGTATGCAAGTTGCACATCCTACAGTGTCTCATTCTAGAGATCCTTGGCTACATGTTTATACCAGTTCATGTGTCTGGCCTCCTGCCTCTCTGAGACAAATAAATCTGCATTCAGTAATTCCCCTAGAGAGAGATCTCAGATCTGAAGAATCACCTTATTAGCCTTAAACAAATCCAAGTACCTTTGTGGGCAACAATATTTCTGAATTATTCCTGAAACTGGATTTTAACCTTTGCAACTTTTGTGAGAAGCACTAAAATCCAAATCTCCTAATAAACATTTTGTTTACATGAACAGTTAATAACATTCCACTTGACCATGCTACATCTCTAGATGGTTACATTCTTCAGGTCCAAAGTTCAGCTATTTACTGTAGTGCCAAAGCTAAAGCAATCACAATGTCTACTTTTCCAGCAACAGCAGCAATGAACAGGTCCTTGTAGAAGACAAAGTAGTAAAAATAATCCCTGTGTTAACTAGCACCATCCCTTTCTCTTCTGAAAAAAAAATTCAGTTGACACTAATTTTATTGTTCTAATATGTTTACAGATAAATGTTATTGTATTTCCCAATAGAAACTATGCAGCATGAAGAGAAATGCTGGCTAAGAAACCACATCCAAATGACAAAATTAATTGTAAAGCAGACTTACCATTTGTAAGGACACCTTCATGAAGACATGTTGTTTGGAGCCTGGACTTTGGAGCTGCAGTATGAAGCTGTAGAGATTCTGTTTCTCTCACTAATGTTTCAACTCTGGAAACTGCAAGTTGGTAGACTTCCATGAAACTTTGAATCACAGCCTTTAGAAAGTAAAATAAATCATCAGTGCCAGGCAAACAATACTTAAATGCCAAAAGCATACATCAAAATTCATTACAGAAGACCTAATTTTTTTTAATTGGAGAAATCAAACAAAAGTTGTAAGCCAGGGAAAGCTTTGGTCTCAGGACTTAAATAAAAGTCTAACATGGTATTCCTTCTAAAATCTGAAATATTAATAGCATTGAGAACAAGCAAATGACTGTGCATCCTAATTAGAAGGTGTCTTGATAAGCTGTTTTAAGTCATGCAGTCCTGTACTGAAGAGTTGACACAATTTTTCATTTTATTTAACTACAAGACTCAGTGCATGTTCAATTTGTTTACAAAGAATCACTACACAATTTCAGGTAAATTTTCACGCTTTCAGAATAAGTCCTCCCACTTCATGTTAAGAAAATTAATTTGGTAGAAACAAAAGAAACATGGTAAACCTATAGACATCTGAAGGTAAATAATATCATTACAGTACAACTGGGAAAATATAATTCTTTTCATGTATATAGTAGAAGAATGTCCCAATCCTGTAATATTGATCAGACTGATAATACAGTTAGCAGCACAAGAGAGTACAAATGATTTGACATTACTGGTAACTTTATATCTACCCTAAATAATCTAACACTGTTGAGATTATTGGTCTTCTTTACAACTGGTTAATCACATTTCATAAGCTTGGTTTTCCCCTTTGAAATTACCTGTAACGAGTTCTACTGTAAGAACATAATACAGATAATATGAGATAGACTTTTTGAATATCTGACTGTGGTACAGACAAAAATAAACATTGTATCCCAAACGGGCACTCACAAAGATTTTTACTGTTTTCCTTTCTTTGTTCTCAAATACAATACTGCTTTTCAGAATAGAAGTTAACATTGCTGGAATCAATAAAGTTATTTTATTGTGGTGTGTAGAAAACAGCAGTGGCAAATTAACATCACCATAATTTTTCTCATCAGAAATAATACCCAAAATGTTTTAAATACTATGGTGCTAGTCCTAAAAGTGTATTCACATAGCTCTGTCAGTCTGCCACCGTCAGCTCTGATCCTGCTTTAAAATTTTTCATTCCACATTCAACGTGACTAAAATGCTGCAGCTCTTCAAAAACAATACAAAGCAAGAATTTGGATATATCTCACACTCTATATAAAAATGTCTGAGAGTCTTCATATGGCAACTGACCACATGTTAAAAATTAGACGCATGTTGAAAGAAGTCTATGGACTGGGCCTGTGACTCATAAACAAGGATTATACCATTGCATCATAACAAGTTGTGTCTCAAATCTCACAGAAAAAAATCTTATGTGTTTCTTTGATTACTTCACACATGATATTTAAAGGTGTCACTGAACTGGAATGTATAGAGATGTTTCCTCACCTTTCTTCCATTTCCCTCTACTACTACAAAGCTAGTGAACCCACTAACCTATACAGCATCATCCACAGCCATTCTAAGTCCATGCAGTTATTTGAAATAGTGTTTTCTAATTCCTTGCTGATCTACTCAGCTATTTAATTTGTTTTCTTGTTAAATAAGTTTGAAAATTTTCAGTCTAGGAAAAATGTATTAATGAGCTTTTATTTTCAGCACAGCAATTCTATTTTTTAAAAGTTCTAGATTTCTTTTTAGTCCAGAAAGAAGCGACTTAGCAGCAGCTAATGATTCATTACCAGTGTGGAAGGTAGCATTCATGCATGCGTAGGTACACACTCATTCCAATACATCCCAGATCCCTACCAAAGAGACAGGGTCAGTTTAGATTTCTCTTGCTCAGGAACAGGTTAGAGCAAACAATATTTTTGGGTCTTCGAGTGGGTAGCATGGAATCCATGATAATGAGTGTGCAAAACATTTATTCTAAATGACATGGAGAAAGGTAAATACATTGGAGTTTCAGATGTGCCATTGGAAGGCATGAATGTTTTACATAACTCATGTCATTCACAAATTGAGTGACCTATCTGTTTTATGTCATACAAAAGTTCCACTTATTAGAAAGCTGGATACACAGGGAATGGGCAGACATCTTGGCCACTTGCAAATTACAAGATGTCACCTAATGATTAAATGCATCTCTAAAGCAGTTCAGAATTTTAATTTAATCCCTATTTGAATATTACAGACACCAAAATATCTGCACCTCTGCAAACTGTTCTATGATCTAGAAAATCAGTTGACAGAATCTCCTGGAAGGCAAATCTAGTTCTGCAGACATTTTTTCTCTTTCCTGCTGAGGAATGTTTTCTTTTCGTTTTACGTATGCTTAGAAATAAGATATATGTATAGCTTTTGCTTATACACAACAATAAGATGCTTCAGCAACCCTCCTGAATAATTTTTATAACAGAAAATTTGACATGCATATACATCTTCAGGATCTGCATTTTAGTGAGCACTTCTGGTTTTGAATGTGTTGGCAATACTATGACATGCAAACAGGGAACTGAACATAAAACAATAAAAAATTATCTTCCATTACAAATGAAAATATTTCAAAAATACACAACAGAAAATCAATTCTGTTTAGAAAGGCCAGATGTAGTGATCCCAAACATTATAGGAACTAGTATTATTGCAACTAAGACTACTTCAAAAGTTTAACATTTTCAGGCAGACAAGTGTTACAGGAAAGTTAGTGGGGAGAAGATTTAACGAAGGAGGCCACAGAAACAGTGGAGTTGCAGAATACTAATTTTGAACATTACTGGCACTGCTTGTGCAAGGGGCTTGGACCAGATGGCCTCCAGAGGTCCCTTCCAATTTCAACCTAATTCAGTGATTAAAAGTCATCCTAAGGATAGAACACAATGCAAGTTAATGGTTGAAAATTACATAGGACTGTAAACTCTAGGAGCACAAATTGTAAGCAATTACTCCACGTTAATCAACACAAAAAGAGGAAATAATCAGATGCTAAATGTTTTTTTTCTGTGACCTCTTTCCTTTCCTTTTACTCCACACAATGTTTTATTTTATAGAGAACCTCACTATTATTTAACATTCTACATAATGTGCACTGATATGGCAGAAGCAAATGGCAGGAGTGTTTCCAGTGACAAAAGTGCTTTTAATGTGAGAGGAGACCCATGCTCCAACAAGATACAGGCAGACTTCATGAAAACAGATGCATGACTTTCCACATAACTGGCTGCAACTCACAAGCTAAAAATATATTCATAACATTGGCATGGAAAAAGGATGCTTTTACGATGAAGATGATGGACTAGACACACAATTTGCAATAATGCCCAAGTTCCATTTTCAAATCTAACTGTCAATGGACAAATTATTTTAAGCCTAAGTACTTCCAAGGATCGTTTTTTTTACAGCTATTTAAACATTTAAAACAGTATCTTCATCTAGAAAATCCCTAAAAGCGCTCTAACCATCTTAAAGTACAAAGTCAGAAAATTTTGAAAAAATCAATTAAGCGCTATTCATATCACAAAGGAACAAAGTATTTTAAATTTTATACCTTTATTCAATTAGAAAAAGGGCCTCTGAATATTCTGAGTAGAAAAAGGGCCTTACAACCTGTTCAAAGATGTATCATCTGTAATATGAGGACAGCATGAAAATTTTCTGGCTTAGGCTACATATTGGTAAAGCTGAGAAACAAAAATTGGGAGTAAAAATAAAACAAACTAAGCTGATGCTTTTATAAACTACAGACCAGCAAAGTAGGGATCTTTAAGCTATGCTTTCTTCCTCCAGATTAATTTTTAAAAGGACTTAGAATGCTTAAGCTTAGGACAGTTCTCCAGGAGACATGTAAAACTCATTTTTTCTAACATTCCTTCTGTGTACTTTTCAATAACCAGTCATTGCCTAGTTCTTTACACCATTTCTAGAACCAGTAACTTTCAGGAGCACAGTGCTGTAGATGCTGTAAAACAGCTTCTGTGTGTATTACTGGCTCCAAATTTACAAGACTGAAAGGCCTCAATCTTTACAGGTATTTTATTTAAAGGGGAAAATGGCTAATATTGACAAATCGCATAACAATCTTCAAGAAATTGGAAACACGAAAAGAATATCAATCTTTTAAAAAATTAATTTATGAAATTCAAAGGTCATGCTCATTCAATGTCAGTTGTTCTCAATTAAGTTATAGTAGAAATATATGACAAGAAATACATAGATCATCAGCATATGCAAATTAGCAAACCTCTCATCAGTGTTTTAATGTATTTATTATACATTACAAAAATGACCTTTTAAATTCAAAATAAAAAGAATGTAAATGTTGTCCTCCATGTCTCACTATTGAGAACATAGTTAAAAAAGAAATTATTTGGATTATGAGTTACAAGTGGTAGAGAATAAAAATTTCCATTTAGAGTTTTAGACTCCTCCAAAGTTACAAATAAAATAACAAGTTATTAAGAATCAGTTTCTTTATTTTTATAGCCATGTTATAACTTGAACTCAGAATCTTCTTGGGCCTGCTTGGTTATCACAGAACCACAACTTGTCTTTGGAAGGAACAAAACTAAAGAAAGGAGACCCTATGCTGAAATTATGCTTATTAAAGGGTGTCAAAAAGACTTACATCCTGACAATATAAACATTGACTTTGTAAGATCAGATGCAGCAGTCAGAATAACAAGACAAGCCACTTTGGAAAAAGAAACTAAAAAAGTACAAAAAAAAGTTGAAATTCACATTTGACTGTTTGGTTCTCCCTTTAGGAAATTCTTCAACTATAAACAGTGTTAGCAGGTAGTAAAATACCCCAGGCCTACATATACAAAAGATAAAAAAGAACAAGATAAGTAATAACGAATGAACTTCAGAAGAATAAAAGATTAACTCTAGCAAAACAAACTGCTTACATGAGAATCTGAAAAGACTGAGAATTTCATTTATGGTACAGAATTTGGCTGGAGTTCTGCATAGCTGTCATTAATGCCTTGCTTCAAACTGTCATAAATAAGGTTCATTAAAATGAGTCCAGAAAACAAAAGATACAGTAATGAGTTTTTGCTTTCATGAATAAGATTTCAGGATACTTATTATGGATTTAAGAGAGCTATGTTTGGAGAAGAAAGGATAAAATTAATTTCCCCTATACATTTTAGCATTTGAAAATCCATCCTGGCCGCCTTGACCTATAGTCCAAAATGTCTGGTGGCATCAGTGGATACAAATACAGCAGCTTCTCAGGCATCAGGAAAAAAACCTCAAGGGAAACAGCATTCAGCAAAATTGCACTTTTGCAGCTGTTTGGCACTTCTTTAATGATCTATTCTCCTTGTATCTCATTTCAACACTAAACATTTTGTTCAGTTCCATTCAAGCGTGGCATGCACAATTTAAATGTGCCAAAAAGCAGGTCAGTTTTCTTACAACTTTTTTTTTCCCCAACGAAAGCTGACTCAGTGCCACACGCAGTACCCAATTCTATCCCCTTCACTTCAATAACAATTACTTTACCCTGTAGGTCTCAGAGGATAGCCCAAGGGAGTGAAGCTCTAAATAAAAGTCTAGATTCTCTGCAAGAGGTAATGACATGACTTCCTACAAGAAAACTGAAAAGGGAGCATTGAAGTTGACAGCGATGGAAGGGAAAGTGCTTCTAATGGAAACCACAGCAGATGGGCATAACAACAATTGCCATGAAAATTATTACAAAGTGTAAGATTTTCTAAAATCATATCTATCTCTCAGAAACTGATAAATTAGAACAAATGTATTTGTTGGTATGACGAGGTAGAAAAGCATCCTTAGAATTTCATAGCAAAGGACCTACCTGCAGCCTTGACTACTCAGAGATATCTGTGGACCGTGCAAGAAAATTACCACATAACAAAATTAAGGAAATGCAAGTTTTTATAGGCCAATAATATTTACATGCAAAGACCATTGTCCCTGTCACTTGCACTAGATCAAGCAAAGTTGCATACAAAATGTAAAGGAGAATCAATCACTGCCCTGAAGAACTTGTAGTTTAAGCTACACCTACGGGGAAAATGTTACCATTACGTTGTACCTCTTCCCATCTTCTTACACAATCTTGATTCAAAAAGAACATTTCAGTTTGTCAGGGAGGGAATTTTTCAAGAAAATTATTTTAGTGAGAAAGAAACATAAACTGAAAGAAGTTTCAGGCTGGTATCCTGCCTACAACTTCTTTTGCAGTGTACATTCTAGACAGGGATGAAACAGAGACAGGTAGTCACTGAAAACACTGTAAAGTCCACATTAAAGTGCCTCAACTGTGAGCATGAAAATCTACTTAGTCTGAGCATAATATATTACCACTGATGAGAGGAACCAAAGAGCAGTAGTCACTACAGAAAAGTCAAGGATGCACCTTTACTGTAAAACATGGCAGTTCCCCATCACAAGTTTAGTCTTAAGGAGAAAGAATAAAGTAAAACCTCATCAAAATTCAGGTCAAATGTCAAGTGAAAGTACAAGTTGTCTGAATCTTGATGATGTTGCTTTTGGCCTACTGAAGTGACATCTTGGAACCGGAAAAGATGTACAAAAGCTGAAGTACAGAATTCTGTTTTCCACAACCACATTCATGGAAGTAAAATAAATTTTAAAAAGCATATTCTTTCTTATTTTAAGGAGCTCCTACATATGATAAGATATCCTATATAGGCAGAACAATTTTTATAAATAAATGCTACCTAAACACTAAGTCTAAAATCTATTAACTAGTTATAAGTGCATGTGTAGGAGAACAGTATAAGGAGGGAAGAGAATCAGGTATTAATCTATCAAGTTACTAAGTAGAAAAATCTGAAGCAACTTCACATGGAAAGTAAATGTGAAATCTGAAAAACTTCTGTTCTTTGAAATGCTGTCCACAAACTATCCAGTGCAAGTAACTAACTCAACTATTTGCCAACATAGTAGCTTACTCAGAATTAAAATAGTGGTTTTTCATTGGTTTTGAAAAGTGCTCTCTTAACTAAGACCACTTTCAATTACTCTTAGCAAAGAAATATGCTTTACTCATGAAAAATACTTAGTTGTAACCACTGTAGAAAAAGTCTGCTGCTGACTCCAAGAGAATATGATCACTCCACAAAATCTGGGCTCAGTATAGAAATTTCCTTGAGTATTTTGACTAGAGCTATGAAGTGATACAGATTATTCTTTTTTGGCCACAAGAAACAGCTTTTCAATTGTAAATTAAAACATTTTTAAATTGAAGTAGATAAAAGTTTTTGCATATATGGAAATGTGTCCACTTTGTAGTTTCCATGAAAAAAGCTGAGGATAGTGTATGCTCTAATTGCCATTTACTAGAAGAGACAAAGGCCCCTTTAGGCAGATTTAGTCAATATGACAACTGCGATTGTGTAGCTCATACATAAACACTCATTACTGAGTCCTAATCTTCGTATCAGACTTTAGATGAATGCCCAAGTCCAATGAGCCTAGGGGTTAGGAAACAGTGCAAAGTTTTGTGAAACAGCTACTTAATTTCCTTTGCTTTTCTTATGAATGCTCGTGGAAGCACTGCAATTTAAGTCATCATAGATATTTCATCCTACATATAGCAACATTTTGTAGTTCTGCAAGGAAATTCTAAACTATTAGGTTGGATAGCAAATTAATTTTTTCACTTCGGCTTCTCACAAAACTCCAGTTATATGCATAGATTCATGATGCCAGCACAGGAAAAAAGCACTAGTCTCTGTTCTTGTAGAGAACATAATGATCAAGAAAGGCTGAATTGCATTCCTCACACCTTTAATATAATGTTCGCTGCCACATATAGAATGGACAGGTGTCCTCCCTTCATTCTGCCTAAACTCAGATGTTAGTGAGCAACTAGTTTGCTTCAGACATTCTTAAACTTTAACAAAATTTTTACTAAAAAGAACCCCAACAACATGCAAACAGCTAGATTTTCAATCAGACTTGCTTTCAAGATCTAGTTTATGATATGAAAATGTTTTATTAGAAATTTCAGTAACAACAGCTCTTGTTCCAAAATTTGAGGAGTCAAAGAAAATTTAAAGAACATGGTACACCTACTACTAACCCTCACAATGAGCATACACATTAGCATCCCTCTTTACAAAGCAAAATCTGGAGAATACTGGCAATGTCTGACAAAATTGGCACCATCACTGAGCTTGACAATTTGCTATCCTTAAAACTTAGTATTATATAAATAAAATATTTTCTTCTCAAAGTTTGCTTTTACCCATCATAATCTGAGTAACAATAATAGCAAATAAAATAATCCCTACCATCTCTGAACATTAAGTTCTACTAAATGGATGTCATCATCATGGCTAGGCTTCGCGAATGAAGATTTGAGAGGGGCTCTACCCACACTTGCTACAAGCGCGCTGATGGCTAAAAAGGCCAATGCGAGATAGACAAGTCCGGTTGCAGAAGGCACAGCAGAAAGACTCCCCAGGTGATATCGACAACACGCGATTCTTTCTGCGTTGTCTTTTCTCCTCGAGAGTGATCCTGCGTGTGTTCTCAAAAGCAGCAGCAGTGTTATAGATGGTGTGTCTCCAGGCCTCCCGATTGGAGGCCAGGGTAGACCAATGGTGGTGATCAATATGGCCAAGGCTGAGGGATTGTTTCAGGCAGTCCTTGTATCTCCTCTTCAGGCCTCCTCTCTTGCGGCAGCCAGTGGCAAGTTCCCCATAAAGCACGATCTTAGGGAGGCGATGGTCCTGCATCCTGGAGACGTGCCCTGCCCAGCGCAGCTGTGTTCTCAGCAGCATGGCCTCGATGCTCGGGACTGCTGCCTGTTCAAGGACAGACGTGTTGGTCACATGGTCAGTCCAGTGGATGTTTAGGATTGTACGGAGGCAGCGCTGATGGAAGCGTTCTAAGAGATGCAAGTGGTGGTGGTAAATGACCCATGATTCAGACCCATACAAAAGAGTAGACAGTACGATGACTCTGTAAACACTGATCTTAGTACTTTTCTTCAGGTGTTTGTTTTGCCACACTCTTTTATGGAGTTTACCAAAAGCTCTGTACGCCTTTGCTAACCTGTTGTCTATTTCTGCATCAATCTTACCATCTGAGGAGACGATGCTTCCCAGGTAATTAGACTGCTGGACTGATTTGAGCTCTGTTTCACCAATGGTGATATGGGGATGATGGGAGACTTCCTGAGGTGCAGGCTGATATAAAACTTCTGTTTTCTTCAAGCTGACTTCCAGTCCAAAAAGCTCAGCAGCCTCTGCAAAGCAGGATGTTAAATGGAAGTACAGCTGAAGAAAACCCTTGCTGGGAAAATTTGATTCTGTTTGTTTGCCTTTTTGGCATTAGTCATATAAAATGTCATATTAGCTCAGCTCAGAAAGGTATAAATCTCAAGCAATATATGCTATAAGTTGGTGGATGAGTGAGACTGCACTATACTGAAGTCTGGCCTCTTCTGTGCAAGAGGTCAACAAGCTAAGTAAGAATGGTGTTCACTTGGAACAGCTTGAAAGTCTTAAGGAATACATCTGGTCCAGGTAGATTAGCTTACAAACTGCAAATGGAGAGACAGATGGAGCTCTGGTGGGAGTCTGAGACAAGACACTGTAAACTGCCAAACTTTGGGATAACAAAGGGCATGAGAACAGGAGACACCTAGCCAGGTTGAATGGACACTGAGAGACACAGCAGAAGCTGGAAATTGCCAACCTTCAGAGTAATAAAAGACACGAAGACTGGTGACTGTCAGAGAGGTGGATGGACACAGAGAGGGGGACAGGAGCTGAGTACTTAGAAGAGTGAGCAAGACTCACATGCAGGGAGACTGTGAGAGTATGAATGCCCAGGGGTTCCTTCACTGGAGATCCTCATTGGAGGTACCCAGCTGGAGCTGTTTCTGTTACTGTGCCAGGAATGAATGACTTCAGGGAACAAGACATCTGAGACACTGCTAAGGGAAACATGGGGTTGAACCTGTAAGGAAACCTGGTCTGACTGAATGTGGTGTGTGTGAGGAGTCAAGTGCAGCACCCATGGGTTTACTGAGCCACCCGCTGCGAAGAGTCTTTGGTCCCAACAGTGAAAGTCTTTGGCCTTGGAGCATGAGAGCCAGAGAGCCTCATGAATGGTCAGACTGAGAAGTTTCCTTAACTAAAGAAGAACTAACTGTTCTGATGGAAGACCTCTGGTTGTCCTCATTCAGACCAAGAATTCAAAGATGTGTTGCTACCAGATAAGCCTTTCTAGATAGTATTTTCGAAGACATTGATTTTCAACTTTGTCTTCAGACAAGAGGGCATGGTCTTAAGTTCTGCCAGGAGAGGTTTGGATTAGGAAGAAATTCTTTATAGAAAGAGTCATCAGGCATTGGAACAGGTTGCCCAGGGAAGTGGTGGATTCTCCATCCCTGTAGGTTTTTAAGAAGGGACTGGATGTGGCACTGAGTGCCATGGTCTCATAACCACGGTGGTGCTGGATCAAGGGTTGAACTCGATGACCTCAGAGGTCTTTTCCAACCCAGCTGATTCTATGATTCTATAAAATGCACCAATTGACTTTCCATTAAATGGAAATTTATAGTGAGATTGCAGAATATGATTCAAATTATTAGGTTGGGAGCCTGGCAAGTAAGGAACCGGCTGTTGTGGTCCAGTTCCTGGTCTGGCCAACAGTCAACAATTAGATCTAATTTCTTAGAAGCCTATGATACAGAGTAACTTTCTGAATTCTGTTAATGGAACTGGATGCTTACAGTAACAGTGAAAGAAGAAAACTAAGGAGGATAGGCACTCATGAGATGAGTTTGCCTAGAAAACATAAAGTATTTTTCATCAATAAGATCAAAAGTAAAACATCCCATATCATAGGCTATTGTAATGAGACTGAGAAAGCCCTTCCTAGTCTTTTTATTTTTACCAAATTTGGTAATGAATGCAAGCATTGCAATAGCACGTACTTGAGTGGTGTCCTTAATGGTGGATCAACAAAAGCAGTTGGTCCTTATCCAAGAATCCTAGGCTACCCTAACTTACAAACACTCAAGAGGATACAATTTTTTAAACTACTTCTTATGTTAATTAGTTACTACTTCATAATCCATTTTTCAGAGCTGGACCACTACCTGCAGTTAGGTCATTTATGAGTAATTGTGCCTCTGAATGTTTCTAACAGAGAAATCACTTCTGCAGCTCAAGAATTCTAGAAACTATAGATGATTTCTACTGTTTTCACCTTCTTGTAGTTCAGAAATGAGGAAAGCAACCTGAAAAGAAACAATTTCTGATGGAGTGTCCAAGAATGTGAGGTGACAATCAATGCTAAAACATGACTAGTATAAATAGGGTAAACTGGGAATATTTATTAACATTAACAATATTAACATTAAATGAAATAGCAGAAGCTATTTTCAAAATAAACATAAAAAATAGTTTTTCAGAAAGTGTGTAGTTAAGCTGCAAAAATCTTTTCTACAAGTCATGTGAATGCTTGCCTTTACATGGGTTCAAAAAGCAATGGGACAATAAATGGGTGCTGAAGACAAAAATACTAATTTTGTTTCAGAAGGTCCATAAACAAAAATGGTGGAGACTGGAGACATTTTAGCCCAGTTTCTTTTTTTTTTTATTCCCCTGTCCAACCTGTTTTTAAGGAGGGGCAACCACATTTGCTGCTACTTTTTGTGCTCTCTAGGCATTAAATGTTTACTCAGTCCCACGGTCTATTTCCCAAAGGAGTAAAATTTGCAGCAAGTCTCTTGTGGAATAAATGCAGAACAAATCAGGCATCTAGGATAGTGACCTTTGCCAAGGTACAGACAAACATCACATTTTGACATGTAGGAGAGTCTCTGCTCAAAACTCAATCGTGTGGTCTTTGCAAGCGTGTGTAAAAACTTAAGAATTTAAACTTCAATATGTAATCTTCATTTAAGATTAAGAAATTGGATTGAGGGAAAGTCTGGCACTATACACTGTGTCAGTAACATGATGCCTTGTCTTTAATCTCTACCTGTAGTATTTGTCAATTATTATACAATCAGGAAGAGGGGAACCCACCAGTTGGGGGCTGGTACTGGAAAAGAACAAACAATCTTCCCCTGTACAGAGAGAAATCAGAACTAAATATAGTCTTCAGGTATAAAAAGGACTTTTTAAGTTTGCCCCACTGGGGGAATGGGTGACTGTTCTCTCCTGACCTTTTCTTTAGAACTGTACTTCTATCAAAAAAGATCATGATGTTGAAGCAATCCATAGTAACTTAAGTTCTAGCAAGGTTCCAGGAGGATAAACAGTTTTGGTCCTTCCATGAATATTATCTTTTTAAAAGCCATGAAACATCCAATCTTTTCAGGTAAACATGCCAAGAGACAGGCTGTGTATCCCTGTTATTCAGATTTACAAAACAGTTCCACATTCATGAAATTTCCATTACTTACAGCACCTTCCAGGACCCTCTATTTTCTTCTCATACTCTAATTTCTTACCACCTTTTTGCTTCTAACAGGAAGAGACCAAAATGAGGGAAGAGACCATAATGAAGAGAGACTTCTAAAACATTATAAAGGAATTGGGTACAGCAATGGCAAATTAAATTAATTTGAGTGCCCTACTTATAGCATGTTAGTCCTAGAACACCTATAGGAAGAGACCATATGAAACCTAAGAATCTGTGCTTTTCACAGTCCAATATAATGTTGGTATTTGTGATCTTAAGGTACTAGCAACACATGTCAGTAAACAATCAATCAATTCACTTATTGAAAAATCAAGACAACAGCTTCAAAGTAGTTTGCTATGATTCCTGAAAAATAACAATGTAAAAAATAAAATTTGCAGGTAATAGCATATATGAATTGCGAGCCACAACTCTTCCCGCCACCCACACTCTCTAAAAAAAAAAAAAAAAGGTCAAATTGGTAGAATTCAGTAAAAAAAAAACAGGTTAACTTTTAATTCTTTCAAAACTTGTCCTCTTCAAATTTCACTTCAGCAGTACACCACTTGGGATGCTATCCCAGTCTATTTCTTCAATACATGACAACTGGGGAAATAACAGAACAGCCTGGGGTTTTTATGCCTAGTTTTATATTCTGAAAGATTTAGTGTTTGTCTTAATCCTTAAGTTGCATATTCATTGCTATATTTTCTCCTAACTGCTGTCACTTATATTGTCTTGCAGAAGGGCAAATCAGGGTCAGTTTATGTAAGTGGCATCAATCTAAAAAATCTTCATCAGTCTTTATTTCAAGGCATTATGCAAAGAAAGCTGACATTAAGAGAGCCTTAACTGACAGCAAACGAAATCAATCAGCAAATCACTAAGCCATAATAAACTCTCTCAAGTTGTAGCTAACCCCTCCTTTCTCAGGTCTTTAACTACATGGCCCACCAAATGCAATATCTTGGCAGAAATGTCTCTCAATTCCATTACAACATTCTTGCACTAATATATTGCAATATTTAATAATTTTTTCTTACTCTGTAATCTATTGGTAAGAATAACAAAGAGATAGACATGTTTTATAATAACAGACTACTAAGCAGTTAAGCAAAAAAAAAAAAACAGCTTCAGCATTCAAAGCTTGTTTTTTTTATTTTAAATATAATTAAGAATAGAAAATAGTCTGATTCTATTTTTGCTACCTAATTATTTAAGTAATAAAGTCTACTGCCTTCTTAACTTCTACTGCTCAGTATTTCTTCTTAGTTTCTGCAATTAAAAGAACCAGTACAAACAAAAAAGGACTCCAGACAATCCCTAATCTTTCACAGTATTCACTTCATGAATTCAATTTTTAACCCACACGACTATCCACAGTTAAACACCTATGCTTCTGAAAGGACTTGTCAGTGTTACAATGGTATAAACTGCACACTATGTAAAAAAATGCAGTCACATCAAAGTTACGCAGTTGTTATCCGGTAAAATTATTCCTTTTCTGAAGATACTGCGCACAGATGAACCTGTGCAGTTCTGAAAGAAAGGATTTCTAAAGTAAAAAAAATCTGCCTAACAAACAAGGTGCTGTGAAAACTATTTTTGATATATTCTGTGATTGAACAATGTTTTATTTTTGTAATTATAGTATTTAGGAGTCTGCCCTTATTCACTGAAGCAGCTTTGGGTACATATTGAGATCACCATGACTCTGGAGTAATTTTTCTCATGAAAGAACAGTGAACAGAAAATAAGAAAAATGCTTCCTGCTATAAGATGCAACAACCTGGTAACCAGCTGGGAAAAAAATTCCCAGGATTACAAGCAGAAGCAAAACTAAACAAATAAACTTAGTGAATTAAGATCATATTTTACACAGTTCTTATAGAGCTTTCTTGCATATCAGCACAGATAATTCCTAAAAGATCACACACACACAACGCACATAAATGTATGAAAAACTCTAAATGGACAAAGGTGGATAGCTACATGAGTGCTTGACAGGGTCAAGAAAGAACATTTTCCATTAAGAAAGGTTATTGGAAGGTTAAATGATTACATACTAACTTTGGCATTCAAGATAATCATCATTACATCTTAGTGAAAAGTTTTTACAAAACTAATAGTGCCTATGAAAAGGGCTGCACAAGAGTTAGTAGTGTCACAGGCACAGAGAGACAGCTTTCAGTAATTGATTAGCTGGTGATTACAGATACTGACTTTGATATTTATGGTCCCATAGGGCCAAGCCTTAATTAGCATGGTTGGGGTGCAAACAATGTACCAGCTAACTACAAAGCCCTGTGAGAAGGTTCTTCACATTATCCATACTAATTTATTAGAATGAAGAAAGGCAAGGGAAGAAACAAAAAGTGCAAAGGTGGCTGAGAAAGTGAGGAAAAGAGGTTAATGATAAGAGGGGGAAATGAAGAAAGGAGAGAGAACAACAAAAAGCCCATAGAGAAGAGGGAGGAAAAAACTGCAAACACAAATGCTGTGAAGAGGAAAGGAAGTTAGGAACACAGTTAAGTCACAGAAAGGAGAGTGGTGTGAAATTCAAATTATAGAAGGCAAATTTCCAAAGTCACTGGCATTTAGAAGATGTCTCATTTTTTTATGTTTTAAACAGTATTTTGCTAATATACACCAATAGTATGTTTTAAAGTATTTATAAGTTAATTATGCTAAAATGGCTGCCAAATATTTAGCAGCATGATACAGTTGGTATCTGGAGACAAAAGACATTCAAGGAGATTAAATTACAATTCCTCGTGTTACATCTTCAATCTGGTTATTCAGATTTTACTTAGTTGTTAATTATTGTTTCTCCAGTCTTGTACAAACTTTATTTTTGACAAATTGAAGTTTGCAAAAGGTTAGGGTTGCAAGAGGTGTCACCTCACTCGAGTTGAAAATATCTACTTATTTATGAGTATTTCAACTCAAAGTTGAAGTGTAAAGTAGCATTAGAGTAATAACGAATCACTTTTCTCTTTGAACAGTATATTGAAAGGCACACTCGGAGTCAGTTTAGAAGTAGCACATTTTGACACTAGTTAAGAAATTAGTCTTAGCTAATTAGGATAGGAGAAGAAAAGAATGGGAGGGCAGCCCAGTTGCTGTTGAAAGCTGCTGTTGAACTCCTGGAGAACGAAGATCCAGTTTTACCTGACAAGAAACAGCAACTAATTCCAGAGGAGGCAGCATTCTGGCCTCTATAACACAATGGATAATTCCTTCTCTGGTGAAATGGTGTAAATAAAAGGAAAACACTAGAAGTGTGTGCGTGCTCCACTATCTTCTAGACTCTGAAAAGGGTTTCTTCTTTCTGAAGTATTAAGAAAAAAAAAAATTTTTTTCCTTTTATAGCCATGCCATTAAAAAAAAGCAAATGGCTCTAAACCAGAAGTACAAGATTTAAAACACTAATAACTCTATTTTTAAGCAGCTACTCCATGATTAATTCTTCTCATTAAGTCCTCATATCAGAACTGATTTATGTGTGAAAGACATGCCCTATGCAGAGGATAAAATCTGATGACAGAATTATAATGTTACCTTTGAAATCACTTGCTTCCTCAATTTGGTAGCAACTTTTTTATTGACAAGCAAACACAGGAATGAGAAAGTGTTTATTATTTTGAGGAAAATTATCAGCAGAGTTATGCATACCTTTCACCTTCTGATCTATCAAGCATAAATCTAAAATTAATAAACAAGTTAAAATAAATACAAATTAGGAAGCTCCTAAAACTACATTTTTGTTTGTAGAATTATTTGGAAAAAGTGGACCTACAATACAATTAGATAATACACGACTAAATCATGCATGAATGCATAAACAGTAAGAACCTTCTTCTTCATAAATTTTTAACGATTATATGCTAACACAGAAGATACCTCAGTACTTGACTGTATTAATCTATGTTATCACTGCACTTTTCATTCCAAATTACCTCAAAACACCTAAGAAAGGCAAAGAAGTACATATGAATCCCATGTGGACTTTCTAAAACTGCATGAAGACATGGATACATGTTGAAGACAGTGACAGAGGGAGCAAGATGGGGCAGGTGGGAGGGAGGGACAAGAAGGACAGAGAGACTGACGTAGAGTAAGCAAGATAGAGAGGGAGAGACGGGCACAGGGAGCAGAAGAGAGGGACAGAGATTGAAGGAGACCAAGGCAGAGCAGCAGGCAGAGATTGACAGAAGGAAAGCACAAACGTGTAGGGCAGAGAGAGCAGACAAGCAGGAAGAGGGAGAGCAAGAGCAAGAGCCCGTGCATCAATGTGTGCGCAGCAACAAGCAAGTACTCAGCCAGGAGAGCACATGTGTCATGGAGAATCTGCAGGAAGGACATGAAGACAGGCAGCAGAGCACGTGGCCTGTGGCAGAGAGAGACTATGTGGCAGAGAGAGACAAAAACAGAGGGAGGCAGAGACAGACTGACAAGACAAAATGAAAACTTACCCATCTCAAACCCACCTGGAAGAGAGACTTACAGAATTACAGAATCATTATGGTTAAAAATTACCTCCAAGATCATCAAATCCAACCTTTGACCCAACACCACCACATGAATTAAACCATAGCACTAAGTGCAACATCATTTCTTGAATGCTTTCAGGGATGGTGACTCCACCACTTCCCTGGACTGTCCATTGTTGCTAGTTGTTTGGGAGAAAAGACCAAGCCCTGCCTTGCTGCAACCTCCTTTCAGGTATTTGTAGAGAGTAATAAGGTCTGCCATGAGCCGCCTTTTCTTCACTAAACAGCCCCCAGCTTCCTTAGCTGCTCCTCATAGGACTTGATCTCCAGACCCTTCACCAGCTCCACTGCCCTTCTCTGGACACACTCCAGCACCTCAATGTCTTTCTTGTCACCAGAGGCCCAAAAATGAACACAGGATTCGAGGCATGGCTTCACCGGTGCCAAGTGCAGGGGGACAATTCCCTTCCCTAGTCCTGCTGATAAAAGCCAGGATGCCATTGGTCTTCTCAACCAACTGGGCACACTGCTGACTCATGTTTAGCATGAGCCTGCACCTCCAAGTCCCTTTCCAGTTTCCTTTGTGTGTTCAACTAGTAATTAGACTCATGTCTCCAGATAGGTTTTATCACGCTCATAAATATTTAGAAGGTGTTTTAGCATAATTCAACTATAATTGCTTTAAAACATAACATTAACATATGTGTCTGAGGTACCTAAATTTGCTTCAGGAAGTTTCTTTCATAGCAGTTCTTACCCTTCTGTGTCTATATCTCCAAATAGAAGAAACCCACTGTGAGAATATACTGATGCTTAATTATTTAAACATTTAAATCTTATATGATTTATTTGGGAGGTTTATGCATTATTTTCAGGTAAAAACTCTTGGCATTAGTGTCAATTACATACTTGATGTAAAAGTATCTGAGACAATTCAGAATGAATCTTCTGAACCACTCTTTCTGTGAGCCAATAAACTCTTTCAGAAGGGAGAGTTAAGATTAGTAAGTAGTGTTATCCTCTTCCTAAAGTTGTAACACAATTGAATTTACTATTTTATAAAAAGCTGATAATCTTTACTGTTTAATTTAAACAGTCATCGGCCAAGCAAGACTACTAGAATTAGCAATGCCATGTCATTTTAGTTGCTTTTTTAACTCTATATCCTGTATTCATTGGAGGTTTCATATACAGTTCCACTTTTTGACTCCAGTAGGAACATTCAGGCATGATCAGAACACCACATCTTAATCCTGTGTTCCAGTGTTTCAGTTGTTGAAAACAATATTATAATTTTCCATGTTCAAACTTAACTAAGCAACAAACAGTATGACTTTGTGATATAACATTTTTCACAGCAATTACATACAGATGAGTGTTTCAAACTATAACAATGATATTTTACTCTTTGAGATACTCCACTTTTTCTTTACTTAACAATTTGAAGTGACATTTTCAAACTATTACAGTAATTCTGTTGCAGAGCTCAAGAATTTAAAAAATACCTACAAATTAAGTCATACTTTCACTACTTGCATGGGACTTTATAAGATAATCAGTGCAAGGATATTGTTGTTGAATAACTTAATATTTCAACCTACTGCATAATTTTGCAGTTTAAGAGCCATTACAAAAAGTGCAAGCTTTGGAAAAGATACATAAAACTTTGTGCACGAAACATTTAATTTCATTATCTAAAGGTCTAAACTAGAGTGTAAAACAAACTATTTAGCACACCTCTTACATGGTTATTTCATTTGGGAATGACAGGGACTTTATTTGTGTGTTTGTTTGATCAGCCCTGTAAGTCTTCATGGTATTTTGAATGTTGGATGCATTTGCTAGAAAACAAGGTATTTAATTAAGCACGCCACAGAAGAACCCCAAAGTCTGACGGCTTAGTTCATAGTCAGGCAACTTAGGTTCATTATGTTAACTTCCTTTGCACTTGTCTATTATAAAGAAAGTATATTTTTCAGAAGAAACATTTACACAAAGACAACAGCAATTTAAAAATTCTAAGACTTCCCATATTCCCCATGACAAGAAATAAAGATCTCCAATGCTGTTGAGCCCATGAGGTAAACTAAGGATAGTGGATTTCATTCAAAACATCTTTGAGAGTCACTTGCTTTCTGAAAAATTTAGAAGAAAGATAACCTGCAAGGATGCATTTGAACATACAAATGTTCTTTTCTAACATATAAATGTATTGTTTACCCCATTGAGGTTTAGAGGATTGCCCACAATATAGTTTTACATACAGTGAAATGAAAATCAAATAAGTTTTACATATAGTGAAATTAAAATCAGTTATCTGAGTCCCAGCTATAAAAGGCAAATTTCATAATAAAATCTCTATAATGTACTTAGAAAGTTATCAAACAGGCACTATGTAACCAGAGACAGGAAAGGAAGAGGGGGAGAAGGAGAGAGAGAGGAGGAGGGAAAGAAGAGGAAGAAAA
Organism: Empidonax traillii; assembly: GCF_003031625.1. NCBI lineage: Eukaryota > Metazoa > Chordata > Aves > Passeriformes > Tyrannidae > Empidonax > Empidonax traillii. The sequence goes on from NW_020955221.1 coordinate 2,539,652, forward strand.
AGAAGGGAAAGGGAAAAGGAGAAAGGGAAGGAGAAAAGGAACTTCACAGTGATACAAACTGAACCTTTAGTGCTGTTTGTGTAGGCACAGAGTAACCAAGTGTAACTGAAGCTGTCAGGCAAACAAAAAGTAGGTTTACAACCCTGCACCACCAGTGAGCTATCCAGCACATACATTGCTATGTGATAGCTATACCACAAGCACTGTGGTATAAATGTGAAGCGCAACTTTTTATACTTCTGTTTCTCTTCATCTTCTTAAAAAGAAACAAGGAACAGGCTGTCTTGCAAATGCTTCTGTCATCATTGTAAGGTCAAAAAGGAATAGAAGTTGGTTGGGATGGGACAAAAAAAAAGCAGCAACTATCACTGAACAGCTACCACTGAATTAGAAAAGTAGTATTTAAAAGCTGGTGATTTCCATGAAATTTCTTTGAAAAGATGCCACCTGTGGAACCTTTAGCACAGCTTTAAAAGTGATCATCACGATACTGGGGAAGCATTTGCAACCTACCCTTTGTTAGAGACGTACAGCTGTGCTAACTAAAGTTCAGGGGAATCTGAAGGTGTTACATATTATTCCTTTATTAGAGAAACACATAATTTAAATCTTTATCATATTAAAATGCATGCATTCAAGAGGGCAACAATGAGAAATTTCCAAGTTAGAATCTGTCTTTCTTGAATGTTTAATTTTGTGACCCTATTCCTGCAATAATATACTACATCTAGAATAGAATACTTAAAATAAATTCAAAAACTACAGAAAAGTACACACACAATGTAATACTTGCATTGTCCTTGCGCTTCACTTGACTACCTTTCCTCTGATTCAGAAAGAAGAGCACAATGAAAGAACTATGTACTCACTCTGCCTTTTGTTCTCTCACTTGGAAAACAAAATATTCTGCCTTTAAAAACAATGTATTCTGTACAGCTATAAAGACTAAGGTATAGTTTGTATGGAAGAAGACATAACAAAGTTAAAAACAATAAGGAGGCATTGCACAGGATCAATTTTCAAAGCTGAAAATATGTACATTTTCAGTTGATTTCTCTTTTTTCCCCCATTGTTTCCTACTATGAAAATTAATATTTTTGAAACATGAATCTACAAACCTACATCAACAAAATAGTTTCTATATTAAGGTATTCCGAACAGCAGTTTATTTTAAATTAGAACTGTTAATTCTAAAGCTATAATACAAAAAAATCTGATACAGACCAAGTAGCAGCATAAGAATCTTGGTCTTTTTTTAATTTGTCTTTCTTAAATTAAAGGGAGGAGGGGGGGCATAGAGTGATATTACATTTGAATTTTGCCATGGTCATATTCCTGACAGTTATTTAACACTATTACTGCAAAATTAAAAGTTCACATCATCTCTGAAATACCATATCCAACAGTATAAATGGAAATTATTTCTCTTTCAACTGTTGACTACAATAGTTTTGAAGCTTTTTGTTCTCGACACATTCAGAGAAGTCTAGCTTCTTGTTCTATCTCAGTTGCCAAAAATGAAAACAAGAATCAGGATTATTTTAGACTCTAACCTGAAATGCTGCAGCCTGTGGCCTGCCCTTCAGCCCTTCCTCTGAAAAGGTCTCTAGGTGCAGTTTGGGTAGCTCCAGGGTGAAGTCATTCGTGGCTGCCGCAGCACACGGCAGCAAGGCCTGATCTCTGACCTAAAGGGAAAAAAACAGCATCAATGGTAATTCCCCTTCAGACACATTAACTGGGATGAACTGGGTCCCCTTGAGCCCACTGAGTGGACTTGCATTGATCGCTGGACCTGAAATCCATGAATAAATTTAGGACTAATTGATTTTTCGTTGCAAATAAATCTCTAATTCAGAGTGCTGGGAGAGAATGTTAAGAAGAAAAAGCATCTTCCCCTGGTCTGAAATGAGAAGAAGAGACACTAAGGGCTCACTAGTCCAGCTGGCATATACATTTCACAGACCTGTCTCCTGTAAAAACCTCGTAAGAAAAAATAGTAATTGTACTTCTAACTGAAACAAACACAAGCTCTGAAATTAAAAAGTTCATGCAATCACAACAGCAAGAAGCTGGCATGTGAGTTCTGTCTACTAT
>NW_020955221.1:2541865-2568257 GCF_003031625.1 Empidonax traillii
AAAAAAAAAAAAAAAAAAAAAAAAAAAAAAAAAAAAAAAAAAAAAAAAAAAAAAAAAAAAAAAAAAAAGGAAAAAATGCTACTAGATCTCTTATCGCAGACTCACTGTAAGAAATAACGCACTAAGTGGTATTAATCGACTTTTGTACAGTTTCTAACCGCGCCAATTTGGAGTGGGAAATGCTACAATTTGCACAAAGCCCAGACAGATTGATGCCCGGCCCTCGCTCGGGCGGCCGGAGCGGCGGAGCGCCCCTGGTGTCGCACTGCCACCTGCCGGCCGCGCCCGGCACCGCCGCCGCCGCCCCGGCCCTGCCGCGGACCCGCACCCGGCTCCGCCGAAAATCCGACACTTCCCCACGTTCCGCAGGGTGTCCCGAGCCTGTCAGCGTGGATGTGAAAAATATGTGTATTTAACACGTAACTTCCACGGGTGCGTGACCTATGTTCGTACGCCATATGACGCCACGCACCAATTTCTTCATTCTATTTAATACCAAAAAAATACCATGTCCACCTCCAGGAGAGACCCCAGTAGTCACATTAAATTATAATACAGATGGATAGACACACATACAAACATATATTAGTACAAATGAATAGATTAAATCCATTCATTAGGCACAGACTGCATGTGTTGAGTAGCAAGTATTGCAAACACACTGTAACTAAACAATATACGGTCTGATAATAAAACATATACTGAATATATACTAAATACCCATAAATCAATAGAAAAACCATTTACTAAATACTATTTAAATGTATTTCAGTTTTTCATAGGGGCTCTCTTCCCCACAAGAACAGGTCTATTAATTTTAAATCCCAGATTACTTTTCTGTAACTACTTACAAAATTAGATTTTTGTATAATGTTGATTATGAGTGAACATCTTTCAAATAATAGCTGAGCCTTCGAAATCTGCTCTGATTGAAAGAAGCTGTGCAAATCTACTGATACAAAGAAGAAAGGATTTTATGTTATTCATTCCTCTGTTCTGTGGGAATAGGGAGCCCTACATTTCCCAAGTTGACCTAAAGAATTCCTGTCAATACCTGTGGCTGCCAAACATATGCACTATGATGCAATTTTTATAACAGGAAAGGTCCTCTACACATTTTTTGCACACACAGTGCACTAGGTTCAGGATATACAGTCCTATGGAACAAATATACTCTCTAGAGTGTTCTGTCAGCATGTGTAATTCTGGTCAGATGTTAACCTTGCTGAATATAACAAAATGCATTGCTTTAAATACACACACACACACACACACACAATTTACATTTTTATAGCTTATATATACCAACTTTTCAGTGTCTTTGCTGCCAGTATGCACACAGATAAAAGAAAACATTAATGTGGATTAAGGTACTAAGAATTTATCAACATCAAACCACCAGTGTTTTGCCTTCTACCCTTCTGAACCATAGTCAATAGATCTAAATATTTTACTGCACCCTGGCCAATTCATTGTTTGATGTTTAAAAACTCAAACAGAATCAAAGAAAATTTATTAAATTTCAGCCCCCAAATGAGATACTATTAGCTTTGAAAGTCAAGTTTAACTGCGATATTGATGATTCTCTTTTTTCTGTGACAAAATTCACAAGGGAAATCCCTGTGTCAAAGTACAAAAGCAGATTGCTAATACTAGGGGGAAAAAAACAATGTATAAGCAATGTAGGTATAATACATACACAATACAGACAGTAGAAGTCCTTTTAACCCTATTAGTTTCAAACTCTCCATTTCAGCATTGGGGCCTGACACTCACTGAACAATAAAATATAAACCCCATTTTTTAAAATGGCTGCATTTTGGTAAATATATGCCATTAATACCACTGCTTCAGAAAAGTACATATTAGCTTCTTAAAGATTATGGTGTTTTACAGGAAGACTACAACTAAAAAAAAACAAACACAACATTTTCTCTGTTTGTAAATACTTAGATTGTAAAGAGCAAATCTCATTATCAATATGCATACTGAGAAACACAAAATTAAGGCAGCCTTTCCTTTGAAAAATACTTACAAAGATTCAGGAAAAACTGTAAGAACAAAAGACTGAGTGTATACTGTACAAATATCATTACATTGTTTCACTAGAAATCAAAATAGTCTTCAAGCTGGCTATCTGTTAAAAGACTAGAAAACTATAATGGCCATGCCTGCATAGAATCATGCTGCACAGACTATACCTGTACAAAATCTTAGTTAAAAACTAATTTAATAACTTCTGTCGATTGGCTTTTTGAGATCCAGAAGCATAATGACAAGAGTTGGGAAACTGTGTTTATTTCCTCATTTTCTAACAGAGCAAGCACAATACTCACATACAGACTTACATTAAAGAATCATGAGGCAAAGGTCAAACTGGAAACTTTATTTTTTTAAAAAAATGGTTGGGTTTTTTTTGGAAGCTTGACAGCCAGGAAAACCATCCTATGTAGTTTAGCTTTAAAATGTAACATTCAGAGCTTTTTCTATATTTAACAAATTCTTTTTTTTTTTTTTTTATGTATATGAAATCTAAAGCAAGGTTATTTTGTCTGAGGTATCTCCTTAGACTAGAGACTTAATATTAAAATCTAAAAAACCTAATCAGCTAATCAGGCTTACTGCAATGATTAAAAATGTCTAAAACCAGTTCCACTTCCCTGTACTTTAAAATTAATATAAAGAAAAATTATATAAATGTATATTTATCCAATGTTAGTGAAGATTCTGGCTATTTCTGATTTTGGTAAACATCATTTTAGCTGCAATGGTGAAAAGCTGCAAGAGTGATTTTATATTGAGCATAGTTAAGTACTGTGACAGTGCACAGTTGAGTATGATCCTTAGATTTTTCAGTGTAGCCATATGTAAATATTATCCAAAACCAGGCAAAATCATAAATGATCCAAACAACTCTACCACAATACTCATAACACTTTAAAACAAAGGGGCATAGTGACTTATGATGGTGTTTAACTTTTTAATTAATTAAGACAGCAACAAAGAAGACAAGACTATAGCCACTCAAATTAAAATCAATAAAGTATTCATTAATTCAGATCAAAGCTGAAACTGAATAATAAACTGAAGTTACGTTATTGACTGAACCAAGGTGTAGAATTTGATGGGCTAATTCTGCACATCCAAAAATTGGCTTCAAAATTTTCTGCTTATTCAAGATAACAATAGGTTTGTCCACAGTCCACTTCTGGGTTCCCTTTGTTTTTCCTCTGCACAGTTCAAGCTGCTGTGTCCAGTTTTGCCAATAGAGACATGGTGCTAAATGCTAGCAAGTTGCAAATGGTATTAGAATATGCCTAGACCTTCTTAATGTCTTTGCCCAGATGTTGTCTGACTGGTACAATAAACCTGAGATTTTAGTTTCCATTTTGTGCCTAAGGCAATGGTTTTTTATTATGAAAATAAGATTATTTATGTATATAAATTTCACTATATAATCTACAGAGGAGAATCTTTTATAAGTTTAAAGTTTACCAATTCTACTTTAAAAAAATACTAATAGAGAGTAAAAAACTTTGGGTTTATTACACTTTCATTTCCTGATACTTTTTTAATAGTATATCATCTGCAATTTAAACAGCAGAAGAAGAACTACAATGATGCAGTGATATGGTGATAAGTGAATGGCAAACTCTGATTTAATCTATTTGATTTGAGATGACCATATTGTTGACATAACAGAAGCTACAAATACACAAATCATTCTTCAGATCAAAGAGTCAACCTGTTATTATCAATTGCTCATAAACATCTGAGTCTGAGTCTGCTCTGAAAATAAGGAAATCACTGCCAAAAGTGTATATGCATATTGCTGAAAGAGGGCCTATATAATCACGGACACAATATTTTCCATCAGGATGTTTCAGCAATCAAGGATCACTCTAGGATAGAAAGACTGCGTGAGAGAAGTTTGCACAGGTTAAACTGAAGGCATTTTAAATCCAGCCCTTGAAAACTAGAAGACTATTGCCACAATTAGAGAGCAAATTAGGTGATGAATGATGCTGGGAACTAAACTAGTCAACTGAACTCCAAAAACACCCCTCAAACTTCTTTTACTTTCCACAAGAAGGATAAAAAGCAAATTACACCAAATCACAGCATATTTTGCTTAGACAAAAGAGTGTCTAATAGGAGGGAAAGGGAAAAAGAGCTACATGGTTCAGTTGAATGGACACTTGTTATATGGCCATCACAGTTAGATTTGAGTACTCATTAAACACCAGAAGATTATTGTATGCACCCTCTTTCATCAAAAGAAAGAATACATCCTCAGGGCCAAGGGTCTGACTTCTGTTGATAGTGGAGGTTTTAAACAGTTGTTCAACATACTTTGCTGTAGGTAGCCATACATTAATGTAATTAGGTATGTCAAATATTTCACTCAATTGAAAGACTACTGAAAATTTCTGTATTAGTGTACAGATTTAGAGACTATCCTTTCTGATTACTGTCATACAAATTTGCATTTAATTACAAAGCAAGCCATTTCATAGGTGGTTTCTAAAAGAATAGTAATTCCTGCATAACACCATTTGTGTAAGGAGACATATCTCACATCATATGAGCATCTCATATCTCGTTATGATGATCTCAAACATCATAAAACTGACATTTCAGGTGTGCTTGGCTTTTTTTTTCTTTTTTTTTTTTTTTCTCCTCAGCCAGATTAGTCAAGATTATGGAAATTAATTTTCAAAGCAGAGTACTATCCCAGACTACTTACAGGATTAATCCAAGCTTTCTCACACACACACACACACACACACACACACACACACACACACACACTACTACACGCTCTGTCGCATAAGATGTTAATTTGATCCAGTGATTTTTTTTGCAAATGTTGACCACTGCACCTAAGCTTCGCTGTGGTTGCAAGATGTGCACTATAATACATCCCCTATGAATGGATTTCAGTGACCTTGGGCTGAAAATGATCCTATGTCTGGAGAAAACAACATTTAATGTAGTCAGTAGTTCTGCAGTTCTCCAAACAAGGATTTTTCCTTACTGAAGGCAAACTACGCTAAAGTATTCAGCCTTTAAAACAAACAAACAAACAAAAAAGCCCAACTCAACACAAACCAACTAACCAAAACAAAAAAAACAACCCACAAAAAAAACCCACAACAAAAGACAAAGAAGAAATAGGCACTCTGAAATTAGTTATTTAGATATGTCTAAACTGAAAACAGTTAAGCACATGGATATGACATTCGGCAATGTCTTTCTTTACTTTGTCAAGGTTTTTAAATCCCTCTTGAGCTGGAGTACCATTTTTAGCTTGGCTAGGTCAGAATGACACTGAACAATATGAGTGATGACACACTAGACAGCTATATGGACAGAGTTGTCATCAGCAAGCCAGCTGTGCTAACACCTGTATGTCCTGCACAACTGATCTTTAGGAACACAGATCAAGAAAGTCAGATTACTAGGAGGGGAAACAAAAGTCATTCATCAAACATTGAAATTAAGAGGTGCTAATTTGAGATGGAGGAGGAGGAAAAGTAATATTTTTACTGCATTATTTCTTAGCACAGAGAAATAATAGCTTGTTTCCTACTATAAACTTCTTACAGGAATTATTTAGAATTTCAACATTCTAATTAGGTTTTCTTTGTGATTTTTTGCACTTACCCACTGTTTCAATATGCTTCTGATAGGGCCAGTTTAAAATAACCCAAGGCCACAGTGATGGATAGACTTCGAGTACACAAGCAGGCTTCACTCTTAATGTTAATTTGTCTAAACACATAGAAAAACTGGCTCTGAGTGTTTGATTAGGCTAGGGAAAAATCTTAAGTTGAGATCTCTAAAACAAGAGCTTTTAAATCACTATTGAGATAATTAAATTATAATAATAAATAATAATAATAAATAAATAATATGATGGACTATAAATCCTAGTTAACTAAGAGAAATGTGGTTGATCACCATACCTACATGTATCAGGTCAAATCTATGGGATTCCAACTGAGGCAGCTAACTTAAGACTTAGAATTCTTCTGTTCTTCCAGGGCCTGGTCAGTTTGTGGTCTTTGTGCTGAAAATAACAACTATTAGTACTTAAACTGTTTTTTACTGATGTAGTCACCTGTATACGGACTTATACCTATTGCAAATTAATTCCTTGCAGGCTGTAAAACAGCCATCCTAACAAAATGCACTTGATTGCTATGGACCCCATCAGTTAAAATAATCTAATGTTACAACCTTACTAATTCAATGGCTTCACCCTGTCTGCAACTGTCTCTTTGCACTGTATTAAAAAAATACATAATTAAATCAGATAAAGAAAGATAATTTTGTCTTTGTATTTTTTACAAGTATGTAACAGGATAGATTATACAGTGTTCATCTTTTTTTCAACTGATAGAACCGTGGGGCTCAGATCTCACACATGGATCGTTTAGGGACATTTCAGACAAGACAATAAGGATAGCAGCAAGGCAATGAAACACAATAGTGGAAGGATTTCAAGGCATGACTGCTGACAGGTCTGCATGGAATCTGTTCTGCCAGCTGGCAAAGGAACCTTTCAATCAGCAGAAATGAAGTGCACTACAGAAGTGGATGAAGAGTAATTCTTCTGACCAAGTGCCAAAAGGAAAGGAGTAAACTGGATACATGCTTTGATCCCTGACCTGTTCCAAAATGTCAGTATTCATAGGTTGCTAACTGGTACTAGAAAAAACTGTGAGGACATGGTATTTTACCTGCTAAAATGGCCAAAACTTTAGCAGCCATGACAGGCTGAAAACTCTGACAGACTATAACGCTTGTCAAGATTTTAATAGCTAAGCGCACAAGGAAAAACAGAAACAATTTTCTGTCTCTGTAAAGGCTGACTCACTGGGATGACTTCCCATGAGGGTGTGTAGCAGAGGCCAAGTGTAAAGAACAGGGATTTAGGCAGGCTGAAGAAGATGCATTTATAGCACTGTACCAGATGCAGGTGCCCCAGTGCTGGCAGCAGGGGCTGGAGGGCAGCCTCTGTAAGGAGGGACTGGGGCTGAACCTAGTGGGACAAAGCCAGTTCTAGCCATCACTGACGGACCACTGCAGGACATGACTGAGCCCCACAGCTACTGGTGGCCCCGCTGTGAAAATGAATTTCAGACTGGCAAAAGCACGCCACACAGGGAGAGCAGGAGGGAAGAAAAAGATTGAACATCAAAGTCAGAGCAGAAGTGGGGAGGAAATGCTTGAGCCACTGGATCAGGTATTTCCCTGTAGTGCCTGGAAAGGATTTGCTGGAGCACAGGTCCACACCATATTCCATGAAGGATCCCACAACAGAGCAGGTGGATAGTTCCTGAAGGTAATGAAGTCCATGCAGAGCTCACGCTGGAGCAGGTATTCTTGAAGGGCTGCAGTCCACACTGGTTCAAGGAAACAGCACGAGGAGGAAGAAGCAACAGAGAATAGTTACTGTGACCTGACTGCAAGCCCCTGCGCCTCAGAGCACGAGCAAAGGAGCCACTAGTGAAGTTGAGCTTAAAAGGCAGGATAATGCTTATTTTTTAACTGTTGTTTCTAACTCTACAAATCTACTTTAATAAATAAAATAATTTCCCTAAGTCAACTATTTTACCTGTGACAGTAACTAGTATGTAATCTAGATCTCAACACATGAGCTTTCTCATCTTTTCCCCCTGTCCTGTTGAGAGGGAGAGAGAGAGCATCTGGGTGGGCATCTGGCTGGTAGCCAAGGCTAACCCACCATAAGCACTCAAACTGAGGAGCAATATAAAGGGAAAGCTGAAGATTTTAGTAGACATAGTATAAAATGATACCTTCTTCCGATGGGATTACCATAACTGGCATAATCATTAACTATGCATGTTAAAAAACCTAGTTATAGAAAGTGAACAGTTCTAATGTCTCTTACTCTATGTGTACAAAAATGATATTAAGAAGTAAGAAGAAACTAATAAAGAGATAGTTTATCAGTAAGTATAAGAAGGGTATATTTATAACAAAAATAATAACCTCAACTTTGCGAGAGGAAAGCGTTTCAAGAAATAATTTATTTTTCATACATTAAAAAAGGACTGCAGATGGATTCTAAAATAACCTATTCACTTAAATGGTTTTTCTTTCTATTAGAAGACTTTCTAAGAAAAGTCTTTATGTTTGGACCTCTCAGAACTCTTTCATTAAAAATAATTTTATGTCTATTATAATTTTTCTCTTACCTTTTGATCATCTTCAATATTTTGAAAATAAAACTGAGCCAAACCAATATCCTCTTTAGGTCTTTGTTTGCTCTTGGTGACGCTCTACTGTGGTTTTGAATTTGTTAATACATTCATTTTGCGTTTAGATATTTATCCATACTATTTAGAAAGTGTAAGATGATATCAGGAACACTTGTGCAAATAATTCAGCTCCAGAAGTAGGATAAATATAGCTAATGTGACGAGATCCAGGATAGACAAAAAATAACCTTTTAAAGAATATCTTGTAATTTATGAAGAACATGAAACAAGCTGCTAGAAATATTTTCTCTCTTAGCATATGTGGTGCTCAAATTCTTCAACATTTATGGTAGATAAATAGTCGTGATGTTAAAAAACGTGGCTCTCAAATGGTCTTGAAAGAATCATTCTGTGCACAAGCATGCCCAAGCACTTTTTGACAAATGTATGGTACTAGAATTTCCATCCAGGCACAGCAGGGGGCAGAAAGTGGTGTAAATGATCCCTTGTCTAGAGTTGTATTAGAAGCATGCAGAGAGTTTGTTTTCTTCTGCTCTGATTCTTTTTGCTTTGTTTGCTGAATGCTACACTCAGGTATGCTCAAAGGCAGATTTATCTAGTACCTGTATTGCTGCCTTCTGGAATTCTTGTAGGAATAGAGTACGAAAAGAATGAGGCCACTTTAATGGATCAGAGAATACTGTCTTATCCTGAGTCCAACTAAGATTACTAAGGATGTCTATAAAATCCCTCTGAGGTCTAGAGGCAAAAATTTAGCATTATGCATTAATAACACAGGTTCTGCAAGTGATGCAGTGGAATTTCGGGGATATTTGCTCATTAATACATCAATGTAGAAATACTATAATCTTCAATTTCAAACTCCCGTATGTATAACTGCAGCTAATAGTAATACATGTTCAACTCCAGATGATTCTGAACTTGGATCCATCTTCTTTTCATTTCTTTTTGGAACATAAAAGCAGTTCCCACAATTTCTAGTGAAGAAAAGATAGGCTTGGGCTTCCTTTACTAGTATTTCATCCACTTCATTATGTTCTGATTTTTCACTTTGTGAGAAACCCTTTAAGAACAACAGTGCAAACTTGATAGTTTACACATAAGCCATGTTCATTAATGTGAGGTAATTAGCTACCATTATGATGTAGGATTTACATTTCAGATATTTCCCAAACAAAGATCAATATTTTTTCCCTTTGTTCTTCTAGGAGAAATGGTGTATCAAATTATGAACTATTTACAATCAATTTTTTTAGTTTCTGCTGAAAGGAGCAACCCATCATTTTTAATTCTTATGTTTTCCTTATTCTCTAGGTTGTCAAACCAGAAAGGATAAATTATTCTGCTACTCAATAATATGCTATTTGGGCCTAACAACTATGTACATCAAAAACTAAGAAGCAGATGTGATAACTAAAATTTTCACAAAAAGATGGCTGTTTCTCGATCAAATTCACTGCATCAGGATAATCACTACTAAGCATGCAACCTTATCTATAACCTTTCCCCAAAACACCTCAGTCCTTGTGCATGTAACAGCACAGCTTTCAAAATAAAAATGTAACTTTGCAATCCAGAACAATAAATTCTCAATGCCCAGGACTGCATTTGCTCCTGCAAAAACACAGCACTTTTTGCATGACGTAGATTTCTAGGCTTTAAAGAAGCCAGTATGAAAAAGGAGGGGGCACAAAGCAAGACGGTCTCTACCAGCACAGTCTGCTGCAGCTAAAACACACATTTTTAGGCTCTGTCACTTTCCATGAACATTAAAGCAAAGAGAAACTTGAAAAAGGTATCTGAAAATTAAATTAGCATCAGTTCTGGTGAACACAGACCATGTTGCTGAGAATTCAAGATGTTATAAAGGAAATTAATACCCCAAGGTAATAAAAACACTTATTTTAATCTGTGTTGCTCTAGACTAAAAACAGGTATAAAAAAACTAACCTTTACATCTAGAGTTAAAAACAGTCATTTCTCCAAAATAATTAATATATACAGCTTTGATGGACTTTCAAAAATACCAAACCAGGGCAAGTTACTTAAGATTACTAATCAATTTAAAAATGTTTTAAAAGTTATCATTAAAGTTTTTGACTACAGGTTACAACATATTGTCTTTTCCTTACTTTTTAATCATATATGAAAGATTAAACCAGCAAGCACAAAGGCAAATATTTTATGAACACCACGTATGAGACTTCAGCAAATGACTTCTGCCTTATACAGTAGAGACTTAAACGCACAGCAATTGCCTTGGATATTCAATAGTCCTCACTTGGTAACCAGAAATTTTGCTCTCAGTGATTAGGGAAGGATAGCAGATTTTGTAACAAGTTTTATATTCAAAATATTACAGTTTTGTAGTACAAAAATGCATTTTAGTTCACTGAATCTAAATATTTTTTTAAGATAAGAGAAGTTGAAGGTAGAAACAAACTAAGGAAAGTTTGCTTTACAACAATTTCTACTCTCCCTGTGAATAAGCAGTTGTAAAACTTTGATATGTTTGGAAATACAAATCAGAGGGATCACTTCAGATTCTTACCTTATGAAGAGTGACTTCCACAGCTTTCATATGACTAATGATCAATTCTTTGTCTCTATTACAAGGAAAAAAAAAAAGGTAGCTTATAGAACTGAAGCTCTACTAACTTAGAAATTAATTTTCTGCTATTTTTTAACTATCACACCTTTTCAAGTAATTGTTGATAACTCAAACTGTTTGTTTTTATCTCTCCATTTTACATGTCCAATGTAAACCCCAAAAAAATAGTTTATGCGTCACTATTTGGCATGGTTCCATATGAATGTTCTGGATTACCAATTAAACCAGCTGTAATTATAGGCACATTAACAAACAACTATCATGCTCTTGGAGAAGAAATATGGAGTTTTAAACATAAGGGGCATGTTGAAAGGAGGCCAGGCTTTAGCAGGAAGATAATACACTCATGTACATTTCTAAAAGAAGTCCAGTCAAGGGTCCTATCCTTACAAAAGGGAAGTTTGTAGAATGAAATAATACTCTTACACCTTTCTGTAGATTAGGCAAGAAAGACAGCTTTCATCAGTTATTCTGCCATAAAAAACCTTGGTCTCAAATGACAATTGACTGAAGCAGAATTGAAGTTGTATAATACCACATGACTACGGAGAAAGAACAGTATGACCACCAAACACCACAGGAATTCAAATAGGATCCATGCCAGAAAAGCTGGTATACCTTAACATTCCTGGACTGCCTTTATTTTGCTAGCTGTGTGACTATTTTATTTGAGCTTTTAAAGTACCCAAACCAGAAGTCATAGAATCAGAATAATTTAGGTTGGAAAAATCCCTTAAGACCATTGAGTCCAACAATTAACCCTGAACTGCCAAGTCCACCACTAAACCGTGTCCCCTGGGACCACATCTACACATCTTTTAATACCTCCAGGGTTGGGGACTCCACCACTTCCCTTGGCAGCCTGTCCTAGTGGTTGAGAACCCTTTCAGGGAAAAAGTTTTTCCTAATATCTAATCTAAATTTCTTGGCACAACCTGAGGCCATTTCCTCTTGTCCTATCACTTGCTACCTGGAAGAAGAGACTGATTCCCATCTCACTCCAACCTCTGTATAGGTAGCTGTAGAGAAGGATCAGGTCTTCCTCCAGACAACTTTTTTCCACTCAGACCCATTCTTCTGCATGGAATGACTGCTGCTTTCTCATTTCTTGATTCATATCTTAACAGTAAATACAGAAAGGTGGCCAGAAAAGTAGGATTGGCTTTTACACTCCTAAAAAAACTGTCACATAGACTTTTCTCTTCTTGGGATCCTGACTTTCTTTGGACTGGCTGGGTACTTCGTTTCTGGCTGGGGTTAAATGACGACACAGAAATTTAGTAGCATTTTGGTAAGTTCTCTGTCATGTTCAATGTTATCAGACACATTTATTAATATTGCTTCCTACTCCAGAGGAAAGTGGAAAGAACTGCTGGCCACCACTTCAAGAAAATCAAGATAGCCATTCTCAGAATTAGCTAGCCATCTTGCTGTCCTCTGCAAAACTTCAAGAAAGAAGCTGAAAGACACCCATGCATTGCTTACAATCACTCAGGTTATGGAATAGGTATTAAAATAAGATTTTCTGGGTAAAAGCAAAGTCTTTTTCACACACTTTGCTTATGTTCCGATGGGGAAAAAAAAAAAACATTTGTTATGAAGAGTTGTAAAACAATGAATGATATGGAAGCTTTCTTAATCAATTCAACTGCTTTATGCAGAAACAAAGCAACTTTAAAACCACTGCACATTAAAATAACCCTTCCTGAATACAAGAACAACTAGAGGGAATGATCCTTACTAGAGTGCATAAAATAGACTGAGGCAGGGTGAAAAGGGGCAAGTTTTCCAGAACAAACCCTTCTTCAGGTCACATCTGCTTTGATACACTCATATCAAATAATATTTATTATTTTAGTTAGATTGCCAAACATTTCACTTACAGCTATATTAAAAACATTATTTCACTGCTGCATAAAGCCCTTAAAGCTTCTAAGCTTTTGTTCTTCAGAGGTCAAATGTACCTCAGGTATAATGAGAAATTTTAATTTTAAATTGAATTTTTTTTAAATCTTAGCCATGGACCAACAATATTCAAAGTGCATATTACAATAAAAGTAATAGGTAACAAAGTCTGAAAGGATTTATAATTTTATCTGACTATATAACTGTAAGAGGTTACTAATAATCTCATTCAAGTTAAAGGAACACCTTTTGACTACCAATCTTTTCAAGATTGGTCCCTGAACATTTCCTTCCACTCTTCAAGTTATGGTATAAAACAGTATGGGGTTTATGTCTAAATCCAAGACTCTCTGAATTCAGCAGAAATATCTATCCTGTTCCACAAATAAGACCTGGTCCAAAATGGGTTTCAGACCCTTTGGTAGCTAAGACCTGTCACCTAGCTGATGTTTCTGCATTTATTTTAAATAAATTGCATCTATTAAAAAAAATACATGAAAATAGAGAGAACAAACAATAATTTCTTAAATAAACAGAATATTAAGGATCTGCCAAAGGCATGTTGTCAAGTCAGTAAGATAACTGGCAAACAAAATGCTTAAGGTATTTCAGGACCAAGAATTTGGAGCACTATTATGGGATAACTACAGAAAACATAACATCTAGTACCTTGAACTAAATCTAGTACCTTGAACTAACAGTTTTCTTTTTCAAAGACTATCCCTGAATTTCAAAGAGAGACAGATGTACTTTTGTTTTCTAGCAATACATTAGCCAAGGCTAAAACCCTGTGCATGAAAGTAAGAATTGATCTTTTGTCCGTTTTAAGTGATCTCCCCAAGGTCCCAGTGCTCACTTCGCTGCCGTGCAGAGGGCACTCTCTGCATCGCGGATGCTCTTGCTCAGCCGACGCTTGTCCTGCTCCAGCTGGGTAAGAAGTCTATTTTGCTGACGCAGAAATCGATCTCTTCTTCTCAGCTCCATTGTTGCCTCGGAGAGGCTCTGCAAGCAGACAGAAAACAGAGTTACTTGTCAGCCCAAATAATTAACTTCAGTTTATGCCATAGGCTATTAAACAAAGTGGAAAACAGACTGACTGTGAAGTAGATTTGGACCATTGCATACTAAAGTCTTATGAATTCTCTAGCTAAAACATTACTGACCCAGCAACTCCCCAGTTTTTAGTACATGGCCTATGTACAAATATGTTCATAAAATAAAGTGATTTTTTGATCAAGTGGGGACATAAAGAAAAGAATTCACAAAGAAAGGGAATAAAAAAAGAAGCATTTATTTAAATATTCTACAGTACTTAGAAATTTTAGGATTAAAAAAAAAAATCTAGTATTCTCTGTTAGCGTATCAACTAAAATCTGGGACAGTTCCTGCTAAGAATAGATCTCTATTTTATGGTGCTTTCGCTACTTTAACATCAGCTTTCCAATATGCAAAGTAGTATGTATATTTTTTAACATTTCTCTCTGACTTAGAATTAACACGACATGTTTTAATCAATTCAGATTAATCCAAAAAATGAAAAATAGCTCACTGGACTAATTAATAAAGAATCTGTTTAGTTGCTACTCCTTTCTGCTGGGATAAATCAATATACTTACAGACTGGAGTATTAATAATTTGATTTCATAATTTGCTAAATGTTAAATTTTACTTTAAGCTGCTAATTGCCTTTTTAGAGAGAAATTATAATACGTGGTTATAAACATTCTTTTACAAAAGGTGTATTTCCTGACATATTTATTCTAAACCAACACAGAAGAATAGAGAAGGCTGCATAATTGCAAGACTCTTGTACCTTGCTTTCAAGACTCTTGCACCTTCAGCTCTTGCACTTTGCTTTCAAAATTTATGGATATGTTTTCTGCTTAAGATCTGAGAATGCTCTGCATAATTTGTACTTGGGAGTACTTGCCCTGGGCTGTGGAACATGGAAAAGATGTACTATGCTGTGGATATGTACCAAGAACAATATACACAAAAGGCTGGTAAAAATTTGGAGGGTGCTGAGAACTCAACTAATATGAAAAAGTTACAGACCTATCTAAGAATCAGAGGTACTTCAAAAAACAATATGCTAGAGAAAATTACTATACAGTAACAAAGTACAGCATGAGACTGCAAAATAAACTGAAATCTGCTGATTGGTGTAAGTTTTCTTCAAATGTTTCTGAAGACAAAAAAGCATCCAGTTATTTCAACACTGTATTTTGAAGGTACAGCACCACTACCTAAACTGTCTGTTCAGCAACTTACAAAATCTAAGATGAAATTATTCACAGCTGTAATGAAAAAAGGAAAAAAAAGGCAATCAGAAGTTTATTTAAGAAACTCCAACCCCAGAAATGCTAATATTTTTCTTGCTCTAATGACCCAAGTTGAATTACTCTATTCTGACTCTTAGGTCATTATTTTCAATGAATAGTTGATATTTTTCACCTAAAATAAAGATAAATACACAGATATCATTCATCCACTCCACAAAGATACCCAAAACCAGAAGTGTTGCTTTCAGAAATTCTACCCTAATGCCACTGGCAGCTACTAAAGCCCTGTCTGAACTGCTGAATTTGTGAATTATCAGATTTTCAGAAAAGTTTTTTCCAAGGAACAAGATGTGGATTAGCATGGATAATGGGAACCATCTTTAATTTAAAAACAAAGAACATTATATTGTTCCATTTATTGTGTTTACTGTTTGCTTGGTTAAGTTAGCATTGAGGAAAAAGTTGTGAAAACCAAGTCAAGTCTACCCCCTGCCCACATTCTCACCTTTTGACAAACAGAAATTATTGAATAGTGAAGAAGGTCTCTGGTGCCAACACTTTGTTCAACGCACTTTCCCACCTGACTGAAAAACCTGTTTTTAAGACAACAAGGCTGAGCTTTGATGATGTAGAAAAAATAATCCTGCTAACATTTTGATGCAATAAATTTTTGATATAGAGGCAACTGGAAGAGATTTTGGCTCCAAGATCCTAGTGGTCTAAGAGTGGAGAGAGATAGGATAATAGGAACATTATCTATATTTATTTCATTTTTATTAGCTAGTTATGCTTCTGCAGGGGTTGAAGAGCTGTCTGCTCCCACATAAAGCTTTCATCACTGACCACTAATAGTGAAGAGATCCACTAGATGTCAAAATCTTCTGAGATCTGCTAACTAATCTACATTACCCACTGCAAGCACAGGCCTATTACAGAGGCAATAGCAGGAATGAAAGCATGAAGCCTAACTCTGTTAAGGGGCATGACCAGCAATCCACAATAACTGGTGATGAAGAAATATAGAAATGGTTAAATTAAGTATCTCGCTGAACTGCAGCTTTATTATATTCAAAAAGAACACCATTATTTACAGAAATCTCCAAAGGATTAGGACTTTACCTATCAACATTACTTCAATATCTAAGCAAAATGGAAACCGATTTTAGCACTCCAAAAGCAGTTTCAGCAACTACTTGAAGCTCCTTGCTACTGTGGGTTAAAGTCAAGTCTTGGAAATGCTCAAATACAGTGCGGAGTATTATAAAATAATGGCTGGTAAGCCTCTTTTTTCCCCCTTCTTCAGATTGATCTAATTAAAACCCTTGATAAACTTTATGGACTCTAATATTTCCAGCTGAGTGACTGAAACCAAGAGGGTGTGCCTCAAGGCAGCAAGGCAACAATGATAAGCAGCAGGTTAGCCACTAATTTCTCAGCCAGGGTAGATTGTGAAAGTGTGATGTTCTGATATCCAAGAAAGTGTTCAGGAGAGAATAGGATAAATCAAGTTTAATAACTCTGCTCCTAATTGTTCCCTCAATGCTCCACTCTAATTACTTGGAGAACTCTCCTGACTGTCACCTGATATTAAGTTGTTGGAGGCTGAGTGTGGAGCAGTGAGATAATCAATAAACATTTAGTGGGGAGAAGAATGAAGATCCCGTTAAGCAGTGGGAACCTGCAGCACCCAAAGCCCTTCTGCTCATGAGAAAACCTATGGGAGAGCCATAGTGATTGCAAAGCAATAATCCAAAGCACTGGTTTTAGGCCTTGAGGCCTTTAGGCAACAGTACATTTGAGAAAAAAAGGTTAACACGGTCACCCTAATTACAGCCCACTTTCACATTCTTCATATATGAGCAAAGACAAGCCAATTAGGTAGAAAGGAAGATAAGGGAAGTTTTATTTGTATACTAATTAAACCCCTGATGAAATTAAAGGAAAAACATACAGCTCTGTAATTGTGTCTGAGAAAGGTCACTTCAGGTTCAGTTATCAGAAAAGCACAGCCTTGAGATATTTCACTTAATCCACAATATAGCCCTTATTTTGCCCCCCAGGTCTTAGTATTTACAAAAATAAAGAAATTTCAAAACCTGATAATGCATTTATCTTGAAATGTTTTCTGTGGACAATTACAACTGTTAGAAAGTTGAGGCTAAATATGATAAGAAGAATGAAGGTTTTAAAAACCTACTATGTCTGCACATAGTTCTGTGAAGATGCTGAGCTTTCACTTTCAAGCACAAGTGATTCTGAACCAACTTAGAAGCAAAACTCCAATTTATTAGCATTCCATAAAATGCCAGTTATCTGCTTAATTCAGATGTTTATGCATTCAGGTGCTAATTCAGACATGACTGTGTTCCTTCCTTTATCATCCACCACAATCTCATAGATCAGTTCAGCTTTTATCAGAATCCTTAGAAGGAGTTTCCTTTAGAGACATTTTAGATTTAGGCATTTTTCCCTCCACAAATTAAGCATGAAAAAGCATTTGTTGGAAAGAACATTAAGCAACTGATAGCACTGAAGAAAAATCTCATTGGATGTCTGTTCGTTTGGTCCTTCCACAAGCTCCTTTTAACAAGTTTAGGTTTTGCAGTGAGGAATCTTTTTATTCAAAACCAGTTACAAAAATAAATCAAAGCTTAACATTGATATTCTTTACACATAAAAAACCACTCTATTTGAAAGATAACAGATGGACAATCACTCCAGATGAATGATGACAGCCATACAGTTTAAATTCATGCAAAGCATGTGTGACACATTTATACTGAAAGCGTATTTTCCAAGATCACCTAAAGCTAAACTCCTCAGTAAATTAGATTTAAATTACACAGACACAATACAGAAGTATAAGATACATAAATACACTGCAGTATGTGTATTATGAACTGATTTGTGAAATTAAAGATTATCTCTTCCAGGTGAAGTTTTATATGTATATTTTCTATTTAGATGCAAAATATTACTTTTAAGAAAATACGTTCTGAAAGCTGTCCTACACGCACAGCTAATAAAATTTCACAATGAAAAAAGATATAGAAAATTTAGTCAGCATTCAGTTTAAACAGACTTCCCATTATCCTGGTTGGCAAATATAATTTTCAAGATGGTCTCTGAGTGCCCCTCAAAAGACAATCTATAAGTAACTTAGAGAAGTTTGCATCTTCAAATGGTTCAAATTCAAAAGGTACAACAAACTACATTAATATGTAATGTTAACCATATTTTTAGTATGCACGACTGCAATGCAAACCAAGTACATTAGCTCAAATTTCACAGCTGAATTTCCAAAGAATGTTTTCTGAAAAGAATTCTTACTTGACAAGAACAAAAAAAAAAATGAAGCTTATTCTTTTAGGAGGGAATTAAAAATTTCAGGGGAAAAGTTCCATTGAAAAAAAATAATTCATAACTGAGATTTCTCATCAATACTTTAAAAAAAACCCTATCCAAGGCATACAGTTAGACCTGTGTCAGGAAAGAGATGGTTTTACACTTCTCAAATTGAAACTAAACCGCACTATCAACTGGATTCATTGTGTGTTTCACAGTGGCTGCAGTAGTGTCTTAAAACAGTTTGAAATGAACTCCATGTGGCTGATCCACTCATGCAAGCACAGCTAACCTGAGGCTGACCGCCCATGATATCCCTTCAATAACAAAAGTTTTCATATGCCCTTTAAACTTCTCTAGAAAAAGAAATATGAGTGCTCAAAAGGACACTTGAATGAGCTGTATCTGCTTTGCAGAAAAAAGTAGTGATTTTTTTAATCTTTTTGCAACTGGACCCCCATCCTGACAGTAGCAATCTTTTCATATCCTGGCACTGAGAGAAAGTACATACCGGATGACTCTGAAGTATGGGAAGCATGGAAGCAGTTAAAAATAGCTTATAGTTACAGTGCAAAATAACTTTCATGTCTTTGAAAGTGCCTTGTTATGAGGTCACACAGAACTGAGGGGGTCTACTAAGCAAAACAAATACCAACCAGCACAATCATTTTAATAAATAACCAATAAAATGTTGGTGAATGGATACTTGCAGATACTTTCACATTTCTAATGCAATGTCAAATACAATCCTTTGTGACTGTTTCATATAAGAAACCCTCATAATATGGGAGCACAAATTATGGTTTAGCTAAATCAGTATCATAAAAATGTCAAGCAATCAACCAAAGACAATTATGACTTAAATGACAGTACAGATACTTTAAAAGCAATTGTGACATGCAGCTACTGTACAAGATCTAGCGTCCAAGTACTAAGAAACGTTTTAACAAAAAATTGAGAATGACTCAATGGATGGGATGGAGGAAATGCATACATTTTCATTTTGTGAGATATTTTTCTTACAAAAGGCACTTGAAATTCGAGGCACTCACCTTGTGAAAGCAAATGGCATTACCTATGTATGTCTAGACAACAGTTCATTTATTGACTGTAACATAGCTCTCAGACATCCAAGTAAGTTTAGGTACCACAAGCATTTTACCTGGAGTGGTTGAGAATGGATTACAGTGCCTCAAAGACTTATAGCTAGGTTTAATATCTCTTTGCTACCATCAAACATTTCTCAAGAGAAAATCTATTCTGATCAACAAGAAAGGAATATATTTTTCAACTGTATTAGCTCAAACGTTTAGTAAAGTATGACCAAAAATGCTTTATGAAGTCGTTGAGCTGTGTATGTTTTGAAGTTATTGTGAATTAAACCACCTTATTAATTTAACCACAGCAGTTCTTCCTGAATAATTCTGCATAGTAACACCTCTTCCAGAAGAGACATCCTATGTTCACTCAGCTTCAAAGTACAACTAAACAAAACTTTGAAAGTTTTTATGGGAAGTAATCACAAAATATAAAACACCCACACATAGGCTAGATCCTCATGGACTGCTGAGAGACACCCTCTTGAATACCAAGATGCACTGGGCCTTTCAGACATACAGTAATCTAAACAGAGATAATAATTAAGACCCACTTTTAAACTACGTTTTGGAAAATGTTAAAGTACATGATCAAATTTATGCACATGATAATTTAAAAATTTTTATCAGCTTCTAAGCTAAGCAAATTACATTAGTATGATGCCTTTGAACTTTTTAGATTTTTAGCTTTTTGTAGATTTTAGAAGTAATTGTGTAGTAAATATAAATTTTAATGTACCTGTATAGTCTGTCACACTTTAGAACACTTTGGAACAGCAGTTTACATTCACTAAACCCTTTTTTGTCATTTCATATTGAATTCTCTAAATCCTTCAGGTATGTTTACACTCCTTTTCAATATAGAATTGCAGAAAACACCTCTGTTTAAGAGAGGTTTGAACAACAAGATACCGCGGTAGTCAAAGCAACCTTCAAGCCCAGAACCTGAGAGAGGCTCCAAAGGACAATTCATGCTGTGAATAAGAGAAAAATTATGCCGAAAGGGGTCTTAGGACTCCCGACTCAAATTCCAAAGAGGCATGCCATGGGAGGAACTGGGGGGCAGATAGTTCTGGAATTGGATGGACGACAGTATAAAATTGTAGAACCACTGCCTGGGGCACACACATCTTGTCTGTACTCCCATGGGCCAGGAGGCCATCATTAAAGATGAGCTCTCTTTATCTTATCTCTATACTAAATTTGCTTGGAGTATTTTTTGGCTTCCAATCTTAAGGCAACACTATTATTGGAAAGCTGTAGAGAGAGATTATACCACTTTAATAGAACAAAAACAATTCTAGAAAAACTCAGGCTTTATCACTGTGAGTTTTAAGAATAATCCTTGAAGTTAAATAAGAATAAAATTTTGGAATCACATGCATGTTGGCATGATCATTCACTCCTTATTCAATTTCTGACACACTACCTCAGGGCTGATGTTTCTTTTTTTCTCCCTAGAAATGTAAATTCCTCTCCCTTCACACTACTTAACTCTCTGCAATCACAGACTAAAAAAGACCCAGCCCTGTAGAAGCAGCAGACTGTCTGTGCAGTAACACGCCTTTAAATCAGATACTTAAGTGCCATGGAAAAGAATAATCTTACTTTTTTTCATTCTCACACTTGTTTTTTTACACCCTGGTAGACAATCAGCCTTACAGTTGTTAAAATTCCAAGATTTCAAGAACATGATTTACACTTGGTACTGCAAAAGATGACTTTTCACAATAGTCATGTACCTGAAAGAGAGGCACTAACCTTACAAGCAAACTCTGATGCTGCTTTGTGATGCTCCTCTCTGCAATACTGTTGGTTAATTTTCTAAGTAGAACTTAAGGTTCAGTTAGTTCTGAGTAAGAAAATATACATATTTTCTGAGTAAGAAAATATGACCTAAATACACTGGTGGTTCCAGTTAAGGTTTTTTTACTGTTGCAGGTTATTCTGCAGCCATTTCTGGGAAGAGGTTGCTGCACAATCCCACTAGACATTAGCGCATTAATGTGAGCCACCACATTAAGGAATTAGGGACAATGCCAAGAATGTCTGTTTGTGCCACACAAAGTTTTAATCTTGCTTCACCAAGATTTTTTTATTTTCTTTCATTAACTAATTAGACAAATTTTTTTTTAACACGACACTAACATTAATGTGGGCTTCACAAGATTTAACATTTTATACAGTTTACACTCAAATACTGCATTCCCCTTCAGAAAAGTTCTGAAACTGTACATGTAAGTATGCGTTTCCATGTTTCGTTTTAATATCAGGCCAGCCACACCCTGCTGCATGAATCATCTACAGGGACAAAACACGGGTACTTGATTCTCCTTATCCCTTTTATATTTTAAACCTTAATAAAATAAGAAAGAATTGATAAACAAGTAATTTTATACTGAAAGATCTATTCTTTTATACAGGTCACCCTCTTCTTCCATTTATTAAAAACTGGAGAGTAGTCCCCTTAGCAGAAAGAACAGATGAAGTAAAACAAAATATAACTTATATAAAAGACAACTTCTAAATCATTCTATAGAAAAAGCATTGAAGATATATCCCAATATTCAGCAAGCAGATCAAAGTGCTATAAAGACATAGTGATTGGATATCACACTTCTCTCTGGGTAAGCTTTGAATCATACCAAGTGCCAACTGAGAACACAAAGCTTAAACAACGAATAAATTTCCCTGAGCTTGGCACACACAGATCCTAAAGCAGGCATGTTAAACAGTGACAGTGATAAATCACTGCAACTGTTAAATTGAATTATTATTCATATTTTTCTCTTTTGGCATGTTCCTAACTGTAAAATAAAATGGCATTATGATGGTACAAAACTTGAAAAGTTGCCTGTTTCACCTACCTACAGAAGCAAGAGTAATAAATATGCTGTATCATCACATTGGGTGATATCATACAACCCTTTATTTTAGTAAAATGTCGTTAACTTCTTTTAAAGAACACTTATTTCTTCATTTTCTCATCTCAGAAATTTTCTTGTAGGACAATGAAGTACTATTTATAAGTAAAATCTTGGGACTGCTACTTAGAATAGAGAATCCTAAATTCGTAATTTTAAAATTACTTCATTACATATTGCAAAGTCCACAGAAAAAACAAACAAACAAACAAACAAAACAAAGTCCCTCAAACCAACAACAATTAAGGTGGGTTTACTTAAACTAGAAAGATTTTAAAACATTTTTAAAAGATTTTTAACTGAGACAGCTAAGAGATGTAGTAATAAGAACCTCACTGGAATTTTCATAAATACATTCTGTAAAATTCAACATAAAATTTAGGCAACATAAAAGAGTAATTTCTGTTTTGAGTTTGTTGCCCTGCTACAATCGCAAAGAGCTTCCATGCTCTTGATGATTAAAAGCAGATAGCAGAGTTACAGATTTTAGAAGATGAAAATGGTATAAATTTTGAAAAACATTCCCCTTGAAAACCACTGAATACCTAATGGAGTGTAAAAATTAAATTAAAAGATCAAATTATATGAAAGATAGGAATGGCTAATGCATTGTATGTAGCCAAATGGATCCAAGTGCAAAAGAGTGTGTCTCTTGTTTTATGTCTCTTTTATGTCAGTTAGATACTTAAATTATATTCCAATAAGTATTTGAAATATTGTTACTTACAGTTTCACAAGAAGACATAAAGATCTTTGCAAAGTTAGCTTCACACAAACAGAAAGGAAGATCATGGGAAAACTTGACTAAGGTGAAAAAATGATGAAGCCCTGGAGAGATCCTTGATAAACAGCAGCAAGAAATAAATCTATGTATAAAGGACTTGTATCTCAAGCACATGTACAGTGGGAAGTCCTACACATTGATATCTATACTACTAGGAAAAACAGGGTTTAGAACAGTTCCTTTAAAAAAATCACATGCTGTTTTAAAGATCTATTGATCCCCTCTGCACATCTCAAGGTAACAAAGTTACTTTGTAGTTGACCCAATAATATAACAAAGATCTCCCAGGCACTGGATTTATCAAGCCTGTCAGTATTTTTGAGTGAAAACAGAAACATAGTTGAAGGTCTTGAAATAACAGGGATAAATGATATGTAAGTTCATATGCTTAATAACCACACACTGTAATTACACAATAATCCCGTTTTTCTTCCAAATTACTTGTCAATAAATCTTTCTCACTGCACTGTAAATTCCAAGGTCATGGACAGAGGTATTTATTAGTATAATTACAGTACAGCAATAAAACCATTAAGCTTTTAGATCCCAATATTGTTCCATTTATTCTCCCCTTCCCCCAAGGGAGGCAAATAGTTCCTACAAATGGAATACCCAGAAAATCTTGAAAGTTACTTTTAAAAGACTATAAAGATGGTCTGGTTCATGCAATTACTTTATTTAAATCTTCATTCTTCTCTATACAAACTTTAACAGAATGTCAGATTTTACTTTTTTTTTTTTTTTTTTTAATAGCACAGTGCAGCAAACAGACTCAGGATAAAAATAAATTCTCTGAAATAGGCAATGTTACTACACTGCAAAGTCTAAAGTGTTCTAGATTTCACTGTGTGCCAGTCAGTAATATAGTGGACCAAAAAAACCAGGTCTTAACCATCTCTGGAGAAGTAACTTGCAGACCAAATTATTAACGCTTGTTTCCACATCATTTCATTATTCTCAGCCACCGTTCTGCCTGTTTTGGCTATGTGCCATCTTCCACAAAACACCAGAAATGCACTTAAGTGCATGACTCTCAAATCACTATCAAAATCAGACTAGCATGTCTACTGAATCAGACTAGCATGATCAAACTTATTCCACAATCTCCTGTAGAAGGGTAAACCTATCCTTACTTGGAAATTAACTCCTGGTCATAACTAGTTGTCAAAGATTAACCAAAGTGATGTTTTGTAATCCTGATTTGTTTCAGTGTTCTAACACAGTACCGAAATTACACCAAAATTGTTTCAATGATGAGAGCACTTTACTCAGTTATCTTGAACTCTTCAACATGTTCAAAATAAAATCACAGAATCACAGAATCTTTCAAGTTGGAAGAGACCCACAAGGATCATTGAGTTCAACCCTTAGCTGTGCACAGGACTATCCCCAAGAGTCACACCATGTGCCTGAAAATATCATCAAAACACTTCTTGAACTCTGTCAGGCTTGGTGCTGTGACCACTTTGCAGGGGAGCCTGTTCTAGCATCCAACTACTCTCTGGGTGAAGAACCTTTTCTAATATCCGACTTAAACCTTCCCTGACAACTTCAGGCCATTCCATGAGGTCCTGTCACTGGTCACCACAGAGATCAGTGCCTGCCCCTCCTCTCCCCATCACGAGGAAGTTGTAGCTGGGCCCAGAGAGTGCTGGTGAGCGGGGCTGCATCCAGTTGGCAGCCGGTCACCAGTGGTGTCCCCTAGGGATCAGTGCTGGGCCCAGTTCTATTTAATATCTTTACTGATGATCTGGATGAGGGGATCAAGTCCACCATTAGCAAATTTGCAGATGACACCAAGCTGAGGGGGAGTGTCTATCAGCTGGAAGGCAGGAGGGCTCTGCAGAGGGACCTGGACAGACTGGAGAGTAGGGCTGATTCCAATGGGATGAGCTTCAACAAGGCCAAGTGCCGGGTCCTGCACTTTGGCCACGACAACCCCCTGCAGCACTACAGGCTGGGCACAGAGTGGCTGGAGAGCAGCCAGGCAGAAAGGGACCTGGGGGTGCTGATCGACAGGAGGCTGAACATGAGCCAGCAGTGTGCCCAGGTGGCCAAGAAGGCCAATGGCATCCTGGCCTGGATCAGGAACAGTGTGGCCAGCAGGACCAGGGAAGTGATCCTTCCCCTGCACTCAGCGCTGGTGAGGCCACCCCTGGAGTGCTGTGTCCAGTTCTGGGCCCCTCAGTTCAGGAAGGATATTGAGGTGCTGGAGCGGGTCCAGAGAAGAGCAACCAGGCTGGTGAAGGGACTTGAGCACAAGTCCTGTGAGGAGAGGCTGAGGGAGCTGGGGTTGTTTAGCCTGGAGAAGAGAAAGCTCAGGGGAGACCTCATCACTCTCTTGTAGTCAGGTAGGGGTTGGTCTCTTCTCCCAGGCACCCAGCAGTAGGACAAGAGGGCATGGTCTCAAGCTCTGCAGGAGGTTTAGGTCAGATGTTAGGAAGAAATTCTTTACAGGGAGGGTAATCAGGCATTGGAATGGGCTGCCAAGGGAGGTGGTGGATTCTCCATCCCTGGAGGTGTTTAAGAAGAGACTGGATGTGGCACTTAGTGCCATGGTCTAGTAACTGTGGTGGTAGTGGATCAAGGGCTGGACTTCATGATGTCAGAGGTCCTTTCCAACCCATCTGATTTTATGATTCTATAACTCTATGAAAGAAGGTCTCCCCTCAGTCTCCTCTTCTCCAGGCTGAACAGACCGAGTGACCTCAAGCATTCCTCATACAGCTTCACCTCAAGGCCCTTCACCATCTTTGTTGCCCTCCTTTGGACACTCTCTAACAGCTTAATGTCTTTCCTATACTGTGGTGCCCAGAACTGCACACAATATTCAAGGTGAGGCTGCACCAGAGCAGAACAGAGCGGGACAATCACCTCCGTTAGCCATTTGGACGATACTCTCAGGCACATGGTGTGACTCTTGGGGATGGTCTTGTGCAGAGCTAAGGGTTAGACTCGATGATGTTCGTGGGTCCCTTCCAACTCAGCATATTCTGTGATTCTGTGATATTTACACCTGAACTAGATTCCACATAAATGCAATAAACTGCCAATTCCTTTCATTCTTCCAATGTAAAGTAAAAGGTATTTGGATAGTATTTTATTATTTTCTTGCTATATAAAGATAGTAAATAATTTGCCTGAATAATATTCCTTCTAACAGCCAATAAAATACTGTGCAGTAGCATAATT